>NC_135239.1:170686478-170992055 GCF_051348905.1 Ranitomeya variabilis | reverse complement strand
CTCCCGAAAGGCTTCCACTGCCGCAGGAGACCAATTAGTCACATCAGAACCTTTCTTGGTCAAATCCGTCAAGGGCTTAACCACGCCAGAAAAATTAGTGATGAAGCGACGGTAAAAATTAGCAAAACCCAAGAACTTCTGAAGACTCTTAACAGATGTAGGCTGAGTCCAGTCATGAATAGCCTGGACCTTGACTGGGTCCATCTCAATAGTAGAAGGAGAAAAAATAAAACCCAAAAAGGAAACCTTCTGTACTCCGAAGAGACATTTTGAGCCCTTCACAAATAAAGCATTAGCACGCAGGACCTGAAACACCATCCTGACCTGCTTCACATGGGACTCCCAATCATTAGAAAAGACCAAAATATCATCCAGATACACAATCATAAATTTATCCAGATATTCTCGGAAAATGTCATGCATAAAGGACTGAAACACAGAAGGAGCATTAGAGAGTCCAAAAGGCATCACCAAGTACTCAAAATGGCCTTCGGGCGTATTAAATGCTGTTTTCCATTCGTCCCTCTGCTTGATACGCACAAGGTTATACGCACCACGAAGATCTATCTTGGTGAACCAACTGGATCCCTTAATCCGAGCAAACAGATCAGACAATAATGGCAAAGGATACTGAAATTTGACCTTGATTTTATTTAGAAGACGATAATCTATACAAGGTCTCAGAGAACCATCCTTCTTGGCCACAAAAAAGAATCCTGCACCAAGAGGGGAGGAGGATGGGCGAATATGTCCCTTCGCCAAAGACTCCTTTATATAACTCCGCATCGCGGCATGTTCTGGTATAGACAAATTAAAAAGTCGTCCCTTAGGGAACTTACTGCCAGGAATCAAATTTATAGCACAATCACAATGCCTATGAGGAGGCAGGGCACCGGATCTGGGCTCATCAAATACATCCTGGTAGTCCGACAAAAACTCAGGGACCTCAGAAGGAGTGGAAGAAGCAATTGACACCAAAGGGACATCGCCATGAATCCCCTGACAACCCCAACTTGACACAGACATAGCTTTCCAATCCAGAACTGGATTATGGGCCTGCAGCCATGGCAGACCCAAAACTACAACATCATGCAAATTATGCAGCACAAGAAAGCGAATCACCTCCTGATGTACAGGAGTCATGCACATGGTCACTTGAGTCCAATACTGAGGCTTATTCTCAGCCAATGGCATAGCATCTATTCCCCTCAGTGGAATAGGAAATTCCAAAGGCTCCAGAACAAAACCACAGCGCTTGGCAAACGACAAATCCATAAGATTCAGGGCAGCACCTGAATCCACAAAAGCCATAACCGAGTAGGATGACAAAGAACAGATTAAAGTAACAGACAAAATGAACTTAGGCTGTATAGTACCAATGGTGACAGGTTTAGCGATTTTTTTTTTAAGCGCTTAGAGCATGCTGAGATAACATGAGTAGAATCACCACAGTAAAAGCACAACCCATTTTGACGTCTATGACTTTGTCGCTCAATTCTAGTCAGAATTCTGTCACATTGCATTGACTCAGGTCTCTGTTCAGAGAACACCGCCAGAGGATGCGCAGATTTGCACTCCCGCAAACGCCGATCAATCTGAATGACCAAAGCCATTGAATCACTCAGACTTGCAGGCGTGGGGAACCCCACCATAACATTCTTAATGGCTTCAGAAAGACCCTCTCTGAAATTTGCAGCCAGGGCACACTCATTCCATTGAGTAAGCACTGACCATTTCTGAAATTTTTGACAGTACACCTCCGCTTCATCCTGACCTTGAGAGATAGCCAGCAAAGCCTTTTCTGCCTGGTTCTCAAGATTAGGTTCCTCATAAAGCAGTCCAAGCGCCAGAAAAAAATGCATCCACATTCAGCAATGCAGGATCTCCTGGCGCCAGAGAGAAAGCCCAATCTTGAGGGTCGCCGCGTAACAAGGAGATAACAATTTTAACTTGCTGAGCGGAATCACCAGAGGAACGAGGTCTCAAAGATAGAAACAGTTTACAATTATTCCTAAAATTCAGAAACCTAGATCTATCTCCAGAAAACAACTCAGGAATAGGTATCTTTGGCTCAGACATAGGGCTATGAACAACAAAATCCTGAATATTTTGCACCTTTGCAGCAAGATGATCCACACTAGAAGTCAGACTCTGAATATCCATGTCTGCAGCTGAGCTAAAAACCACCCAGAGATTAAGGGGATGAGAGAAGCTAGACAGACTGCAGCAAAGGAGAAAAAAAAAAAAATTGTACTCAGGACTTCTTTTATCCCACTTCATGCGATGCATAAAACACTTTTTTGGCCTGCTGTACTGTTATGATCCCAGTGGCTGGGGATCACATGAAATACTAGCTAAGTAACTAAACATAGACACGAGCTCTAGGGAGGTGGCAACTGGACTGACCGCAAAACCTGATCCTATCCAAACACACTAACGATAGCCGGTGAACGTGCCTAAAATCCTGGACGTCTCGACGCAGCCTGAGAAACTGACTACCCCTAAAGAGAAAGCAAGACCTCACTTGCCTCAAGAGAAATAATCCCAAAGATATAGGAAGCCCCCAACAAATAATAACGGTGAGGTAAGGAGAAAAGACACACGTAGGAATGAAAACAGATTCAGCAAATGAGGCCCGCTAATACTAGATAGCAGAAGACAGATAGCGAACTGTGCGGTCAGTAAAAAACCCTACCAAAATATCCACGCTGAGAATTCAAGAACCCCCACACCAACTAACGGTGTGGGGGGAGAAAGTCAGCCCCCCAGAGCTACCAGCAAGCTGGGAAATCACATATTAGCAAGCTGGACAAGAAACATATAGAACACTGATGATCAAAAAATGAACAAAACGGAAACTTAGCTTCTCTTGAAGAGACTGGGAGCAAGGTAGTCAGAAGGAATCAGAATAGCACTGAATACATTGACAGCAGGCATAGACTGAGAGTCTAAGTGAGCTTAAATAGAAAACCAGCCCACAGATAATGAGACAGCTGATGCCAGTCACAAACCTGCAGAAAGACAGCACTCACACAGTACCACTTGTGACCACAAGAGGGAGCCCAGAAATAGAGTTCACAACAGGCTCCACCCCCGACATTTAGTCCCGCCCCTCCATGGCTCTTCACAGTGTGAGAGCTGTGACGCTGCTGGAGGGGAGGGATCCGATGCTTCTGCTGCTGACTGCAGGTGCGGTGAGTAGTGTCACAGCGTGTGTGACTGTGTGCCCCTGCTACACTGCAGCCAGCAACTCTCTGCACTGCCAGCGCTCTGCTCCAGTCCTCACTATGCAGAGAGGAAGGAGCAGAGAATGAGTGCACGCAGATTCTGATACCCGGTGTTCCAGCATGCCGGCTGTACCAGGAGTGGAGAGCAGAAGTGAGGGGCTGCTCGGGCCCCTCTCTGCTCACCGGGCGGGCACCATATGCCAGTAAGGATAGGGATGTAATGCCCTGATGGCGGCCCTGCAGGGAGGGATGAAGTCCGGCTTCGGGGCCCCCCCAGGAGCGCATGATGCGCATTAGTGTCAGCAGCAGTGTCTTACCGTTATGGGCCCCCTCCGTCTCGTCAGGGCCCCGGCACTTGCCCGGGTACGCCGGGTGCTGACGCCGGCCCTGCTGTGCACAGTTCTGGTCTCCGGTGTATAAGAAAGACATAGCTGAACTAGAGCGGGTGCAGAGAAGAGCGACCAAGGTTATTAGAGGACTGGGGGGTCTGCAATACCAAGATAGGTTATTACACTTGGGGCTGTTTAGTTTGGAAAAACGAAGACTAAGGGGTGATCTTATTTTAATGTATAAATATATGAGGGGACAGTACAAAGACCTTTCTGATGATCTTTTTAATCATAGACCTGAGACAGGGACAAGGGGGCATCCTCTATGTCTGGAGGAAAGAAGGTTTAAGCATAATAACAGACGCGGATTCTTTACTGTAAAAGCAGTGAGACTATGGAACTCTCTGCCGTATGATGTTGTAATGAGTGATTCATTACTTAAATTTAAGAGGGGACTGGATGCCTTTCTGGAAAAGTATAATGTTACAGGGCATATACACTAGATTCCTTGATAGGGCGTTGATCCAGGGAACTAGTCTGATTGCCGTATGTGGAGTTGGGAAGGAATTTTTTGCCCCAATGTGGAGCTTACTCTTTGCCACATGTTTTTTTTTTTTCCTTCCTCTGGATCAGCATGTTAGGGCATGTTAGGTTAGGAAAGGACTAAACAAAGAACAAAGATATGCACAAAAGTGGGATCAACCATCAATATTAAATTTTATTACATATTCAAAAAAAGGGGACAACAACAAGGACACATAGTATAAAAACATTTAAAAGAGAAAGACCAACCCAAATCCCCCCTAAATAGTCCTGTAAGGTATACTGGCATGCAAAGTGAATATAAATATAAATAGGCGATACATGAAATCAAATAATTAACAGCCTATACTGCCAGCCAACCCCAGCCTTAAACTACCAATTTGCCTGGATACTAGTAAACCACAAACATGTTAAACATATGGAACAAGAGCAGACCATATAAGAAGTGGTAAATAGAAGGGGAGGGGGAAAAATAAACATCCTGAACCCTATGATATATTGCTGGTATGCCCTAGTAACAGTATATTCAATAGCCTAAGATGTTTGCCCTAAGCCTTGTGCATATAAGCATGGCCAGGAAGGTATCCAAGTTGTGCAAATGGCAAAGATAAGGTGCATGTAGATATTACCAAGAAAGGTCCATGAGGGGGGGAGAGCCGAGGCCCCACGCGTATCGACGCTGCTAGAGCGTCTTCTTCAGGGGAAGGTTGTAAAGGATATATCCAAAGTGTGCCCCTTATATATACATATAAACAAGAAACATAAATCACCTGTGAAGAGGCCGTGGCGTGTACAATCAATCCACCATTCAATGGATCATGTGAACTTCCGGGTGTGTGTTGGGGTCATATGGGAAGTGCGCAACTGCACACAAAAGCTGATGGGGCAGAAAGACGATATTACGCAGGCGCAAGAGTCACCATGGTGACATGAACGCTTGAAGTTGTAGCGGCGTACCAATTGCGCATGCGTCCTAACACAAGAATGACCGATGAGGCAGCAGCGAAAGTGTGCGCAGGCGCAAGAAATCACCCCAGTAACAAGGACGCCTAAGGTTTTACTGCGCTTCAGTTGCGCATGCGTACTGGCAAAAGAGACTAACAAAACAAAGATGAAGCTATGCGCAAGCGTAAGAATCACAGTAATATAACGAATACTTGAAATTTTTTGAAGTTTTACGGCACACCAATTGCGCATGCATGCTGATGAGTTATGGAGGCATAAAAGCCCGACAGGTAAATAATAAATATGTGTACAACACAAACAGACATGCATCACATTTTAATGCACCAACATGGGGGTTTTTGTTGAAGGGCATACGCACATGCTATTCTGATATTGTAAAATGCACTATTAACCCATATAACCAAGGGAGTAGTGCTGATAAACAGCTACCTTTTTATTTCCTTTCTATTTCTTCTTTCTATTTAAAAGAAAGGAAAATACAGAATAAATGGATGACGGCGCAAAGTATATACACTGTCAGACGGATATATTTAGATGGAGTAAACGCCTATTAAAAAATTGCCATAGGGATATGTATGGTATAAAGTACACCATACATGCATACGCATCAGTTCAATATGGACTTATAAGTATCCGACGAATGGAAGTAAGTCAATATGTTGTTCAAAAGCCCCCATAAAGGTATGCAAGCACCCAATGACTAGGGGCGCATAAAGATGCCCAGCAAGTCCAGCACTATCTGACATGTGGGTGTGGGGATTGCCGAATCGACGCACTTGCTCAATAATTTAAGGTGCATATTGGAGCACATATATCTAAAGAGGCGGTATTAATAGACTCGTAACCTGAACCCTAAGGAGCAGCATATCCCAGATGAAAGGAAGGAGATGCTGGAGATTAGCAACTCAAATACATGTGCCAGCAGGCAAAAAAAATTTTTGAAAGAATGTCGCCGCTTATATAATGATAAGATAGCCAAACCATTCATGCCACTAAAAGCCCCAAAGAAGTGAGCCTTTACCATGTTGGAGAGCTGTGTTAGGGGGATACCTAGGTGTATCCACAATTGCACACAACATGTTATAAACCACATACCGAGAGACTGCAATATATACTGTGTTTTATTAGAAAAAGGTAATGGTCCAAAGTGTGAGCAACCGGGTAATGGATCAGTTTACCCATGAATCAAACTCCCATTTGCAACACCCAATTTCCAGGAAAAAGGGCCCAAATTCAAAGGAAAAGGTAAAAGATGATATACAAAAAATGTGAAACAACATTTAGGGAAAGCAGAGGATTGGGAGCATTAGGGGAAGGAAGAGGATATAGAATACCGGGGCCAAACCTAGAGGACAAAGACGGATAGTGACCTCAAATAGTAGGGGCAAAGCTAATTCTAGGTAGAGGCTGGGTTAGGCTGGCAGGAAAATAAGATCTAGCACATAAGAGAAGATGCTTCTTGTCAGTCCATAAGTCCACAGAGTACTTGTCTTCTTCCAGCTACATTTTCACGATATAGATAATTGGCCCATCCAGCTTCGAACACCTGTAAAGACAAATGCTGTAAATACCATTAATTTACAATAGGGACTACCTTCACGTCTGTTTATAGAACCCTGTAAAAAGAAGTTCCTCATTAATGCCCACCGGAGCCCGGCTATTTAAGTTATAGATCCACTTCGCTTCCCTCCTTAATAGATCTAAGGTAATGTTGCCACCCCTAATGTCAGGTTTTACCCCTTCTAAACCCATAACCCTGATGCCCTCCATAGAACCATGATGTATTTGCAAAAAGTGTGTTGCTACAGATGAAAGTTTCTTACCCTTTTCCCAATCTTTTGGGGCCGTCCTGATATTGGAAAGATGCTGCTGTACCCGGCGTCTTAGTTCTTGTGTGGTGTATCCCACATACAGTTTTGGACAGCTGCAGATCAAGGCATACACAAGGTTTTTAGTACGACAATTGAAATATGCAGATGGCTGAATCCTCCTTGGTATCTGTGGAAGAGAGCATCCTTGTTCCGAAAGCATGAGGAACTTCTTTTTACAGGGTTCTATAAACAGACGTGAAGGTAGTCCCTATTGTAAATTAATGGTATTTACAGCATTTGTCTTTACAGGTGTTCGAAGCTGGATGGGCCAATTATCTATATCGTGAAAATGTAGCTGGAAGAAGACAAGTACTCTGTGGACTTATGGACTGACAAGAAGCATCTTCTCTTATGTGCTAGATCTTATTTTCCTGCCAGCCTAACCCAGCCTCTACCTAGAATTAGCTTTGCCCCTACTATTTGAGGTCACTATCCGTCTTTGTCCTCTAGGTTTGGCCCCGGTATTCTATATCCTCTTCCTTCCCCTAATGCTCCCAATCCTCTGCTTTCCCTAAATGTTGTTTCACATTTTTTGTATATCATCTTTTACCTTTTCCTTTGAATTTGGGCCCTTTTTCCTGGAAATTGGGTGTTGCAAATGGGAGTTTGATTCATGGGTAAACTGATCCATTACCCGGTTGCTCACACTTTGGACCATTACCTTTTTCTAATAAAACACAGTATATATTGCAGTCTCTCGGTATGTGGTTTATAACATGTTGTGTGCAATTGTGGATACACCTAGGTATCCCCCTAACACAGCTCTCCAACATGGTAAAGGCTCACTTCTTTGGGGCTTTTAGTGGCATGAATGGTTTGGCTATCTTATCATTATATAAGCGGCGACATTCTTTCATCAATTTTTTTTGCCTGCTGGCACATGTATTTGAGTTGCTAATCTCCAGCATCTCCTTCCTTTCATCTGGGATATGCTGCTCCTTAGGGTTCAGGTTACGAGTCTATTAATACCGCCTCTTTAGATATATGTGCTCCAATATGCACCTTAAATTATTGAGCAAGTGCGTCGATTCGGCAATCCCCACACCCACATGTCAGATAGTGCTGGACTTGCTGGGCATCTTTATGCGCCCCTAGTCATTGGGTGCTTGCATACCTTTATGGGGGCTTTTGAACAACATATTGACTTACTTCCATTCGTCGGATACTTATAAGTCCATATTGAACTGATGCGTATGCATGTATGGTGTACTTTATACCATACATATCCCTATGGCAATTTTTTAATAGGCGTTTACTCCATCTAAATATATCCGTCTGACAGTGTATATACTTTGCGCCGTCATCCATTTATTCTGTATTTTCCTTTCTTTTAAATAGAAAGAAGAAATAGAAAGGAAATAAAAAGGTAGCTGTTTATCAGCACTACTCCCTTGGTTATATGGGTTAATAGTGCATTTTACAATATCAGAATAGCATGTGCGTATGCCCTTCAACAAAAACCCCCATGTTGGTGCATTAAAATGTGATGCATGTCTGTTTGTGTTGTACACATATTTATTATTTACCTGTCGGGCTTTTATGCCTCCATAACTCATCAGCATGCATGCGCAATTGGTGTGCCGTAAAACTTCAAAAAATTTCAAGTATTCGTTATATTACTGTGATTCTTACGCTTGCGCATAGCTTCATCTTTGTTTTGTTAGTCTCTTTTGCCAGTACGCATGCGCAACTGAAGCGCAGTAAAACCTTAGGCGTCCTTGTTACTGGGGTGATTTCTTGCGCCTGCGCACACTTTCGCTGCTGCCTCATCGGTCATTCTTGTGTTAGGACGCATGCGCAATTGGTACGCCGCTACAACTTCAAGCGTTCATGTCACCATGGTGACTCTTGCGCCTGCGTAATATCGTCTTTCTGCCCCATCAGCTTTTGTGTGCAGTTGCGCACTTCCCATATGACCCCAACACACACCCGGAAGTTCACATGATCCATTGAATGGTGGATTGATTGTACACGCCACGGCCTCTTCACAGGTGATTTATGTTTCTTGTTTATATGTATATATAAGGGGCACACTTTGGATATATCCTTTACAACCTTCCCCTGAAGAAGACGCTCTAGCAGCGTCGATACGCGTGGGGCCTCGGCTCTCCCCCCCTCATGGACCTTTCTTGGTAATATCTACATGCACCTTATCTTTGCCATTTGCACAACTTGGATACCTTCCTGGCCATGCTTATATGCACAAGGCTTAGGGCAAACATCTTAGGCTATTGAATATACTGTTACTAGGGCATACCAGCAATATATCATAGGGTTCAGGATGTTTATTTTTCCCCCTCCCCTTCTATTTACCACTTCTTATATGGTCTGCTCTTGTTCCATATGTTTAACATGTTTGTGGTTTACTAGTATCCAGGCAAATTGGTAGTTTAAGGCTGGGGTTGGCTGGCAGTATAGGCTGTTAATTATTTGATTTCATGTATCGCCTATTTATATTTATATTCACTTTGCATGCCAGTATACCTTACAGGACTATTTAGGGGGGATTTGGGTTGGTCTTTCTCTTTTAAATGTTTTTATACTATGTGTCCTTGTTGTTGTCCCCTTTTTTTGAATATGTAATAAAATTTAATATTGATGGTTGATCCCACTTTTGTGCATATCTTTGTTCTTTGTTTAGTCCTTTCATGATTATTATATGCACGTGGTTGATCCCTCACTTATTATTGTTGTGTGGTGCCCGCCTCTTTCTTTGTTGTTCATTCGGCATGTTAGGTTAGGCTATGGGTTGAACTAGATGGACTTAATAACTATGTTACTATGATTGTACTAATCACACTCTGATCAGAGTGTGATCATAGTGTGATCCAATATTCTCAGATAACAAGAAGATGGAGAAAAAAAATTATCCATCTTCTCCATTCTGTCAGTCCGTGTAGATCGGACTGCACTCAGATGTCATCCAAGTGCAGTCCAATGTTTTCCACACACTCATTGACTTGCATAACCAAGCACGATCTGAGTATCAGATCAAACTCTGGCGTGCTGCAAATTTTTTTTCCCATGGGCAGAGTAAAAAATCAGACTTGTGTACTGCCCGATAGAATAACATTAGTCTGTGTTTTGTCGGATCGCACTCGGACCGAAAATACAACCATATGCCCGAGCCCTCCACCACTTTGATAAGTGGTGCCTTTGCCTTGGAAAACCCACAAAAAATATAATTCAAGTGGATGTGAGTTTAGAAAGTCAATGGATTTCTCATGTACAGCATCATGGAATCAATGGTGCTATGTAAATAAATAAATAATAATAATAATAATTGGATAAAAACGTATTTTTAGCTTAAAAAAATGTGGTCATAAATATGGTGGATTTTTATTTATTCAGTTTCTTTCATGTGCTGGCACACTTGCAATCTATAGGGCAGTTCCCTTGTTCAAAGATGTTGATCTGCCGCACCCTGAAGTTTTTGGCAGCAAAATTTCAATTAACTCTTTTAGTCAGAGTTAGAATTTTTTTCCCGTTAGCTTCTTAAAGGGAACCTGTCACCAGGTTTTTCTCATATAAAGTAGGGCCAGCAGCTGTAAGTCCTAGGTCACCGCATTCTAGAGTGCAATGCTGTGTATATGCCCCCAATGTGCTCTGCATAGCACAAAAATGAGCTGTTATTATACTCTCCTATGGTCCGGTCCCATGGGCGTCGCTGGTCTTGGTCTGGTGCATCCTCTCTTCTTGCGATGTCGTCCTCCTTCTGTGCTTCGTATTGATGCATCCACACAGTGTCCTCCATCTCTCTCTGTATAGGCGCGCTTCTCTGTGCCGGGGCGAGGACAGAGCAAATTACTGTAGTGCGCATGCGCCTGGAAAAGCCAAAGAGCGCCGGCGCATGCGCACTGCAATATATTTCTCTGTCCTCGACAGGTCAGAGAGAAGAACGCCTGCGCAAGAGCGCGATGGAGGACACTGTGTGGATGACGTAGGGCGTCAAGAAGAGAGGAGGCACCGGATCAAGATCAGAGACGCCCATTGGCTGGACCGCCCCATAGGGGAGTATAATAAAAGCTCTTTTTTTACTATGCAGAGCATATTGGGGATTTATACAGTATTCTACAATGCTACGTATATGAGGGCATACAGGTGCTGGCTACACTTTATATGGGGAAAACCCACTGACAGATTCACTTTAAGGAACCTGATATATAACTAAAAAAAAAAAATTCTAAATATCTACATTAAATTGTCAGAATATCACGCATTGCACTCGCTGTTCTGCAATCTCAATTTGTTTAGGAAGAGCAAACAGTCTGTGCATGCTTAGCAGTGGCCGGATTCCCACGCCTGCTGGATTGTAGTAGACTTGTCGATACTAGTCATGACTTTAAACAGTGTTGAGCTATTATTTTGCATTTCCCTGGCTGTGATACGCCCTACAATTAATATTAGTCATATAGTGGGAGGTGTGGGTGTATAATATATATACAGTACAGTGCAAAAGTTTTAGGCTGGGGTAGGATAAATGCTGCAAAAATGCTTTAAAAAATAAAAGTACTACCGTATATACTCGAGTATAAGCCGAGATTTTCAGCACAAAAAAATGGGCTGAAAGTGACTCCACCAGCTGTGATGTGCCAGGAAACATGGAGCCGCATCACTATGGAGCTGATTCACAGCATCATTTAACAAGTTAACAGCCATGGGTAGATCGTGATTCCACCCGCGGCTGTTAAAAGCATATGACAGCTGAAAAGATCAGCTGTGATGTGCCAGGAAACACGGGGGCTCAGCGCCGGAGCCTGCGCCACAGGCAGATTGTATAGTTCTCCAATCTCACAATCTCTTTATTCTTTACAGTAATATTGCCCGGTCACATTCCTGGATCCTTGAACCTCCCATTTACAAGATTCTTGACAGAAGAAGGATTTGAGAAGACCCCAGAAGAAATGAAGCAACTTTTTAAAGAAAAAGGAATTGACCTGACAAAGCCATTGACTATAACTTGCCGGCGCGGTGTCACTGCTTGCCAGCTGGTATTGGCTTCATTTATTTTGGGCAAGGAAGATACTGCTGTGTATGATGGGTCATGGTTTGAATGGTTCCATCGGGCTAAACCAGAAGACAGAGTTACGCAATGGAAGGATGACAAGTGACACTCTAATAATGTACTATTACCATGACTATCATCATGGTCTTCGGGTACAAATCATTAAAGTAATGGTAAATTGTAGTAAGCCGTTAGGGGAGTTTTGTCTTGTCAGCATATTTTTCTATGTAATCTGAGAGCAGCATGATGCAGGGGCAGAGAGCCTGATTGCAGCAATGTGTCACTTTCTAGCCTGTGTTTCTGTTTCAAAAAAGCAATGATTTCATCAGTAAGAGATTATCACTAGAGGTCTACTGTAGGTATCTTGTTCCTCCTAGTCAACTGCTCTGTGTAACCCCACCCCCACCACTGATTGGCAGCTTTCTGCCTATGCACAGTGTACACAGAAAGCTACCAATCAGTGGTGAGGGCAGAGTTATAGAGAGCTCCACATTCTGAGCACTACTAGATCACAGAAAACAGTGATCGTATCAGAATGTCAGCACACAGCCCAGCAAGTGACACATCACTGGAATCAGGGTCTCAGTCCCTACATTATGCAGCTCTGAGATTCCATGGCAAAAACTTTGCGCAGATTCCCTTTAAAGAAGATTTCTAACCAAATCTTTAGTAAATCAAAACTTAGAGAATTTGACAAGGTTCAACCACAGGAGGCTTTTGACTGTTAAATGAAAAATTACAATTTGGGTGGGGATCTTTAAATCAGTACATTGGTCAGTAGGGGAAGGCTTTTAAGTAATGGTCTCTGGTCCTGGAGATATTTGAGGTGCTTCATACCTACGTGTATCTGTCCTTGAATGCTTGGAAGTGGTATGAATAAATACATGCTAATTATTTAAGAGCCTGAGTGTTTTCATATATTATACAATGTGGTTGGATTTAGGTAATAATATTAATATTGTACGGACAGGGCACTGACTCGGCACAGTACTGGGGAAGGGTGACGAAGCCACTTACAGTAATTAAAAGGCTTGTCCCCTGAAGATGGCCCCGTTCTACGCTCCCTATGAGCATATGGCTCCATAGACGGGGGGGACGTAGAGCCGGGAACCTCTAACAAAGCATGGATCTCTTCTGGCAGGCCCGGCCTGTATTCCATGGTTAGCTATTTAGTTGTTGGCTCTCGTTTTAATGAAAATTAAATGGAGCATAACTTAGCAAGATGTCCATTTTCTCAATATAGTTTGCTGCATATTCCCTATACAATGTACACACAACGTCTACTCTGTCTCCTATATTCCAAAACATTTCTGTAAGATTTCATCATCTTTTTTTTTTTCTTAAATATCTTTGCTGTTATAATGAAAAAGGATAGAAAATTGTTTATTTTTATTTGTCCTCCATTTAATATAAACTTACAAATGCTTACCAATGCTTTTATGACATATGTTATGGCTGTATTCATTGTCACTTTACTGTATATACAGAGCTACTAGTTGAATATAAGCTTTAAAAATGTAAAGTACTTAGCACTTTTTTATCAAAGAGAGCAAAAGCTATACAACCACGTCAAGGTGACCTTTTACGGATACGGATACAATTTCTGTCCCTGTATAGAGTACCATCGTGCAGTACAGCTCTCCTCCAAAGCCCCATTCTGCAGTGTCCTCTGTTCAGCCCCCCTCTACAGAGCACTATCCTGAAATATATTTCTATTTTCTGTTGTCTATGTACAGCCCATCCTGCATGATATCTATCCTCTCAGCCCCTATACACAGAGCCCCATCCTGCAGTCTAGCACTTTTCTCAGCCCCATGGTGTAGACCCTCTATACCAAACCCAGTCCTGCATTTTGTCGCTCCTCTTACCAGATCACTGCTTTGTATGAGCTCTACACTATAAGGCTATGTTCACACGTTGCTGCTTTTTTATGCAAATTTTAAGGTGCGCAAAACAGATTTAAAAAATCTCATGCACACATTTTTGTTTTTTTCCTGTATGAATTGGAAAACTACTGCGTTTTTGCCAACTGCAGCATGTCACTTCTTTCAGCATTTTCTTCACCCATAAAAAGAAGATTTTTCTGTATTTTCATGACTATGAAAATTATACATTCACACTGAAGGCATCAAAACTATGAATTAACACATGTGGAATTATATACTTAACAAAAAAGTGTGAAACAACTGAAATTATGTCTTATATTCTAGGTTCTTCAAAGTAGCCACCTTTTGCTTTGATGACTGCTTTGCCCACTCTTGGCATTCTCTTGATGAGCTTCAAGAGGTAGTCACCGGGAATGGTCTTCCAACAATCTTGAAGGAGTTCCCAGAGATGCTTAGCACTTGTTGGCCCTTTTGCCTTCGCTCTGCGGTCCAGCTCACCCCAAACCATCTCGATTGGGTTCAGGTCTGGTGACTGTGGAGGCCAGGTCATCTGGCGCAGCACCCCATCACTCTCCTCCTTGGTCAAATAGCCCTTACACAGCCTGGAGGTGTGTTTGGGGTCATTGTCCTGCTGAAAAATAAATGATGGTCCAACTAAACGCAAACCGGTTGGAATAGCATGCCGCTGCAAGATGCTGTGGTAGCCATGCTGGTTCAGTATGCCTTCAATTTTGAATAAATCCCCAACAGTGTCACCAGCAAAGCACCCCCACACCATCACACCACCTCCTCCATGCTTCACGGTGGGAACCAGGCATGTAGCGTCCATCTGTTCACCTTTTCTGCATCGCACAAAGACACGGTGGTTGGAACCAAAGATCTCAAATTTGGACTCATCAGACCAAAGCACAGATTTCCACTGGTCTAATGTCCATTCCTTGTGTTCTTTAGCCCAAACAAGTCTCTTCTGCTTGTTGCCTGTCCTTAGCAGTGGTTTCCTAGCAGCTATTTTACCATAAAGGCCTGCTGCACAAAGTCTCCTCTTAACAGTTGTTGTAGAGATGTGTCTGCTGCTAGAACTCTGTGTGGCATTGACCTGGTCTCTAATCTGAGCTGCTGTTAACCTGTGATTTCTGCGGCTGGTGACTCGGATAAACTTATCCTCAGAAGCAGAGGTGACTCTTGGTCTTCCTTTCCTGGGGCGGTCCTCATGTGAGCCAGTTTCTTTGTAGCACTTGATGGTTTTTGCCTCTGCACTTGAGGACACTTTCAGAGTTTTCCCAATTTTTCGGACTGACTGACCTTCATATCTTAAAGTAATGATGTCCACTCATTCTTTACTTAGCTGCTTTTTTCTTGCCATAATACAAATTCTAACAGTCTATTCAGTAGGACTATCAGCTGTGTATCCACCAGACTTCTGCTCAACACAACTGATGGTCCCAACCCCATTTATAAGGCAAGAAATCCCACTTATTAAACCTGACAGGGCACACCTGTGAAGTGAAAACCATTCCCGGTGACTACCTCTTGAAGCTCATCAAGAGAATGCCAAGAGTGTGCAAAGCAGTCATCAAAGCAAAAGGTGGCTACTTTGAAGAACCTAGAATATAAGACATAATTTCAGTTGTTTCACTGTTATGCTAAGTATATAATTCCACATGTGTTAATTCATAGTTTTGATCTCTTCCGTGTGAATGTACAATTTTCATAGTCATGAAAATACAGAAAAATCTTTAAATAAGAAGGTGTGTCCAAACTTTTGGTCTGTACTGTATTTTTTTAATATATGATTAATCAAAATGGTGTTTTAGTTACAAATAAATAAAAAATGCATATTTGATATCACCACAACAGTAAAATTTCTATCTATAGGATCAATGGAAAGTAGAAAAACAATAATTCCAGAATTGCTGTTTTTGGTCACCAACCTTCCCCTAAAAATGCAATATTTAGGGCCTGATTTTATGAAGGTATTCATGCCAGTTCTCTGTTGTAACACACCTTTATATGTTAGCAAAATTTTGCTACATTTTTATGCCAGTCATGGCCAGCTTTGCCAAAACAGATGAAGCATGGGCAGGACAGGGAATAGATAAGCCCTTTTAATTCATTATGGTATCATACATTTTTCTAATAATGAACTCCAGTCCTCGACTGGAGTACACTGCTGGCGGTGGATTATGCCAGTCAAGAGATGTGCCTAATTCATTTGTTTTTTCTTATTTATTTATTTTACTCACTCATACAGCGCCATTAATGCCACAGCGCTTTACAGAAATTATCTGTACTGTCCCCATTGGGATCGCAATCTAGATTTCCTATCAGTATGGTTTTGGAGTGAGGGAAGAAATCCACACAAACATGGGGAGGACATACAAACTCCTCGCAGATGTGTTCCTTGGTGGGATTTGAGCCCAGGACTCCATCGCTGCAAAGCAACAGTGCTAACCGCTGAGCCACCATGCAGTGCTAACCACTGAGCCACCTTGCAGTGCTAACCACTGAGCCACGTTGCAGTGCTAACCACTGACCCACCATGCAGTGCTAACCACTGATCCACAGTGCTGCCCACGGCTTGTGCTTTTAAATGAATTAGGTGCATCATACTCCAGCGAGCCCACTTATTAAAACTGCTGTTCATATTGCCAGGCTTAATGAATTGGGACCTAAATGATCAAGCATCATAAGGTATGTCCCCCAAAATTGTATCAATAAAAGCTACAGTTTAACACATAGAGCAAGCATTCATACAGCTCAATCCCATTGACAACATTTTTTTTTCCAGTCTCAGAAAATTACATCACAAAACACAATTACTTATTATTTTTCAGAGTTCTTTTTTTTTTAAATTCAAGTCTATAGTTTGTGAATTTTTTTTTCAGCATTTTACACCACTTTAAATTTTTATAAGGCCCAAATCTTGTATAAGTGATTAATGTCTAAAATCCTCCTTTTTACAGGGCATCTGTTACTAGGTTGCTCTTTAATCTGAGAGCAGCATAATGTGGAGGCAGAGAGCCTGATTGCAGGGATATATCTCTTAGTAAGCTGTGTTATAGTTTTAATACAATCAGTGTTTTATCAGCAGGAGATTATCACTGCGGGACTATTTATCATGTGCATGCTAGTCAGGCTAATCTTATAACCCTGTTCCCACCACTGATTGGCTGGCTGTTTGATGACAATGTAATGTACACAGAAATCTGCCAATCAGGGATGTGAGCAGGGTTAGACACAGCCCAGATGACTTAGCTCTGCTGCATCTATATCTGACCAAACAGGGATCCTATCAAAACTACAGCAAGCAGCCCACTAAGTGACACATGCCTGGAATTGGGATCTCTGTCTTTATATTAATTCTTTAGCAAAAACTTAGTGATAGATTGCTCTGAAAATTATTTTTTTCAATCTTTAATATTAAATCTAACATGTCTAATATTTATAGGCATCCACTGTTTTACTATTGATAAAGTGATAGAATATGGGAGTCATTTTATTGCTAGAAGAGGTGAAGAGAGCGACACGTCCCGCGGATAGGATAAAGGCGTTTACCGTACATTATTTCATAAGTCATAAAACCTGACACCAGACCACCAACATACATTAACTCCATTTTCAGCTCTCCATGTACAAGAAACCATCATAAACTGCAAGAGAATGATGCAAATTAAGACATGCACTGTGTTATTAGTAAACTTTGAGATTTTTCTCCAAGGCAGGCAAATGTTAAAATCGACAAAAAAAAAAAAGCCAGTTTAAGTAAATGTGGCACAATGACCTTCTGTACTGGTGACCACACAATCTATACATGTTACAGACACTATAGTTGTCATCATCTCCGATAGTCTCCACAATAAAGTGCATTATCACTGATATCATCAGGGTGTAGAAAGCGACAATAGCGACAGGATTAGAAGAAAGAAAAACGCAAGTATGTGGCATAGCCCAAAGGGTTCCTAATTCTACAGGAAGAACTCAGGGTCTAAATATTTCGCACCTCTGGTAATTGGGAGAATTTTCACACTTCTGTCTAAGTAAGTTGTAAATTAGGTTCTATTGACACCACAAAAAAGTATACAAATCTAAATTCAACCGTTCTCACAGGTTTCTATGCATGGAACAAGAAATACACTACAGTCCGCTTTCGCATTGACTCTATTTTTCTATCTACCTATTATCTACCTATTATCTATCTATTTATTATCTATCTATTATCTATCATCTATCTGTCTATTATCTATCTGCCTATTATCTACCTATCTATATTTATCTGTCTGTCTATCTATTATCTATTTATTATCTATCTATCTATTATTATTTATCATCTATCTATCATCTATTTATTATCTATTTATTATCTATCTGTCTATTTATTATCTATCTATTATCTATCTATTATTATTTATCATCTATCCTCTATCTATTATCCATCTATTATCTGTCTATCTATCTATTATCTGTCTATCTAGGAATCCAAAAAACAGGGGTGAAACCGCTTTTTACACCCTTTCCAAGCCTCATAAACACCTCTAGATCGATCAATAGATGCCTCCTCTCCTCTTTGTCCATTTAATTAGAAAAGATTATTTCCCATGTAGTCAATACCCACAAAATACTTCCTAATAGACACATGGGCTTTTCTGAAATGTATTACTGATCTCTGACAGGTCATGAAAGATACCACACTAGCCTTTTTTATGTCAATAGTCTACAAACATCCATCCAACAAATAAGACAGATGAAAGCTGTTGAGGAACTGTCTTTTTAAATCAGAGCTGGACATTGCAACAATTCAGGTTTAAATTGACTTTTTGGAATTTGTACTCACTAAGAATTTCTTCCTATTCCTGGATACTTTCTATATCCAGACCCAAGGGACCGCAATGGGGTCCAATGTTGTGCCCCCATATGCAAACTGCTTTAATTTACATTAGGGATCAGAAGACACTGCAGAATTTTTCAGATAGGTTAATCAGTACTTCATGAGTTTCGTGAGCCTTTCTTGCCTTGTTTTCATCAATCCTTTAGGAACAAATTAGCTTGAGCAAACTTACATTTATTTACACTTTTTATCCTTTTACATACTAGATGCGTAATGGTACCTTCACACATAACGATTTCGTTAACGATATCGTTGCAACGTCACGCTTTTTTGTGACGTAGCAACGATCCCGCTAACGATCTCGTTATGTGTGACAGCGACCAACGATCAGGCCCCTGCTGGGAGATCGTTGGTCATAGGGAATGGTCAGGACCTTTTTTTGGTCGCTGATCACCCGCTGTCATCGCTGGATCGTCGTGTGTGACGCCGATCCAGCGATGTGTTCACTTGTAACCAGGGTAAATATCGGGTTACTAAGCGCAGGGCCGCGCTTAGTAACCCGATATTTACCCTGGTTACCATTGTAAAAGTAAAAAAAAAAAACACTACATACTCACATTCCGATGTCTGTCACGTCCCCCGCCATCAGCTTCCCGCACTGACTGTCACCGCTGTGCTCTGCTTTACGGCCGGCGCTGACACAGTCAGTGCGGGAAGCTGACGGCGGGGGACATGAGAGACATCGGAATGTGAGTATGTAGTGTGTTTTTTTTTTTAACTTTTACAATGGTAACCAGGGTAAATATCGGGTTACTAAGCGCGGCCCTGCACTTAGTAACCCGATGTTTACCCTGGTTACCCGGGTGCTGCAGGGGGACTTCGGCATCATTGAAGACAGTTTCAACGATGCCGAAGTCGTTCCCCTGATCGTTGGTCGCTGGAGAGAGCTGTCTGTGTGACAGCTCCCCAGCGACCACACAACGACTTACCAACGATCACGGCCAGGTCGTATCGCTGGTCGTGATCGTTGGTAAGTCGTTTAGTGTAACGGTACCTTAAGACTTGCAAAAGACTGTGGTATTTTACAAAAAGGTTACTCAATTGGTTAATGAGTTTTGTGAACCTTTCTTGCCATGTTTTAGTAATCCGTCTAACATAAGGACGAATTGGTTTAAGCATAAAAAACTACTGAAACAGCAATTTCTCTGAACTCCCAAACAAGACACATACCAATGTTTACAATGCTATCAGTGCAGTAACATACAGAAAGAAGATAAGGTCATTGGTGGTTGTTATTGGAGAAGGCGTTTGGTGGATTTAGTACTGTTGCTAGTTTTTGAGTGTGTGATAATCCCCCTTTTACTCCTACTTGGGTTTAACCCCATCCTCCACTCCTCCTTGCTTACCTCTGTTGTTTATGTTTATATATTTTTAGGATTTATATTTTCCTTTATCCCTGTTCGTATTACCTTGTTAGTCTGGTTGGTGTATTACGGTTCACTCCTACACCCCTCTTCCCTGGGTGGGGGAAAGGTAAAGACTGAGGGTGGATTCAGGAGCTAATTCAAGGCACGTTGCCCCGGAATCTCTCCTTTCTAACTGCTCAATGCATCTTCTTGAAGTTCAGTACCGACCTATTACATGTACACTGTGAGTTATGCCATGTGATATTGTGTAACTGTAGACTCACTACTGTTCTTTATATGGATATTTATAAACACATGTTAACTGGATACTACTTTGCCTACGCTACATGGACATAACAGGAAATTGTTTTCAGCTTATATATCTCAATAATAACAAAGCTATATATGCAGTGAGTACGGAATGTATTCAGACCCCTTTAAATTTTTCACTCTGATTCATTGCAGCCATTTGGTAAATTCAAAAAAGTTCATTTTTTCTCATTAATGTACACTCTACACCCCATCTTGACTGAAAAAAAGAAATGTAGAATTTTTTGGCATATTTATAAAAAAAAAAAAAACTGAAAAAACACCGATGCGCCTTTTCTGGGCAGCTGTGGGCTGCTTTTTTTTAGGCTGGGGGGCCCATATCCATGGCCCCTTACCAGCCTGAGAATAGCAGCCTGCACCTGTGAGTTTTGCCGGGTTAGTTTTAAAATATAGGGGGGACCCCACACCGTGTTTTTCTTTGATTCATTCTCCCCTGCTCGCGCTGCTTGCCGGCAGAGCAGGGGACAATGGATGAAAGCCGCGTTCAGCACCACACACACAGGGGAATAGCGCTTACTGTAGCGCTTCCCCAGTGGCTGTCTGTGTGGTACTGATGTGGCACATGGTTGCCACACGGATGTTTCATATGGACACATGGACACGGATATCTCCGGAACCGTGATTACCGGTACTTGAAATATCAGGATGTGTGAAACCGGCCTCACTGTGCTTGATTGGCCAGCAAACCTGCCTGACCTTAACCCTATAGAGAATCTATGGGATATTGTCAAGAGGAAGATGAGAGACACCAGATCCAACAATGCAGACGAGCTGACGGCTGCTATCAAAGCAACCTGGGCTTCCATAACACCTCAGCAGTGCCACAGACTGATCACCTCCATGCCACACCACATTGATGCAGTAATTGATGCAAAAGGAGCCCCGACCAAGTATTGAGGGCATTTACTGAACATACGTTTCAGTAGGCCAACATTTCTAATTTACTGACATAATGACTTTTGGGTTTTCATTGGCTGTAACCTATAATCATCAACATTAATGGAAATAAACACTTGAAATACATCACTCTGTTTGTAATGACTCTATATAATATATGAGTTTCACTTTTTGCATTGAAGAACTGAAATAAATTAACTTTTTAATGATATTCTAATTTTGTGAGCTGCACCAGTAAGTGACGTGATTCAGATGAAACTCCCCAAGGAATCCAATCACTATGCAGCAGAGTTACTTTGGTTTGCATCTGGCCTCTATTCAGCTAAGTACTTCTTTTCACAAGTGCAAAAAACTGTTGCCGACCACACTTTTATGCACTCCTAAAAAGACGGTTATTGCCGGATCATAGTCCAGACGGCATCCACAGTGCCTCCATTCGCCTCATTCTAGGGAATTTTCCACTGGGGGTTCCATCTGAATCACGCATTTCAGAGAATTACTTGGAAACCCCGGTGTATGTGCTCAGCGTAGAGCGCAGGATAAATGTGAGCCGAGCCTTACTGCGATCTTTGGGAGGCAGAATAAACAAATCAATTGCAGATCAAAATTTGACTTTATTTTTTACACCTCTCCTCATGCAGTATAAGTGATTAGATGACTTTATCCTTCAGATTGCTGCAATTACAGCGATTTATATTTATTTTTATTTTTGGCTGCTGTCACACACTAAAAGACGCTTTTTTTTTGCAAAAAAATAAGTTTTTGCATTGCCATATTTTGAGAGCTATAATTTTTCAATACTTCTGCAGACAGACTCATGTGAGGTCTTGTTTTTTGCGAGACAAGTTGACATTTTTATTGGTACCATTTTTGGCCACAAGACCTTTTATAATAGCTTTCTATTCCGATTTTTGGGAGATAGAATGAATTTAAAAAAAAGCAATTCAGGATTTTTTTGTTATTGTTTTCTTTAATGCTGTTCCTCATGTGGTAAAATTCATAAGGCATCTTTATTCTTTGGGTCAGTACAATTACAGTGATACCACATTTATATCATTATTTTATGTTTTGGCACTTTTACACAATAAAAACTATTTTAAAGAAAAAAATATTTTTGCATCGCTTTATTCTGAGAGCTATAACTTTTTTTTTTATTTTTCCACTGATGGAGCTTTATAATTTGTAAAAAAAAAAAATTTTACATTTTTTTTAAACTTTTCTTTTTACTGGGAGTCATCCTATGAATAGTGTTTTATACACCTTAAATGCATCTGGTTCTGAGGTTTCTATTTTTATGTTTTTAATCATTTTTTTCCAATAAAGAATTCATTTTATTATATCCTGGATGGTTGTGCCAGGGAACTTCCTTTTTCTACTATTTTGCCTGTGATCACCAGTGGGTGCGCACCCTCCGGAGAAACTCCAGCTTGATATTCGTCTGCTCATTCACAATGTGACAAGCTCCACAATCCCTCTCCCTCCTCCCAGACTTTCCCATTATTGAGATAGAAAATGACAGTTGCAGAGTCCAAGTAGAGCTAGAGGCAGAGCTCCTTCCTCAACCCCTCTCCCACCATCTACATAGAAACTTATCAGCACCAACTGTCACCTCTTATCTCAGTAATGCAATAATCTGTCTTCACTGAATACAGATTTTACCCGGGAATTGAGAATTTTTAGAATTAATAATCCATCCTGATGGAGAAAGAAACAGATCTCTCTGATAAGATATATTACAAAGATTCCTATTTTCATGTGTATTATTGATTTATGAAATGTAAACGGCTGTTACACTTTAAAGTCTATTGTCTAGTGCTGCGCTAACAAGCAGAAAATCATTATAGCACTTTCTATGTCCCCTCGGTAAGACCTGCCAGTATATGCAGTTTGGGGAAGGGTGAGTGATATACACAGCCGTGTTTTCTAGATGGATCCTGACACAGACATTGCAGTTACATCGCGCATCATCCTCTGTTAGGCCCTTCAGTACTTAGTGAACATCGGCAGCGCTGATTGGTGGATCAGCAGTGGCTGTTGGCTGCTCCACCAATCAGAGTGTTGCATAGTGACCGAAACGCCACTGATAAACCAGGAGGGGTCTCACGCCGTCCACTTGTCGGAGTCACACAGGCTGCCGTACACCAACTCTGCAAGTGAGTAAGTAGTATACGGACACTGTGTGCTAAAAGTGACCCTCCATCCTGGACATGAAACGTGAGTGCACTATACACTCTGCCCCCCTCTGCTGAGATGAGGAGATCTGTTCCTCCTGCCTCCATTTGTGGCGCCTGTGGCTGCCATTTTGGAAACAGTAGGAAAGGAATGCCAATCTCAACAGAGGCAGCCGGAGGTAAAAAGATGAATACTGTGAGGACGGAGGCCAGAAGTGTCCAAAGTGACTACATCGGTTTCTTTGAAGTGATTGGCTAGGTCATGTTTCCCATCGAAATCCTGTTTTCTGGAGATTCTGGAAGAAACTTAGATGTAATATTCAGCAGAGAGCAGTGTATGTGTCTGAACTTAGTCTTATACAGAGCTTTATATACAAACCCTATGGAGCGGACAAATCTCATTGGATGGACCTTAAAGTCGCCAATTCACATTAGATGGCTGTCGGCCAAAAGACCGTTTAGCTGACATCCATGTGAGCCGTCTCTTCCGTACACAGGAGGTGAGCTCCTGTATTCTCTATGAGAAAGCTGCTGACTGACACATTGGCCGGGGGCTTATATCAGGGAGAACAAAGTGATCGGCAGTCCAAAATCAGACATGCCTGATCCACATCTCTCCCACCCATCATTTGGCCGGCAGCCCCATACACATTAGACCTTTTGCCAAACCAGCGCGTTCAGCCGAGATAGGTCTGTGTGTGGCCAGCTAAACATTACTGACTCACCTCTCTATGTGCCTACCAGGCCTCATATAAATTGGGCAAGTGATAGGTGTTAACTAGAGCTAAGCTAGATCCTATCTGGAAAAGATGAGAGCATAAGGGTGCACGGCTACTGAGTTGTGTGGTTTGGCTCTGTACACTGTTTACATCCGAACAGCACTGGAGCCGAATATAGCTGATTGGTGGGGTGTGCTGGACCCTCTCTGATCTGAAACCAATTACCTTTCCTTTGGCTGCATTCACACATTGCACCACAGTAGGATTTTTTTTACGCAATTTCAGTAAAACTGTAGAAGAAAATTATGTTAAAATGGTGCGTTTTTGGTGACTACACACAAAAAAGACGTCATTACTGCAACGTGCGCCTGCAGCCTACATATTATCATTATCATTGAGTCTATTAACACCTGTACCCCTTTCAGCCATTTTGGCCACAGTAGCTCATCTGTAGGATTGTACTACGTGGGCTAGCTTTTGCTCCCCACGTCTATCAACAAGCCTTTGCCACCTAGGACCCTGTTATCGATTTAACAGTTGTCTTTGCTTGAACAACTTTTGTTAGTTAATAATAATAAACACTTCAGACTGAGAACACCCTGCAACACCTGTCGTTCTACAAATGCTTTTACCAAGTCGTCTAGTTATCACAATTTGCCCATTGTAAAAGTTTTTTAGAACCTTGCACTCTCCCATTAAATTGCTGCAGTACATGCAGTCTCTTCAACTTTGTACAAACCACTCGGTCTGACAAAAAAAATGGATATGAATAGCACCATAGACTATATCATAGGTATATGTTCTATTTGTGAAAAAACATGAATTGTACTTGTTTGACCTCCAGTCGCTGCCGTCGGCTGATGGGACTACTGCTCCCATCAGCCTATGCCTGCTGCCGCTAATAACAGCAAGAATAGTCGACGGCTGATGGAAGTATTTATCAGCCGGCGCCTGTGCTGTAAATAAATAATTTAAACAAAAAGACGGCGTGGTTTCCCCTGTGTTTTTGATAGCCAGCCGGGCAAAACTCACAACTGGAGGCTGCCACCCTCAGCTGTCAGCTTCAGCAAGGCTGGTTATCAAGAATAGAGGCTGAAAACTGTATATCCTCCAGACATGGATTACAGCGTCGGACAGAACGACTGACAGGTGAGGGATATTATTGTTCTTTATTTTTTTTCTACTACATAAGGGATTCAATGGCATGGGCGTTAGGTGAGTATAACTGTGTTTGTTATTTTAAAATAAAAAAGTGAAAGTGTGTTTTGTTTTATTTCAAATAAAAGACTTTATATATACTGCGTGTTTATTTACAATACAACTATAGGATTAGTAATGGATAGGTGTCTTACTGGGCTTGATGTCACCTGACAATACAAAGGAAACATCAACCCCACAAATATGAACCAGGGCAAGCGAGAAGAGCCTGGCAAAGCACCAGAATTGGTGCATCTAATACATGCGCCTTTTCTGGGCGGCTGCGGGCTGCTATTTTTAGGTTGAGGAGGCCAATATTCATGGCCCCTTACCAGCCTGTGAATACCAGCCCCCAGCTGTCTGCTTTAGCTTGGCTGTTTGTCAAAAATGGGGGGACCCAATGCCTTTTTTTACATTATTTATTTAAATAATTTAAAAAATTGGAGTGTGGACCCCTCTATTCTTAATAACCAGCCTTGCTGAAGCTGACAGCTGAGGGTTGCAGACCCCAGCTGTGAGTTTTGCCTGGTTTGTTATCAAAAATACAGGGGAACCTACACCGTTTTTCCTTAATGATTTATTTACAGCGCAGGCACTGGCTGATCAATGCTCCCATCAGCCACCGCCTGCTCTTGCTGTTATTAGTGGCGGCAGGCGTAGGCTGATGGGAGCAGTAGTCCCGTCAGCCGACGCCAATGACGGGAGGTAAACTTTTTACCTCCAGTCACTGCTGTGGGCTCATGCTGTCATTCGTGGTGCCGAACCCGAACAGTAACACGGACTTCCTGGTGAAGTCCGTGTTTGGTGTCTGTACCCGAACAGTAGGTGTTCGGTACAGATGCCGAACTTTACTGTTCAGATTCGCCCATCTGTAGTTGAGACTGGACACGGCAGCTTTGTTTCAAAGTTGTGCGGGCATTGACTTGCTGCGGTTGGGTGGATCTTCAGCGGCCACTGGGCATCACGGTGGACAGATTTTCAGATGCGTGCAACATGTGCAATCGCTTAATATACCATGGCTAGAGTTGATCCAAATTGCTTCACACATCCCAGACCATTGGTGTCACGCACAGTGTAGGAAGGACTAAATGCAACACAAAGGGAAGGGAGCCGAACAGTAGGAAAGCTGGGAGTGGAGACCCCTAGGCAGATCTAACGTCACTCTGTCTGCCCTAAGCGTCCCTATATAGGGTCTGCACCTATCGCCGAGCAGGATACCTAATCCCTGCCTGACCCTAGCAGTAAGCCCTGCTTAGGGAAGGGCAGGGTGAGCGCTTGTTGATCCCCACTATAACCAACGACAGAGGGGATACACAAACAAGTGGAGCACTTACCTTGAGTTGACTCAGAGAGAAACACAGATGTCCTTCAAACACCAAAGAGGAAGATAGTCGACTGCAATAGCTCCAAGCCTCAACAGTGGGAAATAGAAATATCACCGGCAACTCCCAGCAGCAAGCTGGGAGTTATAAATACCCAGGTCCTGGTGTGTCCAATAGAGTTGGAGGAAGGTTGTCATTGGGTCATAAAGACTGAAGGACCAGGAAGAAGTCTGCAAAGCAAACTGCTGGGATCTTATTCAGCCAGATGCAGTGCGACGGTCTGCAGCCTCGGAGACACGCATGACAATTGGCCACAACAGTGACCCCTGGATGGGAGTGGGAGGACCACCTCTTACCTGATGGCATCCATGGCTCTTCTTTTAAGCAGCCAGGCTGGCGTGATGTTGAATTTGTCACACCGCAATGTTCACGTCGTGTCAGGCCGGCCAATCAAAAGAAGAGCAATGGACACCTTAAAGGAGGATCTCCTGCTCCTGTCCAGCACCAACAGATTACTGTCAGGGCCGATGGACTGTGATGTGCCAATTGATTTGCACCAACTCTAATTATGACTGATCAGTGTTCTGGTCATGAAAGAATTAATATCCAAGTCCTCTGCATGGCTATGAATCCCCGCTATGAACGGCAATAGGGTTAATTCATCTACTGCGTTGGATTATTGCCTGATGACTCAGGATGTTCTATCTGCAGACGGCTTGCAGTAGTGCAGATTAATAAATTGCAGAATTAAATGATGGCTTCTGCCAGTAACATCCACTTCTGTGGAAAATCAATACTGCAATGCAAAAAATAAATGAGGCAGGTTTATCAATGTACGTCCGTGGGTTAATTCCATTCACATGAAGCTCCTGCACCACTTTTCCATATATGTCTGGAAATTTAGCAGCCATTTGATCTTGGTAGATAAAAACAGTGCTCATTACAGACAGATTTTGCCAAAATAGTCTGCCTTTAATCGAATTGCATCTTTGCCCTGAGTGAAGCATCCGGACACAACCTACATCACTGAACTGCAATCGTTTATATTGGATTCAGATGTATTTTCAGACCTGTGGGGAAGTAATTGTAGCTTAGAATTTTTTTTTCCCCTTAAAATTTCTGACTTTTTGTCGAATAACAAATAAAGAAAATGGTAACTTTTATTAAAAGCGACTTAACTTTTAATAAACTTTGGGGTTGCAATTCCCAGAACAATTTTCTAGAGATGTCAGAAGGGTTGATGAATTACTGCGCTTTCTACTGCTATGACGCAGCGCCATCTAGAGGTAAGAGGGAGAATTGTGCTGACTGACATTCTGGCCTCTTCTTTCCATTCCTTCTCCATAACGACGACAACAAAATAGTTTCTTAGCAACCGGTGTAATGGGTGAAAGAGAATGAGCATTGTGAGATTCGCTTCTGTGCTGAATGTCTGTGGACGTCGTAAATGGAGGCTAAAAGCTCAGGTGAGATGATACAGACCCTTTCCTCTTGTCTTCATAGCAAAATTACGCATGACCTCTAAATCAAATGATTCGTAACTCTACAGTCACTAACAAGTATACTGAGCGCACGCACACAACAAGTATTTCCGAGTATGCTAGTGAACTAGATGTGCAGAACGTCCCGATGTCTGGATTTTTTGGTCATTTATATACGACCAAGAATTTTTATATCAGTTTTTATCTCTAGGAGCCTTCCAGATGTTCCTGGAGAAATGGCAAATATCAATCTAAAGGCCCCAAAACACACTGGACAAAAATAGGCTGAGTATCTAATATCTAAGGGGGCCTCCCGGATGTCCAACAATGGACTACATCGAGGGAAAGAAGGATCTGGCCACTGGAATATCAACAGCCGATCCCTTCTTTAGCGGAGAGATAAGCCATTGCCGGAAAAGTCTGCCCCGGCTCTGCCATAGAGAACACGGGAGAGCTCAGTCAGCATGGAGGAATCGGGAGAGATAGCTGTCTAATGTGTTTTGGGGGCTTAAAGAAGTTGGCCACTACTCTTTATTGCTGGTCTATCAGTAGGATAGGTCATTAATGTCTGATCAGTGGGAGTTCTGTCATGATTCTCAATGGCGAGAGAACATAGCCCAGCATATATGAGAACTAGCTCTTGGAAGATGGAAACTATACTGACCATGAACTAAACCTGCCGCACAACTAGAAGTGGCCGGGTAGCATGCCTACGTTTTTTTTATCCCTAGATGCCCAGCGCCAGCCGGAGAACTACCTAATCCTAGCAGAGGAAAAGACAGTCCTGGCTCACCTCTAGAGAAATTTTCCCAAAAGGCAGACAGAGGCCCCCACATATATTGGCGGTGATTTTAGATGAAATGACAAACGTAGTATGAAAATAGGTTTAGCAAAAATCGAGGTCCGCTTACTAGATAGAAAGAAGACAGAAAGGGCACTTTCATGGTCAGCAAAAAACCCTATCAAAACACCATCCAGAAATTACTTTAAGACTCTAGCATTAACTCATAACACCAGAGTGGCAATTTCCGCTCACAAGAGCTTTCCAGACACAGTAACGAAACAGCAGCTGTGAACAGGAACAAAATGCAAAAACACACAAGGACAAAAGTCCAACTTAGCTGGGAGTTGTCTAGTAGCAGGAACATGCACAGAAAGGCTTCTGATTACATTGTTGACCGGCATGAAACTGACAGAGGAGCAAGGTTATATAGCGACTCCCACATCCTGATAGGAGCAGGTGAACAGAGGGGATGATGCACACAAGTACAATTCCACAAGTGGCCACCGGGGGAGCCCAGAATCCAATTTCACAACAGTACCCCCCCCTCAAGGAGGGGGCACCGAACCCTCACCAGAACCACCAGGGCGATCAGGATGAGCCCTATGAAAGGCACGGACAAGATCGGAGGCATGAACATCAGAGGCAGTGACCCAAGAATTATCCTCCTGACCGTATCCCTTCCATTTGACCAGATACTGGAGTTTCCGTCTGGAAACACGAGAGTCCAAGATCTTTTCCACAACGTACTCCAACTCACCCTCAACCAACACCGGAGCAGGAGGCTCAACGGAAGGCACAGCCGGTACCTCATACCTGCGCAACAATGACCGATGAAAAACATTATGAATCGAAAAGGATGCAGGGAGGTCCAAACGGAAGGACACAGGGTTAAGAATCTCCAATATCTTGTACGGGCCGATGAACCGAGGCTTAAACTTAGGAGAAGAAACCCTCATAGGGACAAAACGAGAAGACAACCACACCAAGTCCCCAACACAAAGCCGAGGACCAACACGACGACGGCGGTTGGCAAAAAGCTGAGTCTTCTCCTGGGACAACTTCAAATTGTCCACCACCTGCCCCCAAATCTGATGCAACCTCTCCACCACAGCATCCACTCCAGGACAATCCGAAGATTCCACTTGACCGGAGGAAAATCGAGGATGAAACCCCGAATTACAGAAAAACGGGGACACCAAGGTGGCAGAGCTGGCCCGATTATTGAGGGCGAACTCCGCCAAAGGCAAAAAAGCAACCCAATCATCCTGATCCGCAGACACAAAACACCTCAAATATGTCTCCAAGGTCTGATTAGTCCGCTCGGTCTGGCCATTAGTCTGAGGATGGAAAGCAGACGAAAAAGACAAATCTATGCCCATCCTAGCACAGAATGCCCGCCAAAATCTAGACACGAATTGGGTCCCTCTGTCAGAAACGATATTCTCTGGAATACCATGCAAACGAACAACATTTTGAAAAAACAGAGGAACCAACTCGGAAATAGAAGGCAACTTAGGCAAGGGAACCAGATGGACCATCTTAGAGAAACGGTCACACACCACCCAGATGACAGACATCTTATGAGAAACAGGCAGATCCGAAATAAAATCCATCGAGATGTGCGTCCAAGGCCTCTTCGGGATAGGCAAGGGTAACAACAATCCACTAGCCCGAGAACAACAAGGCTTGGCCCGAGCACAAACGTCACAAGACTGCACAAAGCCTCGCACATCTCGTGACAGGGAAGGCCACCAGAAGGACCTTGCCACCAAATCCCTGGTACCAAAGATTCCAGGATGACCTGCCAACGCAGAAGAATGAACCTCAGAGATGACTCTACTGGTCCAATCATCAGGAACAAACAGTCTACCAGGTGGGCAACGATCAGGTCTATCCGCCTGAAACTCCTGCAAGGCCCGCCGCAGGTCTGGAGAAACGGCAGACAATATCACTCCATCTTTAAGGATACCTGTGGGCTCAGAATTACCAGGGGAGTCAGGCTCAAAACTCCTAGAAAGGGCATCCGCCTTAACATTCTTAGAACCCGGTAGGTAAGACACTACAAAATTAAACCGAGAGAAAAACAACGACCAGCGCGCCTGTCTAGGATTCAGGCGCCTGGCAGACTCAAGGTAAATTAAATTTTTGTGGTCAGTCAATACCACCACCTGATGTCTGGCCCCCTCAAGCCAGTGACGCCACTCCTCAAAAGCCCACTTCATGGCCAAAAGCTCCCGATTCCCAATATCATAATTCCGCTCGGCGGGCGAAAATTTACGGGAAAAAAAAGCACAAGGTCTCATCACGGAGCAGTCGGAACTTCTCTGCGACAACACCGCCCCAGCTCCGATTTCAGAAGCGTCGACCTCAACCTGAAAAGGAAGAGCAACATCAGGCTGACGCAACACTGGGGCGGAAGAAAAGCGGCGCTTGAGCTCCCGAAAGGCCTCCACAGCATCAGGGGACCAATCAGCAACATCAGCACCCTTCTTAGTCAAATCAGTCAATGGTTTTACAACATCAGAAAAACCAGCAATAAATCGACGATAAAAGTTAGCAAAGCCCAAAAATTTCTGAAGACTCTTAAGAGAAGAGGGTTGCGTCCAATCACCAATAGCCTGAACCTTGACAGGATCCATCTCGATGGAAGAGGGGGAAAAAATGTATCCCAAGAAGGAAATCTTTTGAACCCCAAAAACACACTTAGAACCCTTCACACACAAGGAATTAGACCGCAAAACCTGAAAAACCCTCCTGACCTGCTGGACATGAGAGTCCCAGTCATCCGAAAAAATCAGAATATCATCCAGATACACAATCATAAATTTGTCCAAATAATCGCGGAAAATGTCATGCATAAAGGACTGGAAGACTGAAGGGGCATTTGAAAGACCAAAAGGCATCACCAAATACTCAAAATGGCCCTCGGGCGTATTAAATGCAGTTTTCCACTCATCCCCCTGCTTGATTCGCACCAAATTATACGCCCCACGGAGATCAATCTTAGAGAACCACTTGGCCCCCTTTATACGAGCAAACAAATCAGTAAGCAGTGGTAACGGATATTGATATTTAACCGTGATTTTATTCAAAAGTCGATAATCAATACACGGCCTCAAAGAGCCGTCTTTCTTAGACACAAAGAAAAAACCGGCTCCTAAGGGAGATGACGAAGGACGAATATGTCCCTTTTCCAAGGACTCCTTTATATATTCTTGCATAGCCGCGTGTTCAGGCACAGACAGATTAAATAAACGACCCTTAGGGTATTTACTACCCGGGATCAAGTCTATGGCACAATCGCACTCCCGGTGCGGAGGTAGTGAACCAACCTTGGGTTCTTCAAAAACGTCACGAAAGTCAGACAAGAATTCAGGAATCTCAGAGGGAATAGATGATGAAATGGAAACCAAAGGTACGTCCCCATGAGTTCCTTTACATCCCCAGCTTAACACAGACATAGCTCTCCAGTCGAGGACTGGGTTATGAGATTGCAGCCATGGCAATCCCAGCACCAAAACATCATGTAGATTATACAGCACCAGAAAGCGAATAACCTCCTGGTGATCCGGATTGACACGCATAGTCACTTGTGTCCAGTATTGTGGTTTATTACTAGCCAATGGGGTGGAGTCAATCCCTTTCAGAGGTATCGGAGCCTCCAATGGCTCCAAATCATACCCACAGCGTTTGGCAAAGGACCAATCCATAAGACTCAAAGCAGCGCCAGAGTCGACATAGGCGTCCGCGGTAATAGATGACAAAGAACAAATCAGGGTCACAGATAGAATAAACTTAGACTGTAAAGTGCTAATTGAAACAGACTTGTCAGGCTTCTTAGTACGCTTAAAGCATGCTGATATAACATGAGTTGAATCACCACAATAGAAGCACAACCCATTTTTTCGTCTAAAATTCTGCCGCTCGCTTCTGGACAGAATTCTATCACATTGCATATTTTCTGGCGTTTTCTCAGTAGACACCGCCAAATGGTGCACAGGTTTGCGCTCCCGCAGACGCCTATCGATCTGAATAGCCATCGTCATGGACTCATTCAGACTCGCAGGCACAGGGAACCCCACCATAACATCCTTAATGGCATCAGAGAGACCTTCTCTGAAAATCGCCGCCAGGGCGCACTCATTCCACTGAGTAAGCACAGACCATTTGCGGAATTTTTGGCAGTATATTTCAGCTTCATCTTGCCCCTGAGACAAGGACATCAAGGCCTTTTCCGCCTGAAGCTCTAAATGAGGTTCCTCATAAAGCAACCCCAAGGCCAGAAAAAACGCATCCACATTGAGCAACGCAGGATCCCCTGGTGCCAATGCAAAAGCCCAGTCCTGAGGGTCGCCCCGGAGCAAGGAAATTACAATCCTGACCTGCTGTGCAGGGTCTCCGGCAGAGCGAGACTTCAGGGACAAAAACAATTTGCAATTATTTTTAAAATTTTGAAAGTGAGATCTATTCCCCGAGAAGAATTCAGGCAAAGGAATTCTAGGCTCAGACATAGGTGCATGAACAACGAAATCTTGCAAATTTTGTACCTTTGTGGCGAGATTATTCAAACCTGTAGCTACACTCTGAAGATCCATTTGAAACAGGTGAACACAGAGCCATTCAAGGATAAGAAGGAGAGAAAGAGAGGAAGGCTGCAGTATAGGCAGACTAGCAAGTGATTCAATTAAGAGCACACTCAGAACTAGAGGAAAAAAAAAAAAAAAAAAAAAAAAAAAAAATTGTAGCAGACTTCTTTTTTCTCTCCTTTCTCAGCCAGTAATTTAACCCTTTTATTTTGGGCCGGTCAAACTGTCATGATTCTCAATGGCGAGAGAACATAGCCCAGCATATATGAGAACTAGCTCTTGGAAGATGGAAACTATACTGACCATGAACTAAACCTGCCGCACAACTAGAAGTGGCCGGGTAGCATGCCTACGTTTTTTTATCCCTAGATGCCCAGCGCCAGCCGGAGAACTACCTAATCCTAGCAGAGGAAAAGACAGTCCTGGCTCACCTCTAGAGAAATTTTCCCAAAAGGCAGACAGAGGCCCCCACATATATTGGCGGTGATTTTAGATGAAATGACAAACGTAGTATGAAAATAGGTTTAGCAAAAATCGAGGTCCGCTTACTAGATAGAAAGAAGACAGAAAGGGCACTTTCATGGTCAGCAAAAAACCCTATCAAAACACCATCCAGAAATTACTTTAAGACTCTAGCATTAACTCATAACACCAGAGTGGCAATTTCCGCTCACAAGAGCTTTCCAGACACAGTAACGAAACAGCAGCTGTGAACAGGAACAAAATGCAAAAACACACAAGGACAAAAGTCCAACTTAGCTGGGAGTTGTCTAGTAGCAGGAACATGCACAGAAAGGCTTCTGATTACATTGTTGACCGGCATGAAACTGACAGAGGAGCAAGGTTATATAGCGACTCCCACATCCTGATAGGAGCAGGTGAACAGAGGGGATGATGCACACAAGTACAATTCCACAAGTGGCCACCGGGGGAGCCCAGAATCCAATTTCACAACAGAGTTCGACACGCAGCACTCCCACCGATCAACTGTTGCCAGCAGCGGTCAGAAGTTGGGAAACAGCAGATAGGAGCCAGAAATCAGAGCATGCTCTCTTTGACACTGTTTGCACCGGTGGGCTTCTCCAGTGTCAGTGTGCACATACATGACAAGGGGTATTGGATAGTCATATGTTATGGCACCCCTGTCCTACCCCACACCCCTTTTTCCTTTCCCGAAATAAATAGGCTGAGCACCAGAGTGGATTAAATAGGCCACAACAACCTTTTTTGTTATAACAAACAACAAATGTAACGCATTAATCCTATTAACATTGGATGGTCCCCAAAGTTCCTTACCTGCAACCAGCAGTATATATAAATAAATATATATATATATATTTATATATATATATATATATATATATATATATATATATATACAGTACAGACCAGAAGTTTGGACACACCTTCTCATTTAAAGATTTTTCTGTATTTTCATGACTATGAAAATTGTGCATTCACACTGAAGGCATCAAAACTATGAATTAACACATGTGGAATTTTATGCTTAACAAAAAAGTGTGAAACTGAAATTATGTCTTATATTCTAGGTTCTTCAAAGTAGCCACCGTTTGCTTTGATGACTGCTTTGCACGCTCTTGGCATTCTCTTGATGAGCTTCAAGAGGTAGTCAGCGGGAATGGTCTTCCAACAATCTTGAAGGAGTTCCCAGAGATGCTTGGCACTTGTTGGCCCTTTTGCCTTCACTCTGCGGTCCAGCTCACCCCAAACCATCTCGATTGGGTTCAGGTCTGGTGACTGTGGAGGCCAGGTCATCTGGCGTAGCACCCCATCACTCTCCTTCTTGGTCAAATAGCCCTTACACAGCCTGGAGGTGTGTTTGGGGTCATTGTCCTGTTGGAAAATAAATGATGGTCCAACTAAACGCAAACCGGATGGAATAGCATGCCGCTGCAAGATGCTGTGGTAGCCATGCTGGTTCAGTATGCCTTCAATTTTGAATAAATCCCCAACAGTGTCACCAGAAAAGCACCCCCACACCATCACACCTCTTCCTCCATGCTTCACGGTGGGAACCAGGCATGTAGAGTCCATCCATTCACCTTTTCTGCGTCGCACAAAGACACGGTGGTTGGAACCAAAGATCTCAAATTTGGACTCATCAGACCAAAGCACAGATTTCCACTGGTCTAATGTCCATTCCTTGTGTTCTTTAGCCCAAACAAGTCTTTTCTGCTTGTGGCCTGTCCTTAGCAGTGGTTTCCTAGCAGGTATTTCACCATGAAGGCCTGTTGCACAAAGTCTCCTCTTAACAGTTGTTGTAGAGATGTGTCTGCTGATAGAACTCTGTGTGGCATTGACCTGGTCTCTAATCTGAGCTGCTGTTAACCTGCGATTTATGAGGCTGGTGACTCAGATAAACTTATCCTCAGAAGCAGAGGTGACTCTTGGTCTTCCTTTCCTGGGGCGGTCCTCATGTGAGCCAGTTTCTTTGTAGCGCTTGATGGTTTTTGCCACTGCACTTGTGGACACTTTCAAAGTTTTCCCAATTTTTCGGACTGACTGACCATCATTTCTTAAAGTAATGATGGCCACTCGTTTTTCTTTACTTAGCTGCTTTTTTCTTGCCATAATACAAATTCTAACAGTCTATATCAGCTGTGTATCCACCAGACTTCTGCACAACACAACTGATGGTCCCAACCCCATTTATAAGGCAAGAAATCCCACTTATTAAACCTGACAGGGCACACCTGTGAAGTGAAAACCATTCCCGGTGACTACCTCTTGAAGCTCATCAAGAGAATGCCAAGAGTGTGCAAAGCAGTCATCAAAGCAAAAGGTGGCTACTTTGAAGAACCTAGAATATAAGACATAATTTCAGTTGTTTCACACTTTTTTGTTAAGTATATAATTCCACGTGTTAATTCATAGTTTTGATGCCTTCAGTGTGAATGTACAATTTTCATAGCCATGAAAATACAGAAAAATCTTTAAATGAGAAGGTGTGTCCAAACTTTTGGTCTGTACTGTATATAAAACCACAATTGCTCAGAGGCACCTGATAAACGACATGGCGTTCCCGACCATAACCTAATAATGCGGGCCCTTCCAGCCTTAACACGGGAGTTCCACTACCCGCCACCACTTAATTGAGTCCACTTGGGTGGTCCAGAACCTTATGTTTTTCCCCCCCTTCGTTCTGCCAGTGTAAGCAGGTTGTGAGATGCAGTGACGGACAGGAGGCAAAGCAAGGGTTAACAAGTTTACTTAACAGGGGAATACTCCACGCAGGGAGGCAAACAGTTAAAGGGAGAGTAAAAACAATTCAGATGCAAGAAGATGTGCAGAGTCCATGAAAACAAGGTAACAGATAGTGGTAGTTCCTGTTAGATCAACTTAGCCTGTCAGTCGTTTTCCAGGCCTTGGCATTTACGGAGCAGGCGATAACGCCAACAATGGCTGGCACGGTGCTGTTCCAGTGGAGTCCTGCAAACAACGGTCCATCTTCTGGCGGCAGTGGTCGGTGTCCGGTACCTTCCACTGAGCTCCTAGTACATGAACATATGTAGCCAGAGCAAACAAGGCCGCAGCACAATCAGGGTCTCCCATGGGTGGGAAAGTATATGCTGGTAAAGTGGGTTACAAAAGTCTGTCCAGTACTCGGTCTCTCTTTGCGGCACGTGCGCTGTACTGTGCTCTCTCAGTTACGGGGCGCGCTGCACTTTTCTCTCTATGCTGCACGCTGTCTGTTTCCGCTAAGACTGAAGTGCCGACAACCACTGGCTGCTGCTTCTCCAGTGTGGTCCTGCAGACCACGGTCTGGTGAGACCGGGCCAGCAGATTTGTTTTAAAATGGAAATGGTAAATCAGTATGAATCCCTATCTAAGGAATCAATTTGCTTGCAAAATACTAAAATGATAACTGTTTGTAGACTAACCTTCTCAGCATCGGCATTCAATGCGTTTTACTCCCCTCTTCCAATATATCCATAAAAAGTTGTAACATACTGTACGTGCACAATCCATTAAACTACGGTACTCTCTGCACAATAGAATTTTATTATTCCAGACATGTTTATCATTGCTCCACTTTCCGTCAAGAAAAGTTGCATCACTCACTGGAAAATGTGCTGCCGCTATGTACGCCATTACTCATTACATGACTTTTAGATCTCGATGCTTTTAACACATTGCATTCACAGTTTTGTTAAATGGCACAGAATTGTCATATTTCTATTGTACCTTAAGTGATACATTAGGGCCTCTTTCTCGCATACTTTTTCAGCTTATTTTGTTTCTGCGTGTATAAAATGGTTATGAATTTCAGGCTTTTTCATTTTTTTTTAAAGATTTTTATTCGTTTTTTTATATTTACAACAAGGGCAATGCATATTTTTCAAGTCTTAGGAAGGGAAAGTGCAAGAAAAAAATGTCTGTGCTCTAAAAAAAACGAAAACAAAAAGAAATGACTCAAACAACATACTAAAAGATCAGAAAATAAACGTTGTTTTCATTTTATATCTCACTATAACCTTTCGTGTAACATCTGGCTGCTGGTTTTTGTAAAAAAAAAATGGCATGAAAAAACATTTTGTTTTTCGTAAAAATGAAACCACCCAATATGTTTATGCAAAACTTTTTATCTTTAATTTTGAAGCAGATTCTGCTCAATAATGTAGATGAGAAACCACTTCAAATACTCGTTAAATAAGCTTTGTATTCATTTCAGTAGGAAAACACAGCTATAGTGCATAAGGTTCTGTTTTTTTCCAAGTGGAAAAAGACGCATCATGTCAATTCTTGAGTCACTTCTGCTTGAAAAACTCTCCGAATTTGACTTATGAGGCAGAAAAAACACCCCATAAGCTAAAAAAACACAAAAATTTGCTAAAAAATTCAGCCATACAATTCCTTGTCATAAAACTCCTTGTAAACATAACCCAAATAAATTCAGCATCTCCTATTATCTTTTGATTCCAGTCATCAAGTGTGACCCATCTTTACTTCCCTCAAGATCCGCACCCTCTCACACAGTCCATCATCATAAGAAGAAGCTTCAAATGAGTTCAGCAAATTCGTTCCATGTGAACCAACAGACTACAAGCAGCCAACATGGAAATTTAGGTAATCGAAGTAATACATCTCCAGCACATAAAACAAATTGTCAAGAACTTATCAGGAACCTGGTCCCAGCTAACATCAGACATAAGTATGGCAACCATGTGGTTGACCAACTCATCTCTCCAGAGCAGGTAAGATGTGTTGTGTAGGACATTTTTCGTTCTTCTGCCCCAAACTCATTCCATGAAGCTTTTCTCGTTGTCCCACGTAGGTAAGAAGCTCTCTGAGTAAGGCGAGAACACAGTGCCACCAAGACTACTACATACCCAGACTGAAAATGGAGACCTGTTTCATGGAGGATTATCCACACAAGATCTACTATGAGCTGGGACATTGTCTCCGTAGTAATCTATTTCCAGGTCTTGCTCCATCTCTTATTGCCTACTTAAACCTTCTCTACTTTTGAGCCATCTTCTAAAAATGTCCTATCCTGGATTGATTTCTATGTAGAATGCAAGAGACCTACTTTTAGGAAACCCAAGGCTATAGAAATTTCACTATAAGCAAAATAGGACAATGTTGATACCAAGAGTAGGCTAAACTAAAGGTGGCCATACACATTGGATAGACGTTATACAAGGGTTCAACAACCGTTGACATAAACCAGGCCATACACATTAGATAACTGTTGACTGGACTGTGGTTTGGCTGACCGCTATCTCTCCCGACTCCCTATCAGCTATCCAATTCCAACTGCTTGATTCTCTTCTCTCTAGGGTATAGTGTACATGATGATCTCTCTATAAAGTCCAGCCAATTTGTGATCATGCTGCGAGGGGGCCGATGGGAACTGCTGCACGCGCATCTGTGATCACTGAGTTTAAATGCCGATGACAGTCATGGACAGGGACAACTAAATGGTTAACAACAGCAATCGAAACTAGCTCCGGTCTTTGTTGTTACAGGCAGATTCTGGTTGTGTAACAACGGTCCTGTGCCCAATCCACACTTGAAAAAAAAGTGCCATAGAGATGAGGGGTTAATGTTTGCTTTTCCACTGCTGGGTACACAGGCAACTCAGTAAACCGTTTTAAAAGGAATCTGTCAGCAGGTTTTTGCTACTACATCTGAGAGCAGTCTGATGTAGGGATAGAGAAGCTGGATCCAACGATGTATCACTTAGTTTACTGAGTGCAGTGGTTCTGACACAATCAGAGCTTTTAGATTTAGCTTGAAGCAGAGCTGAGAAAGCTAACTCCGCCCACACTGCAGCTGACCCCACCCACATCAGCCTCTGTATATACAATGTCCATAAACAGTGAGCTGCTTATCACAGGAGTGGGCGTGTTGGACCAAGGCTCAGAGACCAGCTAGCCATAGCAATGATAAGCTCCTGGTGCTAAAACAATCATCAACAAAAGCACAGAGCTTGATAAGAGAGACAGCGCTGAAATCTGTGTTTTAAGCCCTGCAACATGTTGTTTTCAGATTACTTAGCAAAAACCTGCTGACAGATTCCCTTTAAATAAGGAATTGGGATTTTGCAGATGTAAGCAACAGTAAGAAGTCAAATTATCAATACCAGGAGTGAATCGTCTCCCCCAGAACTCTTGGTTTCCATAGCAAACTCTGTAGTCTATGATGTGCTCTTTATGATAATGGTGTATTCTTACAGTATGTTCCGCTGAGGGTTTTGGACTTTCTCAGGCACTAGGGTTAAGGTGCAACAGCAGGACGGTCAGTCTCCTTATAAGTCTGGGTAACAGGCTATGCCCAGTGAGTGACTGATGGAGCGTCGATGCCTGCTATGAGTTATTGCTTTCCATTGCTCAGTTATCGCTTTTTTATGTTGCAATGTTATTTATTTTCTCAGCCAATATATGAGACGCGGTCACTTGTCAGCCAGCGTCTGAGAATCTGCCACTTGTCAGCCGGTGTTTGAGCTGCCGTCTCTTGTCTGATGTTCTAAATCAGTCTCTGTTCCCACTTTCCAATTTGCTCACCGTGAGCGATCAGTTCTCCACTCTTGTAATATATCTGATCTCTTACCCGTCTTGCAGGGGCGCCTATAAAACAGAACAGCTTGGTGCATGACTGCTATACCGCAGAAGTGAATGAAAAGGGAAGGCTGGAAAAAAACAATAATCATCACTGGCACGGAAGGAAAACCGATGAGTTAGGTAATTATCATTTTATTTAGTATCCATTACAGAATTTGTTTGCATGGCCAGAGGAATAAATTGAAGTTCCTGGTACCAAAAAGTGTCATGGGCCATGATAATACAATATATAGTATGTACTTGACTGCACCTCTGCACCCGCTAGAGTTACACCCTTACGTGCCTCTTTTATGCTCTCTTATGTTTTTTAAATACATATTTCTATAACTGGCTACTTTGTAGAACAAAATAAATGAACTTGCAAGTCTCACCCCTACTAGAGATAGCTAGTGTTCGGGCTGTTCCCGAAAGCCAGCGGCTCCCAGGAGGAAATAAGTTCATTTTCTTCTGGTAGCCACACTTTCAGCAGCCAGACAGCATTGTAACACTATTTACCTGCAGATTAACCCTACAGTTGTTCTCAAAAGTTTACATACCCCGGCAGAATATTTGCTTTCTTGGCCTTTTTTACAGAGAATATGAATGATAACACCAAAACTTTTTCTCCACTCATGGTTAGTGGTTGGTTGAAGCCATTTATTGTCAAACTATTGTGTTGTCTCTTTTTAAATCATAATGACAACCCAAAATAATCAAATGAGTATTAATCAAAAGTTTACATACCCCATTTCTTAATACTGCGTGTTGCCCCCTCTATCATCAATGACAGCTTGAAGTCTTATGTGGTATTTGTGGATGAGGTTCTTTATTTTCTCAGATGGTAAAGATGCCCACTCTTCTTGGCAAAAGCCTAAAGATTCCTGTAAATTCCTGGGCTGTCTAGCATGAACTGCGCGCTTGAGATCTCCCCAGAGTGGTTCAATGATATTGAGGTCAGGAGACTGAGATGGCCTCTCCAGAACCTTCACTTTGTTCTGCTGTAGCCAATGACAGGTCGACTTGGCCTTGTGTTTGGATCATTGTCATGTTGGAACATCCAAGTACGTCCCATGAGCAGCTTCCGGGCTTATGAGTGCAAATTTGCCTCCAGTATTTGCTGATAATGTGCTGCATTCATCTTTCCTTCAACTTTGACCGAGTTTCCTGTGCCTTTGTAGCTCACACATCCCCAAAACATCAGTGATCCACCTCCGTGCTTTACAGTAGGAATGGTATTCCTTTCATCATAGGCCTTGTTGACCTCTCTCCAAATGTAACGTTTATGGATGTGGCCAAAAAGTTAAATTTTGGCCTCATCACTCCAAATGACATTGTTCTACAAGTTTTGAGGCTTGTGTCTGTGCTGTTTTGCGTATTGTAGGCGAGATCCTTAGTGGCATTTGCGTAGTAATGGCTTTCTTCTGGCTTTCTTCTCAGCTTTTATGCACACACACTGATTACAAGCAAACAGGTCGCAGGTGAGGATGTTACCTTTAGTAGCCATTGAAACCCATTTATGTCAACTTCTGTGCATGTTATCAAGCCAAAATCACCAGGGTATGTGAACTTTTGATGAGGGTCATTTGGACGTTTTGGGTTGTCATTATGATTTAAAAAGAGAAAACACAGTAGTTTGACAATAAATGGCTTCGCCCAACCACTAACCATGAGTGGAGAAAAAGTTTTGGTGTTATCATTCATATTCTCTGAAAAAAGGCCAAGAAAGCAAAAATTCATCCGGGGTATGTAAACTTTTGATCACAACTGTATATCTGCAGGTAAATAGCATTTTTCAAGGTGACAGGTTCCCTTTAACGTGAAAGTAGATATTTTTCATACTGTATATTGTAATCCTTCTAATACACTATCGTCGATGGGGTCAGGGCCTTAGACCCCCATTAATTGCTTAAACCAACAAACTACATTTGGGTCACCATGTTCTTTCTTAAAGCGTCACTCCTCCTCCCATCAAAGTTTTTATCCTCTTAATATATAGCAGTCATCATATTATATAGCACTGTGTACTTACAATTGCTCATTTTGTCTTTCTACCCAGTTAATTCTTCTCTTTTCTATTAAGTCGATGATATCATGTGATTAAACACTGACTAGCCGAATCTTTCTATGTTCTCTGTGGAAACAGGAGGTCAATTTTCCCTGTATGACAGTCATGAGTCATCACTAGAGTTGAGCGAATTTCTTTGGGTCCCCTCTTATTCTGCAAGCTATAGCGCTTGCCGAATAAGCTGCAGAGGGAACCCGGCTTCCTGGATTGCGCCGGCCGATCAGCTGTTCAGCGCCTGTTCATTCTCTCAACTCTAGTCATCACTGCAAAAGTCCCTGAAGGGGGAGGAGAAGCTGAGTCAGGAGTTGAAGAAGGGAATGATTTTTGCAGAAGAAAGAGACTTTCTGTTTCTACATAGAGCAGAGAAAAAAGGAGAATTAGCAAAATGAGCAATTGTAAGTACACAGTGCTATATAATATGATGATTGCAATATAATAAGAGGATAAAAAACTTTCATGGAAGGAGGAGGGCTTCTTCATAAAACAAAATTTGGTGGCTTGCAATTTTCAAAGAAGCCACTGTGGTTTTTTTAGTCTCCCACTTCTTGTCCTTTTTAGTAAGCATTTTGAGTAGGCTTCTCATCATTAGAGGCAGGATTACAATGACAGGTAACACCTCTAGAAACAACTGATAAAAAAAAAATCCACCAATCACAATCCTTTTACAATGACCTTAGCACATGCTCATTAGATCAAGGTCTGACCATTGTGACTATGTACACATGTTGTTTCCTGAAACAACAAGAAGTTAGAGTCTAAAAAAGCCCCAGTGGCCAGTGTGAAATTTGCAACATTCCTATTTTTTAATTTTTAACACAGATTGTTATGCAGAAAAACAAACATTGCCAAAAATATACATTTAACAGAAAAGCCAGATATAAACAATAGATCACTTACTGCTGATTGCTTTCCTACAGGCAGCTTCAGAAAATAGTGGATTGAAAGGAGACACAATGACTTATCGCGCTACTTGTACAAAGAAGTAATCACACTACGCATACAAATGAATGATTCATGTTTATAAAAAATGTACCGTGAATACGGCCGCTCATGGCATCATAGGCAGTAAAGCAGTCGGCTGACGGGATCCAAGCTACACCTCTGAATACCATTACTATTGTACTATTACCAATTACTGTTTACTCGCTGTAGGGTATATGCTCATTAATTTGTATTTATTTTATTTTTTTCCTTAACAATTATGTGAATAGGGGCATAGAAAAATTACTGAAAAAGTGCTTCTGCCCTTTACGATTGCATAAAATCTGGTATCTGAACTAATATTATTACTATTCAGCCATGGGAGCCATGATGCCAGTAATGATGCTATGGCTTCTGATTGGCTGCAGCGGTCATAAACTGGCCACAAATAAAGGCAAGAAGCACCGTTGCAGGGTCAGTGCTTGTTCATCTGGAAAAAAGAGTAAGTACCCTGTCTTTTGCTTTTTTTTTTTTTTTTTTTTTACCTTTTATTATATTACCGGTTGTTTTTATAAAGTTGGATATCCTCTTTAAGTTTATGTGAATAGATGCAAAGAAAAGGTACTGGAAAATTACTTCTGTCCTTTAGCATAACGGAAAACCTGGCTTCTGAACTTCGTTGCCATCTTAAAGTATTTGCACCTGGTTTATTGAATACTCTATGTTATTTACATGTACTACTTACTAATTTACTTGCTGTAGGGTTTATGCTCATTTTTCTTTTTTCTTTTTTATTTCTTTTTTTCTTGGGTTTTGTCTATGACATGGCCACAGTGTGAACTCGCTCTTACATTTTGCACATATACCAGTTTATAGTCCAGCTCAGTTTTAAGATTTTACATGAGCTCAGGATTTTATACAAAATAAAAAAAGCAAAATACAGGGTACTCACTTATTCTTTCCTCCACCGAACAGGCAGCTGAATCTGCAGTGGGGCTTCTTGTCTTTGTTTACTTGTGGCCAGCTTGTGACCGCTGCAGCCAATCAGGTGCTGCAGCAGTAATTTGCCTTATTACTTGCATCAAGTCTTGCATCACTGAGTGGTAATTCCGTTAATACTGAAAATGACTGTAGCTGTTTTCAAAAGGAAATTGTCAGCTATGTAATCTGAAAGCAGCATGATGTAGGAACAGAGACCCTGATTCACACAATGTGTGACTTTCTAAGGCTATGTTCACACGATCCTTTTTTCACTGCGGATTTTTCAGGTCCTTTTTCGGGAAAATCCGCAGTGAAAAACGGCGGTGCTTCTCCCTGCGGATTTGTGTCCTTTTTCTACTGCGGATTCTACTGCGGGTTTCCAACTGCAGTTTCCTATTGGTCCTGTTGGAAACCCGCAGCGGAATCCGCAGAAAGAATTGACATGGTACTTCTTTTTTCTGCAGGCAAATCCGCGCGGATTTGCCTGTGAAAAAAAGGATCGTCGGCACAGCGGTTTTCGTTTTCCATTGGGTTACATTGTACTGTAACCTGCATTGAAAAAGGATGCGGATCCGCAGCTGCAATTCCGCTGCGGATCCGCACCAAAAACCGCACCATGTGAACATGGCCTAAGCAACTTGCTATAGTTTCAATACAATCAGTGTTTTATCAGCAGGAGATTATCACTGCCAGACTAGGACTCAGATGCAGGTCAGTCAGGCTAATCTGTGTAACCCCGCCCCCATCACTGATTGGAAGCTGCCAATCAGGGGTGTGGGCGGAGTTATGCACTACTCAGTATATTGAGCACTGCTACATCTACAGCAGAGGAAACAGAGATTCTATCAAAACTACAGCAAGCAGCCCAGTAAGTGATACGTCGCTGGAATCAGGGTCTCGGGCCCTAGATCATTCTGCTCTCAGATTACATAACAAAACCTACTGATAGATTCCCCTTAATCAATATCCATAAGTTGGATCTTCAGGGAGAACTATATTAAAGCCACAGACAGGGATAGTGACCTCTCACATATCACAACTGTCTTTCTGCATGGAGCTTACATAAATTGGAAATAGTCGACAATATGGCGACCATACAGGTCTAGTATGGCTGGTGATTCTGCATATGGCAGTGAAGCTGAGGCTGACCAGTGTCCTCTACTTTTCCAGGCCGGTGGCATGAGAAGAACTTTACTCACCTGAACACACAGAAGGCTGTAGAGCAGAGAACCAGGGAATCGCAGAAGTGATAAATAACAATAAAGCTGATTTAGTCGCAGCCTGGCTCTTCTATTTCCTATTGTCTAGGACATTTATCTGCCTTTAAAGTTTGTTTTTCATTTTTTGCCTGTTAGGACTGATCTCGCAGTACATGGGTGTCACTGTCAACCTAATAGCTCTCCTACACAATAGCTTTGGGCCATGTGGGATGCCCATCGAGCTGTAATTTCAGGTCAGGAGAGCCTAGGTCAGTACTGGCATTACGGTACTGGCTGTTTGAACTCGGCCTTCGTGTGTCATGCATATGTGAACCTATGGCAATATTGCATTGACAGACTTCACCCAAACGACATTTTGAAAAGGAGAAGATCAACTAAATTCAGAACTTTTAATTTAAAGGGAATCCATGAGCAGGTCACTGCTATGTAATCTGAGAACAGCATAATGTGAGGTCTGAGAAGCCGATTCCAGCAATATATCACTTACTGGGCTTTTTTTTAAATAAAATCAGTGTTTTATCAGCAGGAGATTATCACTGCTAGACTAGGTGTCTCGTGCCTCCTGGTCCAATCACACCCTCACCACTGATTGGCAGTTTTCTGTGTGTACACTGTACATTGACAGAAAACTGCCAATCAGAGGTGTGGGCGGGGTTATACAGAGCTCAGCATTTAGAGCTCTGCTAGATCTGCAGCAGAGAAAACAGTGATTGTATCAAAATGACAGCAAGCAGTCCAGTAAGTGGCACATGGCTGGAATCAGGATTTCGGACCCTACATTATGCTGCTCGCAGATTAAATAGTGAAAACCTGTTCACAGATTCCCTGGCAATGCCAAATATGATAGTCAATATTTTTTGTCAAGATATTTTGAATGACCAGTTCATCAGTCCATGCATTCAAAGTTCCCCAGTGTCTTCAGAAATTGTGAGCAAGATATATTACATCTCCAGTTGTACACATGGGATCTAAATTTTACCTGCTATATGTTGAGCTTCTACATGAAAAATTGAGGCACCAAAAACTGCTAAGCGCATTATTCAGCCCTTAGGTTTTGCCGGTGGTTCTGCCGGTTGAGATTGGTTGGCAGATTGGTTTCTCCAAAAATTATCTTTTCGCATTCCCTACATATTTGGTTTTATGATTCTTTGACTCTTTAGTGATATTTTTTTCATTTTCCATCTAATCTAATCCATCTTATTCTTGTTGTATAAGCCAATTGGTCTGCAATGTTACTGAAAACTGAAGCCATAGCCAAGATCCTGCAAAATCAGCCTAAACCAACCTGTACCTTCTTACTCCCCACTCGGACTAACGTTCCTAAAGACGTTCCTCCTCCACCACCACCAGTGCAACCACCAAAGAAGCCAAGAAAACAGAGGCACCAGGCTGAGGTGCAGCCTCCTCCAGTCTCACCACCCAAAGAAGAAGATGACTTTTGGGACTTCTATGATAAATCCATTTAGTAATGTCAGACAGCAAATTTGGAAGAATTTCATAATTACCGGTTGGCAGTCATAATGTTACAGCATTGGTAAATGTTAGTGCTCCCTAAATTTACCCTGTAAAAAAAAGACCGGTGTAGTAAATGTTCCTCTTTAGTGTCAGATGGCCATATAACTTGGACGAGGATCGCAACGTAATGCTCGGACTGGCCATCAGGTTCTCCTGACCCAAGCCTGATAGCATGCATCTCCATGCAGCTGTCACGGTTGGGTCAGGAGAGCTGCCGGCCAGTCCGAGCATTACGTCGTGATCCCCGTCCAAGTTATACGGCCGCCTGACTCTTCCCTTACAAGCACCACTTGAGCATTCACAGATCGCAGGGTGTCCCACTGCTGGGATCCCATATGCTCAATAATTGATGACAGTCTTAATTAGGCGGCAACTTTTATTAATGCAAAATTAAAATAGGTAATTAGAGGGTTGTTAGTTTTTTTAACCAGACAATTTCTTTGTATATAGACCGATTGTCGCATTATTAATGTGAATTATTGCATTTTCCAGTGCAAGCTATACGTCGGATATTTCATGGGTGTTTTTGCTGACATTCATTCTTTCTGACATGTGCTTATTTTTCTGTTCATTAAGTCTCCCATGTAGAAAATTAGTAGAATTAGACCCATTTCATAACATGCATTGCTATTATTTGCTGGCTCTGAACATATGGCACATCACATTGGCATAACGGTACTTGCCTAATTTTGCGGCAACGCGAGGTAATCTCCCTGCATCATTTTGAATACTTGCACGGCAGGAAGGGCGGAATCTTTTGACGCCTGCGGAGGCATTTTTGCATTTGCCGGCACCACCTTTTTTTCTAAATTCTCTTGACTTCCACGAACTCCAGGGAAGAAGCAATAATCTCCCACCTGCTTTAACACAAGTGGACCAGTTCCATCAGGATTAATGATCATCAAAGGTCCTTCTTGGGAGACTTGGACATCGGCCGGTGGTGGAATAGTAAAATAACCACTTTTCTTAGACTCGTGTTCATAACTATTGACTTTCGGGGGTGTCTGTAGAGGAGGTTGTGTTTCCATATTCAATACGTAACTCATTTCAGTCCCAGGGGATAAAGTCTGGCAAGACGGGATGAATTCCTTGGGAAGACTGAACCTCTCACTCTGACATTTAGGCAGCGTAGAATTATGTGACGACTCGGATTCTTTTCCAATAAAATCTGACATTGGCTGTGCATGAGTGAAAATGAAGTACAAGCTGTTGTGTCCCATCCTGGAAAGATTTACAGAAGGCTGTGATATTGGCGCTCCTATTAAGTCTATAGTTCCTTCAGTTTCTGGTAATTTGCAAGAGTCTTGGAGATCCTGGACTTTCTCTATCATAGGTGGAGCCAACGAGTATGAGCCCAGTGGAGAAATGCTCGACTCTGATGGCATCTCCACTACTAACTCTTCTACAACACGACACATGGATTGTGGTGATTCGATTGGACTGTAAAAATAAACAAGTAAAAGACAAGTTTTTTTTAAAAAAAAAAATGTCAATGCAAGTTCATAATAATAAGTATAGAAATTAGGCACAATAATTAATATATCAAAGCTAATCTCATATCATATCCACTCAGCCCTTTTAAGTATTTTAATATTTTTTGTATATTTTTAGCAGCATTTTTTTTTTACAGAAGTGGTTATTTTATACATTATTTGCTTATAAAAATACGCAGGCCAGAAAATGGTACTAATAAAAGCTAAACATAACCAGAATGTGTCACTATGAGACAGTGCCCACAGAACATCATGTTGGTGATTGCTACTATCACAGCCATGATTGTCCTCTGTCCATGAAATCTTGGCAGGGGTGCTCTAACATTTGTGGAAGTTCCTTCTGTTTACCCGAGACCCCGTGTGCCCTGTGTTTGTGTTCTATGTGCAGGACATGTGTAGTTGGCGTTCTTCAGCCGGGACTTCAGCCAACAACAGGCAATCTGCTCAACCATCTAAAGTATAAGCACGAAGGCTTCATGAAAACTGACACCTACAACAATGGCTTAATTTCTAACAGATGTTCATTAATGAATGTGCGTAGAGAGTGCATCTTTTTCCAAGGATTCATCCAAAGCTCTTAATAGCTATTCATAGACATATCCTACATCTAGTCCATAAAGCCACCTGTTCAGAAAAGAGGCCAGAAAGCAGATCATTTTCTTGGCAAAATCATTTTGCCTCAGGTCGTTTAGAACCTGTTTACCGTGAACATACTTATGCGGTGCATACTTTTACAACCTTTTATTGCTCTAAGACAGGGGTGGGCAATTAATTTTCCCGAGGGGCCTAATGAAAGACAGTGACTGTTGTGGAGGGCAGAATCAATAGGCTGAAATTAATTTGTCCCAATATTAATATTAAAATATTCATTATAATTATTTATATTAATATTAATTTTATCACTTAATATTGAGCAGAATTAAGTATGCTGACATCCCTCTATATACCGTAGGAACCCACACACAGCCCCCCTATATACCATAACAGCCCACAGACAGCTCCCTATGTACAGTATGAGCCCACACACAGCCTCCTTTATACAGTTTTTGCCCCAGCATAGCCCCTTATATACAGTATGAACCCTAACATAGCCTGCTATATAAAGTATGAGCCTCCCATAGACTCTTATATACTGCATATGCTCCATATAGCCTCAATATATACAGTATGGGCCCCCCTCATATCCTTCAAAATATAGTATGAACCCCCCACATAGTCTCCATTACACAGTGTGAACCCACATAGCCTCACTATATACAATGTGAGTCCCACATAGCTTCCATATATACACTGAGAGCCCCACATAGTCTCCATATATACCATATTTTTCGGACTATAAGACGCATTTTTTTCCTCCCAAAATGTGGAGGAAAATAGGGGGGGTGGGGTGCGCATTATAGTGCGGATATATTGGCTCTGGCTGTGGTGGGGGAGCGGTATCAGAGGAGCAGCGGGTCACAGAGGCAGGAGCCAGCGGCTCTGGCTAACTCCTGTGTCCGCTGCTAAAGAGAAATGAATATGCACTGCATTCCATGCCCATGGGCGTGGAGGGCAATGGATATTCATTTCTTCCTGGCATCCTGGTATGATTGATTGGCCCCATCCCCTTGCTGGTATGATTGGCCCGTCCCAGTCCTGGTATCCATGGCCCCATCAGAAAAGATTAAAAAAACAAACCTTTACTCTTACCTTCCTCCGCTCCCTTGCAGTCGCAGCGTACTGTTCCAGTGCCAGCAGCTGCTTAATGCTTGTAAGCAGAGCATGGCAGGGACATTCTAGGCATTCAGGATTTGAAAATTACGTCACGGCTTGTGATTGGTCGCGTGCCGCCCATGTGACCGCGACACGACCAATCACAAGCCGTGACGTAATTTTCAAATCCTGAATGCCTAGAATTAGGCATTCAGGACCTGAAAATTACGTCACGGCTTGTTGTGATTGGTCGCGTCGCGGTCACATGGGCGGCACGCGACCAATCACAAGCCGTGACGTAATTTTCAAATCCTGAATGCCTAGAATTAGGCATTCAGGACCTGAAAATTACGTCACGGCTTTTTGTGATTGGTCGCGTCGCGGTCACATGGGCGGCACGCGACCAATCAGAAGCCGTGATGTCATGGAAGGCAGTAAACGCGCGCATTTTAAGCAAAGAAGGCTGCCGGTTCCCTCGGTAAGGTGCAGGCTGCGTCGGAGAGGTGAGTATATCAATATTTTTTATTTTAATTCTTTATTTTACACAGTAATATGGATCCCAGGGCCTGAAGGAGAGTTTCCTCTCCTTCAGACCCTGGGAACCATCAGGGATACCGTCCGATACTTGAGTCCCATTGACTTGTATTGGTATCGGGTATCGGTATCGGATTAGATCCGATACTTTGCCGGTATCGGCCGATACTTTCCGATACCGATACTTTCAAGCATCGGACGGTATCGCTCAACACAACTCACCGGGTGTTCAGAGATTGTGGTGAGTATCCATTCCTATTCAGTTGTACGAACTGTCAGCCACCTGCTTCCTGCTGCTGCCGGGTGTCACGTGTGCTGATACCTAAGAGAAATGAATATTCTGAATATTCATTTCTATTAAGTATCGGCACACGTGACCGCCGGCAGTAGCAGGAAGCAGGTGGCTGACAATGCGCGCTACTGAAGAGGAATGGATACTCACCACTCTCTGTGATGAACATTCCGGTGAGTATTCTGGCAGCTGTGCTCTGCTTGTGAGCAGTGCATGAGGTCCCTGCCATGCGCTGCTTACAAGCATTAAAGTAGCTGCTGGCACCGGAGCAGGACACTGTGACTGTGAGGTTGCGGAGGAAGGTAAAAGTAAAGGTTTGTTTTTAATAATCTTTTCTGATGGGGCCATGGATACCAGGACTGGGATGGGGCCAATCAATCATGCCAGGAACTGGATGGGGCCAGTCAATCATACCAGGAACTGGATGGGGCCAGTCAATCATACAGGAACTGGATGGGGCGAGTCAGTCATACCAGGAACTGGATGGGGCCAATCAATCACACCAGGAACAGGATGGGGCCAATCAATCATACCAGGAACAGGATGGGGCCAATCAATCATATCAGAATAAGAATGGGACCGTGCATACCAGGACTGGGATGGGGCCAATCATACCAGAATAAGGATGGGGCCATACATACCAGGATGGGGATGAGGGCCATGCATACCAGGATAGGGATGAGGGGACCATATTTACCAGGATAGGTGATCTTAAGTACAGAATTGACCACATTTTTTGCTTCATTTTTTTTCCCCTAATTTCCTCCTCTAAAACCTTGGTGCGTCTTATGGTCCGGTGCGTCTTATAGTCCGAAAAATACGGTACACTGTGACCCCAACATAGCCTCCATGTATACAGTGTGAGCCCCAAATAGACCCCTATATACAGCATGAGCTCCACATAGCCTCCATATACACAGTGTGAGCCCCTCATAGCCTTCGTATTTACAATGTGAGCCCCACATAACCTCCATACACACATTGTGAGCCCCTCATAGCCTCCATAAATACACTGTGAGACCCACATAGTCTCCATATGTACATTCTGAGCCCCACATAGCCTCAATATATACAATGTGAGCCTCACGTAGCCTCCATATATACGGTGTGAACCCCACATAGCCTCCATATATACAGTATGAACCCCACATAGCTTCAGTGTATACACTGTGAGACCCACACAGTCTCCATATATATGGTGTGAACCCCACATAGCCCCCATATACAGCATGAGCCCCAAATAGCCTCCATATACACAGTGTGGGCCCCTCATAGCCTCCATATACGCAGTGTGAGCCCCCCCATAGCCTCCAAATACACAGTGTGAGCCCCACATAGCCTCCATATATACACTGTAAACCCCAAATAGCCTAAATATATGGTATGAGTCCCACATGCCCCCCATATACAGCATGAGCCCCAAATAGCCTCCATATACACAGTGTGAGCCCCTCATAGCCTCCATATACACAGTGTAAGCCCCACATAGCCTCCATATATACACTGTAAACCCAACATAGCTTCAATATATACACTGTGAGCCCCACATAGCGTCCATATATATAGTAGGAGACCCATAGCATCCTATATATAGCCTTCATATACACAGTGTGAGACCCTATATAGCTTCCTATATACATACAAATATACCATAAACAAGAAAAAAAAAACACCACATGCTCATCTTGCTCCCGTTCCTCTGGCGTTCTGCTCTGGTCTTCTGTGCACTGACTCTCAGCAGAAGCACCATGAAAATGACATAATATTAATGACATAATTATGACTGCTGACTCACACGCTGATTGGTGGAAGATGGTCCCGGTGGCCCAACCTTCACCAATATAGTCAATGCTGTTTGAATCCTGAAGATGCAGATAGCAGTGACAGTGGGCAGCGGTGGATGGCCGGCAGGATGGAGATGGCATGGTGCGGCCCGTGGGCCACTGTTTCAGCTCTTTGGATGTCTCAGTGTGAGGGCTGGACTGGAACAGCGAGAGGGCCAAATGTGGCCCACAGGCTGCAGTTTTCCCAAGTCTACTCTAAGGCTATGTTCACATGCATCATTTTTTATGCAATTTTAAATCTACTTTTTAAAGTAGCAGCAAAATCTATGCGATGTCAGAATTCTCCTGCACACGCTTGTTGTTTTTTTATCACTGAATTTGAGAAGTGTAGCATTTTTTTAAATCAATTCTTTTAGCATTTTTGCAGCATTTTTTTCAATTATAGAAAGCAACGAGAATGTGAAAAAATGCTGCAAAAATAAAGGCAACAAAAGTTTTTTGCAATGTTTTTGGTGCATAAAACTAACTATATTAAAGGGTTTGTCCAGTACAAGGCTGTAATCTCTCTTTGTGACTGTAGACTTGTGAGCCCTTACATCATGTCAACTGGGCGCTGTGCGGATTCTATGGTGCCAGGAGCGGGCGATTTTGTGACCGCATTTATGCCATTTACATACATCCGGCCACATTCCATCTAGACTGTATCCAGCCTCGCTCAATACACTTCCATTGCATCTAATCTGTGTCTTCTCGTGTTTCCATGTGCAAATGAGAATAAGGATGATCCCTCTACACTGTGACAGCCCTTCAGATATTTGTAGACAGCTATTAAGTCTCCGCTTAGCCTTCTTTTTTGCAAGCTAAAGATTCCCAGATCCTTTAATCGTTCCTCGTAGGACATACTTTGCAGTCCGCTCACCATCCTGGTAGCTCTTCTCTGAACTTACTCTTGAACTTAACAGATCTCATTAAAAAGAACCTGTCATCAAGATTTTATACCCCCAATTAACAGCATTGATGTATAGGCACCCTAATGCAGATTAATTCCTTACCTTTCTTATGCAAAACTGGTTTACTATTTTAGAGAAGTCCATAGTAGAAATTATCTGCTAATGAGATGCAAGTGCAGCGGGCGGGCACTGCACTTACAGCTCACCTGCCTCTCTCCCTATTCCCTGTCTACTGCCGGCCTCCTGTCTCTGATTGACAGATGACTCATGTATAGAGATGAGCGAAACCGAACTGTAAAGTTTGGGTTTCGTACCGGACACCTGGTGTCCGGTGCTGAACTTCAAACATGGACTTCTCCCTGAAGTCCATTTTAGTGTTGGGAATTCGGATGGAGAGAGAGCCTTTGGCAGCCCCCTAGCCCTTACTATGACCATTTTACATCACCAAAGTTTCGGTCACCATTGACTTCATGGTCGGATTCAAGTTCAGGTAGAGTGCCCGAACAGAACTTTGGACTAAAATTCAGTTGAACCAAACGAACCCAAACATTCATGGGTCCGCCAATCCCTACTCATGTGTCAGTGACCTATAAGTCAGAGACAAAAGGCAGGCAGTGGGTGGGAGAAAAGGCAGAGAGGCAGTAGGGCTGTAAGTGCAGTGCCCGCCCCCTGCACCTGAACCTCATTAGCATAAAGTTTTAACTATAGATTTCTCTAAAACACCTAAATGGATTTCTACAAGAAAGGTAAAAATTTACGCAAGGTTAAAGTGCGTGTACATACATGCCATTAATTGGGGTATAAAATCACATATATATTTTTCACGTGCTTTGGTTCATTAATTTTTACACAGCAAAGTCATATGCATGGAACTGCACAAAGGCTCAAGTGATAACGTGCCCTAAGCTTTCCGTGTGCCACTGCATGATGTCTCCACAGCTAGGCATATGAGTGGGCAACCTACAGATGTCAACATGTAATAGTGAAGACACATGATGGCATATTAAGCTATGTCCTATTAGGTATCTGTGTAATTATTACACACCTGTCCCGGCTATCCCATGTTCCCCTTCCATCACCTCAATCTGCTGCCGTCTGTTGTGCTCCACGATTTTACAGGTTGCCCAACATGGCTCAGTGATGTCATCTCCCTTATCCTATTTAAGGCCTATTTAGTCACACCCCTGTGTCTTGGGATTGAAACTCTAGAGTTCCATTTTTGGTTTGCTCCATTACCTGTACTTGCATCCATCCCTGCTGGTTTCACCTCCATCTGTCTGACTGCTTCTGAGATTGCAGATAGTTTAAGTTCTCGACTCCATGTGTCCTATGGGAAGCTGCACCAACACCAGGGAAACCCAGGACAGGCAATAATATGGGTCCGTAACATGGTTTAGAGCATGGGCCCTAAGTCATTGCTATCAGACTATGCACCTTACTCTGCAGACGTACTATAGACCCAGTCACGCATAACTCTGCACAGTGAGAAGAGAGGCAGACTTTTTCTTAGTGACTGATATAAAGACCCCAGAAGTCAAGACAAAATAAAGTAAAACTAGGACTGATAGAGAGAGTAGCGGTTGGCTCTACACAAATTACGTTACTAATTTTCTGGGGAATCTATAATGCAGCGATCCGTGGTCATATTCTGTGGCTTTATCAATGGTGCTCAGTGCATAGGAAGTTTTACTCCAACTATTCAACAAAGAGAAGAGAAGGAAGTCAATGGCGCTTACCCCCTGAAGTATCAGAAACAGGCGAAACCACCGTAGTTCTACCATTATAGCAAACATTCTAGCAACAGTTCTACAATAAAGGATTGGTGCTGATTTTATGTGGTAAATGCCGTGACCTTCCTTGTGTTCTCGTTGGTATATAACTAGGATATATTTACAGATTTCATAAATAAAGTCAATTAAATATATAAGACCTGAAAAATCACCACCAGTATGGAAACTGTATCTGGTATTCAGCCTGTATTCATCTACACTGCACCGTGGGGTATTTAGGTGAGCCGTATGACAACCTAAGTTCTGCATATTGTGTAACTGAACATTTTTCTAAATGACTCGGTTTGTAATAGGTCATGCACTGCTGAGTACGAGCTTTCGCCTGAGACTAGCAAAAAGAGTACAAAATGTCATGCGAGGAATAGATTTCAGGCCAAAAAAAGAGGGAACTTTTATACATTTCTTAAAATGAATCTGAGCTTAACAAGTCCCTAATGAAATGAACGTCAAGTTTCTGCCAAGTCAAGTTTGCTTTTCTTTATTACATTATTACCCAGGAAGAGATACATGGAGAACTTTGAAAACAGGTGCAGATGAGATATTTTCTATTTTCATTAAAAAAAGATCCAAGTTCAATGTGACACTCCACTTACCCCTATGTGATCATATATTAAGGCGTTATCTATGTAGTGGCAATCTCTCAATATATTATTATTAATAACTAGATGGTGGCCCGATTCTAACGCATTGGGTATTCTACAATATGTATGTATATAGCAGCCACATAGTATATAGCACAGCCCACGTAGTATATAGGAGCCATGTAGTATATAGCAAATAGTATGTGGCCTGTGCTGTATAGTATGTGGCTGCTATATACATACATACATATTGTAGAATACCCAATGCGTTAATACAGGCCATGCAATATATAACACAGCCCAAACAGTATATAACACAGCCCACGTACTATATAACACAGGCCACGCAGTATATAGCAGCCATGTAGTATATAACACAGGCGACGTAGTATATAACACAGGCCACGCAATATATAGCACAGCCCACGCAGTACAAAACACAGGCCACATAGTATGTAACACTGGCCACGTAGTATATAGCAGCTATGTAGTATATAACGCAGCCCACGCAGTATCTAACACTGCCCACGTAGTATATAGCAGCCATGTAGTATATAGTACTGCCCACGTAGTATATAGCAGCCATGTAGTATATAGTACTGCCCACGTAGTATATAGCAGCCATGTAGTACTGTATATAGTACTGCCCACGTAGTATATAGCAGCCATGTAGTACTGTATATAGTACTGTCCACGTAGTATATAGCAGCCATGTAGTATATAGTACTGCCCACGTAGTACATAGCAGCCATGTAGTATATAGTACTGTCCACGTAGTATATAGCAGCCATGTAGTATATAGTACTGCCCACATAGTACATAGCAGCCATGTAGTATATAGTACTGCCCACGTAGTATATAGCAGCCATGTAGTATATAGTACTGCCCACGTAGTACATAGCAGCCATGTAGTATATAGTACTGCCCACGTAGTACATAGCAGCCATGTAGTATATAGTACTGCCCACGTAGTATATAGCAGCCATGTAGTATATAGTACTGCCCACGTAGTATATAGCAGCTATGTAGTATATAGTACTGCCCACGTAGTATATAGCAGCCATGTAGTACTGTATATAGTACTGTCCACGTAGTATATAGCAGCCATGTAGTATATAGTACTGCCCACGTAGTATATAGCATCCATGTAGTATATAACACAGCCCACGCAGTATTTAGCAGTGTAGGCACCATATCCCTGTTAAAAAAAAGAATTAAAATAAAAAATAGTTACATACTCACCTCCTGGGATCCAACGGCGCGCTGGCGATGTGGGTGCGGCTGCCACCATCTTCCGTTCCCAGGATGCATTGCGAAATTACCCAGAAGACTTAGCGGTCTCGTGAGACCGCTAAGTCTTCTGGGTAATTTCGCAATGCATCTCTGGGACCGGAAGCTGGCGGAAGGCACGAGCGCATCCTCGGACTACGGAGGGTGAGTATAGCAGGTTTTTTTTTTTTTATTATTATTTTTAACATTAGATTTTTTTACTATTGATGCTGCATAGGCAGCATCAATAGTAAAATGTTGGGGACACACAGGGTTAATAGCAGCGGTAACGGAGTGCGTAACCCGCGGCATAACGCGGTCCGTCACCGCTGGCATTAATCCTGTGTGAGCGGTGACCGGAGGGGATTATGGAGAGAGCGGGCGCCGGGCACTGACTGCAGGGGAGTAGGGAGGGAATAATCGGACTGTGCCCGTCCCTGATTGGTCGCGGCAGCCATGACAGGCAGCTGGCAAGACCAATCAGTGACGTGGGATTTCCGTGACGGAAGTTGCAGACAGAAAGACGGAAGTACCCCTTAGACAATTATATATATAGATTATTGATCTATAGTGCCGACACTTAAAGTTTCAAAATTACAGTATGGAGTCCGCTGATGGTACAATAAAAGGGTCTGAAAGGGAACCCAAGGGAATATACAATTCACCCCTATTTCCAGGTCACTCTTGGATAAACCTTTGCCTAAAAAATTCCAGAGACACTGCTATGTGTTGCAAATGGTGCAGTTGGGCAAGTCTGGCTGTGAGGCCTGGAGTAAACGAGACTTGCATCATCATTACAAAAATCAGATTTTTCTTTTGTCGGTAAGGGTAAGGTCACATGCCTGTTTTCTCCACATTCGAGAAAACAAGTGGGGTTCGTTTTTCTGGAACGTAGAGAGAAAAAAAAGTTTCTCCACCTTCTCCATTCTGTCAGTCTGTGAACATTGGACTGCAATCGGATACCATCTGCGTGCGGTCTGATTTTTTTTCACTACTTGCATTTCCAATTTTGGATCCAAATTAGACGCGTATCCGATTTGTTTCCACAGACCTGTGGAAAGAATCGGACATGTGCACAGACTCATAGAATATCATGGGTACGAGGGTTATCTGTGAAAACCACGGATAGCTCTTGTATGAGAAAATCGGTCCTGTGCACAAGCTCTAAGAGTGAATTTTGTCTAATGGAGGTTCCTGTAGTAGGGTAATCAGTCCTCAACACAAGGCTTACAATTCAACGAGAAGATAAAAATTGCCTAATTATTATTCCATCCATTCCATTTAGTTTAGGATGGAGAGCGCACCTCATTTACATTTCCAAAACATGAAGGATACAAAAATACGAATAATGAAATTTTTGGTATCAGGCTCTAATGCTGGTTTAAATTATTTTGCAAAACATGAGCATCACGCCCTTCTTTAAGTTTAATATCTGGGTGCATCACCGTAAGTTAAAATAGTTACCCTTTAGTTTGGATTTATACTAGTGTTGGTGCAAATCGAATCATACGATCCTTCAGTAATCTGTGGCCACTGGACGGGAGCCATGAGTGCTGCACTTACCTGAGAGCATCCACAATTTTACCTTTGATTAGCTGACTCCATCGTTGCTTTCTGACTTCGGGCCAGGCTGAATAATCAAAAGAAGAGCCAAGGATGCCGTCAGGTAAGGGGCAGTACTCATGGCTCCTCTCGAGTGGCCACCGATCACTAGTGTGGTTGCTAGACTTGGTTGTGCGAATTGATTTGCACCAACTCTACTGTGAATGCCAGAGAGTTGGTAATAATGTTGGCTTCTTACCTGATTTGGAGAGTTACCAATGGCCGTTCTACCTCTACGCAGAAATCTGAACTTATGAATTGAGGAACATGTGGATCTTGGTATCTCTAAAAATGTAGAAAGAACTGTCACCGGGGCATGAAGTCCACACTGTGCTCATTATTAGATTTTTCTGTAGCATTAGCATTTCCATATTCATAACTTCCTGATTACACTTCCTCACATAATCTATGCTTCCATAAAAACATCCTTTCCAAATATCATCAGCGTGTTCATGGAAATATATAATACAAAGGCGTTTACGCCATATTACACCCCATATTGCACCCCATACTACACCCCATATTAGTTGAGACAATATTGTGTTAATTGAGGGGAAACAGTTGAACACAATCTCAGAAATCTTTAGCTATCACGTTTCATCATATGTTAATAATAGTAGTCTCAATAAATATTCGATAGATGTGTAATATCTATTATTCTGATTCTTATTGCTCTATTGTAATACCTTGCAGGGCCATCTTATATTTAAAAGGGTTGTCCACTATTTTTCCTTTAATGACTTATTCTTAGGTGTGTTGTCCATATATAAATGGTCTACAAAGTGGAGCATTACAGATGCCTACACTACTACTAGTTATTACAGATCAGTTCCTGTTCTCTTCAATAGGAGCTGATCTGCGGTTCTCGGCAATTGCCACCAGCGCATGGAGCATTGTTTGGCAGCATCTGTTTGGTGGCACGTAATGCAAACCCCAGGAGATCTGGAGCCAAAAAAAAGGGGTTGGGCAGGTATTCAATTAATAGGAAGTATCACCAAGGACCTAAAGAGGATCTAACAGCTTTGTTGTCTGTTTTAGTAATTATTATCATTCCATTCCTGTTATTTCCCTTATAAATTCTGAAATGTCAACTGTTTGTTAGCATTTCCATTATTAAAGGGGTTGTACCATGGACAAAGTACTTCTAATCAATCTTGGAATAAGAATAAGTTCCATAAATGACATGTGTAAAAAAAACTCCTGTTCTGAGATGACCTTATAAATACCCAAGTGATTTGCAAAGTTTCATAACTTTCCATACTGGACAAAATTATTTTAAAAAATGAGAAAGATTAGTTACGTCATAAATATTTGCTCAGAATTTGCTTTTGGTCTCCACATTCCTGTGATTGATGGGGATCACAGCAGTCAATGCCTCACTAATTAGATGCTCTATTACTCTCAGTATCTTCATATGCTTACCAGTGGTGATTTGCCAAGCTTACTTTTCCTGGGATCAGGGATGGAATTCTCCCACTGCTGCTTTAATCTAAAGAAAATAAAACACAGTTGAAGAGGTTATCCAGGACTGTTATTATTTTTGTGTAGGGACTAAGAACTAACAGGTAATTAGCTGTTACCTGCCCGCTTTAGTAGGGACCATCTCTGCCGGCAATTCTGCTGCTTCATTTCGCCTCTCATTAACAAAGCAGCTCTTCCTCTTCCAGGCTACTTTGTCGACAGGGTGTGACTGAAGACGTCATGCTGATTGACAGCCAGCTCCCTGCAATTAGGCAGTCAATCAGTATGACATCAGCAGTCACGTCCGTCAACAGAGCAGAAGAGAAGCAGCTGCTCTGTCGACATGACATCAGAGGAAGCCGTGGAATTTCCAACAGGAGCAGTTTGTTACTATTTTGAGCTGGAACCACAGAGACCATGGCTCTGATTAATGAAATGAAATATGTGACGCTATCTATTTTGATCACATTCTCAGATAATTTAAGTTACAAACCATCCCAGTCATGCATCATTATGACGAAGAAACACCACTCGAGACATGTCTTATCTGTGAGGCTGAGGTGTAGCAGCATGAACAAATATTACTGATCTTTGCACTTAGACATGGAGCAGGTCTGTAACAGGAGCTAAATAAATTTCTCCTCTGCTCACAGAGCAGAACAGGCTTTTTTTCTCCAGCCTCAGCCCTGTTTTGTGTTCTGCTGAGTCAGTCTGAGAGCTTTACAGCAGGGCATGGCATCTGACTGAGTATGGAGCAGGACCGAAGCAGGATAAAAAAAGCCCGTTCTGCTCCGTTAGACAGAGTTTTTTCTTTTTCCCCTGCTACAGTGCTGCTCTGTCATCAGCGGATCAGTTATGTTTGCTCCTGATGCTGCTCCTCAGCATCACAGATAAGACATACAGTACAGACCAAAAGTTTGGACACACCTTCTCATTTAAAGATTTTTCTGTATTTTCATGACTATGAAAATTGTAAATTCACACTGAAGGCATCAAAACTATGAATTAACACATGTGGAATTATATACTTAAAGGGAACCTGTCACCACGTTTTTGGAAGATGGGATAAAAATAGCGTTAAATAGGGGCAGAGGTGGGCGTTACATTAGTGTGTGTGTTATGCGTTTATTACCCACCTAAGTTGCCGAAATAACTTTGCAAAGTCTCCGTTTTCGCCTGTCAATCAGGCTGGTCAGGTCACATGGGCGTGGTGTCTTCACCCAGATTTGGCGTAGTTTTCCGTTGGTGGCGTAGTGGTGTGCGCATGCCCAAAGTCCGGAATCCTCTTCCAGGGGATTTAAAATAGCGCGGTGTTCGTTATTGCATTGGTGATCGGTGGGCGCGGCCATCTTCCTTTGGCCGCGCGTGCGCAGAAGCGGCGCTCTGCTGGCCGCGGCTTCAGGAAAATGGCCGCGGGATGCCGCGCGTGCGCAGATGGATATCGCGGCGGCCATTTTCCTGAAGCCGCGGCCAGCAGAGCGCCGCTTCTGCGCACGCGCGGCCAAAGGAAGATGGCCGCGCCCACCGATCACCAATGCAATAACGAACACCGCGCTATTTTAAATCCCCTGGAAGAGGATTCCGGACTTTGGGCATGCGCACACCACTACGCCACCAACGGAAAACTACGCCAAATCTGGGGGAAGACAACGCCCATGCGACCTGACCAGCCTGATTGACAGGCGAAAACGGAGACTTTGCAAAGTTATTTCGGCAACTTAGGTGGGTAATAAACGCATAACACACACACTAATGTAACGCCCACCTCTGCCCCTATTTAACGCTATTTTTATCCCATCTTCCAAAAACGTGGTGACAGGTTCCCTTTAACAAAAAAGTGTGAAACAACTGAAAATATGTCTTATATTCTAGGTTCTTCAAAGTAGCCACCTTTTGCTTTGATGACTGCTTTGCACACTCTTGGCATTCTCTTGATGAGCTTCAAGAGGTAGTCACCAGAAATGGTCTTCCAACAATCTTGAAGGAGTTCCCAGAGATGCTTAGCAGCTCACCCCAAACCATCTCGATTGGGTTCAGGTCTGGTGACTGTGGAGGCCAGGTCATCTGGTGTAGCACCCCTTCACTCTCCTTCTTGGTCAAATAGCCCTTACACAGCCTGGAGGTGTGTTTGTGGTCATTGTCCTATTGAAAAGTAAATGATGGTCCAACTAAACGCAAACCGGATGGAATAGCATGCCGCTGCAAGATGCTGTGGTAGCCATGCTGGTTCAGTATGCCTTCAATTTTGAATAAATCCCCAACAGTGTCACCAGCAAAGCAGCCCCACACCATCACACCTCCTCCTCCATGCTTCACGGTGGGAAACAAGCATGTAGAGTCCATCCATTCACCTTTTCTGCATCTCACAAAGACACCGTGGTTGGAACCAAAGATCTCAAATTTGGACTCATCAGACCAAAACACAGATTTCCACTGGTCTAATGTCCATTCCTTGTGTTCTTTAGCCCAAACAAGTCTCTTTTGCTTGTTGCCTGTCCTTAGCAGTGGTTTCCTAGCAGCTAATTTACCATGAAGGCCTGCTGCACAAAGTCTCCTCTTAACAGTTGTTGTAGAGATGTGTCTGCTGCTAGAACCATGTCTGGCATTGACCTGGTCTCTAATCTGAGCTGCTGTTAACCTGCGATTTCTGAGGCTGGTAACTCAGATAAACTTATCCTCAGAAGCAGAGGTGACTCTTGGTCTTCCTTTCCTGGGGCGGTCCTCATGTGAGCCAGTTTCTTTGTAGCGCTTGATGGTTTTTGCCACTGCACTTGGGGACACTTTCAAAGTTTTCCCAATTTTTTGGACTGACTGACCTTCATTTCTTAAAGTAATGATGCCCACTCGTTTTTCTTTACTTAGCTGCTTTTTTCTTGCAATAATACAAATTCTAACAGTCTATTCAGTAGGACTATCAGCTGTGTATCCACCAGACTTCTGCTCAACACAACTGATGGTCCCAACCCCATTTATAAGGCAAGAAATCCCACTTATTAAACCTGACAGGGCACACCTGTGAAGTGAAAACCATTTCCGGTGACTACCTCTTGAAGCTCATCAAGAGAATGCCAAGAGTGTGCAAAGCAGTCATCAAAGCAAAAAGTGGCTACTTTGAAGAACCTAGAATATAAGAAATATTTTCAGTTGTTTCACACTTTTTTGTTAAGTACCGTATATAATTCCACATGTGTTAATTCATAGTTTTGATGCCTTCAGTGTGAATTTACAATTTTCATAGTCATGAAAATACAGAAAAATCTTTAAATGACAAGGTGTGTCCAGATTTTTGGTCTGTACTGTATATCTGGAGCGGTGTTTCATCAGGCTGCAACCCATCCTGACACGTAACTAGGTTGGACTGCAGTTTGAAATATGTGAGGTTGGTTATTTTCATCACAATTTGAGCCCGTTCTAAGCTATTGTGGGGTAGTGTTATTTTTTTCCCCGTGTGTTGATGCCTGTTTATGATTGGTAAACATCAAACATAGGAAAAGGTACATGCCTCCAGTGAAATCCTTATGGAAATGACACTTGAAATTTAAAGAAATTAACTGTTTAAGTGCCAAAAACTTTAATCACTAATTTCTCCACAATTGAGAATTGAAAGAAAAAGCTATTACATTGTGTATCCAATTCAACATGAAAAATTTAGTGAAACGTCTTCTTTAACCCCTTCCTGACATGCGCCATATAATTATGGCACTGCGGGAGCTGGGTTTCCGCAATCTCTGTATAGGTACATCACCATAATCGCGTGGGCTCACGCTGAGCAACGCCGCGATCGGGTGCGAGTGTCAGTTTTATGTGAGAGCTGACATCCGGCAGCAACGCCCATGATCAATGCTAGCAGCGATTGTGGACGTGTAACCCCTCTGATGCCACTGTTAATAGTGACAGCAACATCGAGGAGCATCGCAGAGGGAGTGAGCTCCCTCTCTGCTTCCATTGGCACAACGATGGTCGATGGTCTCCATGGTGACCCCCAAGCCGCAAGATGGCTGCGGGGTCCTTCAGGGTCCTGTAGGGAAAGTTGCCTGTGAGTGCCTGCTAAGAGCAGAATGCTTCCTCCCCCGCCAGCCAAACGCTGTTCTGATGCCTTGTAGTGCAGAAGCATTGCCGAGTATCAGATCAGTGATCTGTCATTTATACAGTGATGTCCTATCCTGGGCCAATGTAAAAAAAGTTTTTAAAAAATTATGAAAAAGTGTAAAAATATATATTTTTAAAAAATCTCTAAATAAAGAACAAGAAAAAGCCAATAAACATATTTATTTAGGTAAAAAAAAAATAAATTAAAAATTAAAGGCACATATTTGGTATCAGCGCATCCGGATCGCCCAACCTATAAAACTGTCCCACTAGTTAACCCCTTCAGTGAACAACATAAAAAAAGGCAAAAAACTATGCTTTATCATCATACAAACAAAAGTGCAATAAAACGCGATCAAAAAGACGAATGTAACTAAAAATGGTACTGCTGAAAACATAACCTTGTCCCATAAAAAATAAGCCACCATAAAGCTCCATCAGCAGGTAAATAAAAAGATATAGCTATCAAAATAAAGCGATGCAAAAATAATTATTTTTTCTGTAAAATAGTTTTATTGTGTAGAAAAAAGGAATAAATGTGGTTTAACTGTAATTGCACTGACCCGAAGAATAAAACTGCTTTATCAATTTTACCACATGCGGAACTGTATTAAAAAAAACCCCTCAAAATACAATTCTTGAGTTGCTGTTTTTTCTTCATTCTACCTCCCAAAATTCAGAATAGAAAGAGATTTAAAAAAGTCACGTGCCTGAAAATGGTATCAATAAGAACGTCAACTCGTCCCACAAAAAAGAAGCCCTCACATGATTCTGTCCGCCAAAATATGGAAAAATTATAGCTGTGTAACTGTGGCAATGCAAGTTTTTGCAATAAAAAGCATCTTTTAGTGTGTGACAGCTGCCAAATATAAAAACCTGATATAAATTTGGTATAACTGTAATGTCACTGAGGTTTCCATGTAAATCTCTGAAATATTGATTCAATCAGAACCCCCAGTGGAAGACTCCCTATAATGAGGCAGATGGAGGCACTGTGGATGCCGTAGGACCTGTGATCCGGATGTGTCCATCTTTTTAGGCGTGTAGGATAGCTGCGGAGACACCATCACGTGTTTCTCGACGCAAGCAGTGAATAGCCAGACCTTTCCCTGGGAGGGAACAACCACGGGAAGGGCAGCATCCAATAAAGGAAAACATCCAATACAGGAAAACCACCTATGCCAAGCATGGTATCCATCCACAGACAGCTGTTTCGGGGTGTTTGCCCCTCATCAGTGTGGAGTAGGAATCTGGCTATTAGGAGCAGTGCCTAGTAAAAGGCTGTGAAGGAACAGATGATTGGCCTCGGGGAGACCAAAACATCCAACACCGCGGAGACACCATCACGTGTTTCTCAACGCAGTGATCCAGAACACTGCCCCCATCCCTTATGGGAAATATGCAAATGCATGCAGGATAGCTGCGGAGACACCATCACGTGTTTCTCGACGCAAGCAGTGAATAGCAGACCTTTCCCCGGGAAGGAACAACCACGGGAAGGGCAGCATCCAATAAAGGAAAACATCCAATACAGGAAAACCACCTATGCCAAGCATGGTATCCATCCACAGACAGCTGTTTCGGGGTGTTTGCCCCTCATCAGTGTGGAGTAGGAATCTGGCTATTCTGGATCACTGCGTTGAGAAACACGTGATGGTGTCTCCGCGGTGTTGGATGTTTTGGTCTCCCCGAGGCCAATCATCTGTTCCTTCACAGCCTTTTACTAGGCACTGCTCCTAATAGCCAGATTCCTACTCCACACTGATATGCATTTGCATATTTCCCATAAGGGATGGGTGCAGTGTTCTGGATCACTGCGTTGAGAAACACGTGATGGTGTCTCCGCGGTGTTGGATGTTTTGGTCTCCCCGAGGCCAATCATCTGTTCCTTCACATCTTTTTAGGCGAGCATAAAAGTGCGGTCTGCCACAGCTTTGTGCACTTCTGAAAGGAAGGACACCGCTAAACAGAGGCCAGACAAAGTCAAGAGTAACTCTGCTGCCTAATTATAGTAACTGGATCCCTCGGGGGTTTATTCTGTCATGTCACTCGAAGATTTAGATTGAAACCCCAAAGTGCTCAGCATAGAGCGCAGGATAAATGTGATCCTAAATGTTATGCAAAGTGTTCTCAATAAATGCTTCAACTCATCCACAAAAAAAAGCAAATCCCCTCTCAGGTCTGTCATCTGTCAATGTAAATATAGAGGGCTTCCAATTTACTGGTAGTACAAAGGCCCTGGAAAACCGAAATAGCTCTTCGCCCCTGAAAAGAAATTTAGCAAATTCTGCGCTCCCAAATCCAAATGCCCCCCTAAATTCTGAACCCCACTGTGTCTAAGCCACATTTAGCTCCTACATGTTTTGCATTTCTGTAGTGACGAGAGCCCACCTAATTTACGGGTGCGTGTCTCCAGAAGCATGAGCTGGTCATAATGTACTGGTCACTACAATGTACTGGTCACTATAATGGCAGCTTGCAATTTTTACTCAGCAACAACCACTGCTGCTTGTTTCTGGAAAACACCCATGGAGTCAAAATCATCACTACACCTGTAGATAAATTCTGGGGATTCTGCTTTTCTAGCACTTAGGTGCTCTGTATAGGGAGTTTGCAAACTATTCTAGGAAAATCTGTGTTCCAGGAGGCAAATCCTAAGTCTCGCCGTGTGGCTCAGCAATGCTGTACAGCCACATAAGAGGTATTTCTACATTCAGCAGAAACTGTGGGACATATTTTGGTGCTATTATTACCCTTTTTGCTGTATGAAAATTTTAATTTGGGGCTATCGCACAATCTTGGTGGTAAAAATGTAAATAATTTTTTCTTCACTGCCCAATGGTATAAAATACTGTGATACACCTGTGATGTCAATACGATCACTGCACCCCTAGATGAATTCATTGAGATGTATAGTTTGTAAAATAGGATTACTTATGGGGGATTCTGCTGTTCTGGCACTTCAATGTGACATGGCACCCTCAAATCAGTGCTGCAAAATCTGAACTGTAATATGGCACTCCTCCCCTTCTGAGCTTTGCACTGTGCCTCAAAAGTAGTTTTCACCGACATATGGGGTATCAGTGTACTCAGGAGAAATTTCACAACACTTTCTTCCAGTCCATTTTCTCCTGTTACCCTTGTGAAAATGCAAAATTTGGGGCTAAAAAAACTTTTGGGTAGGAAAAATTAGATTTTTTTTAGTTTACGGGTTAACGTTATAAATTTCTGTGAATCAACTGGGGTTTTATCATGCTCACCACACATCTAGATACGTTCCCCGAGGGGTTTAGTTTACAAAATGGTGTCACTTGTGGCTTTTTTCACTGTGTAGGCACATCAGGGACTCTCCAAACGTGATGTGGCGTCTGCCAATTATTCCAGCAAATTTTACATTCAAAAAGTTAAATGGTGCTCCTTCCCTTCCGAGCCCTACCGTGTGCCTATACAGTAGTTTTCCTTCACATTTTGGGTATTGGCATACTCATGAGAAATTGCAAATTTTCCTGTTACCCTTTTGAAATGCAAAATTTGGGCTAAAAAACCATTTTTTTTGTGGGAAAAATGTGATTTTTTTATTTTCACAGCTCAATGTTATAAACCTCAGTAAATCATCTGAGGGTTCAAGGTGCTCAATACACATCTATATAAGTTCCCTGAGCAGTCTAGTTTCCAAAATGGTGTCACTTGTGGGGTTTTTCAACTTTTTAAGCACATCAAGGGCTCTGCAAAACGCGACATGGCATACGCCAATTAATCCAGCAAATTTCGCATTTAAAAAGTCAAATGACTCTCCTTCCCTTCCAAGCCCTGCTGTGCACCCAAACAGTAGTTTTCCTCCACATACTAGGTATCAGCGTACTAAGGAGAAATTGCACTCCAAATTGTATAGTGCAATTTCTCCTGGTACCCTTATGAAAATGCAAAATTTGGAGCTAAAAATACATTTTGTAGGGAAAATTTAATTTTTTTATTTTCACGGCTCAATGTTATAAACTTCTGTGAATCACCTGGGGTTTCAAGGTGCTCACCACAAATCTAGATAAGTTCCCTAAGGTTTATAGTTTCCAAAATTGTGTCACTTGTGGGTGGTTTCCACTGTTTAGGCACATCAGGGGCTCTCTAAACACGGCATGGCTTTTGCTAATTATGCCAGCAAATTTTACATTCAAAAAGTCAAATGGCCCTTCTTCCCTTCCGTGCCCTGCCATACGCCCAAACAGTGTTTTCCCCTCACATATGGGGTATCGGCATGCTCAGGGGAAATTCCATAACATATTTTGGGGTCCATTTTTTCCTGTTACCCTTGTAAAAAATAAAGACATTAAAGTCTAAAGTAAATTTTTTTGTGAAGAAAAGGGTTAATAAACTTGAATGTGGTTTTGAGCACTTTGAGGGGTACAGTTTCTAGAATTTATTGGTAAGCTCAGACAAAATTTTACAACAAATTGTATGGTCCTGTTCAAATCCCACCAAGGACAACATCTGCAAGAAGTTTGTATGGTCTCCCCGTGTTTGCGTGGGTTTCCTCTGGGTTCCCCGGTTTCCTCCCACATTCCAAAGACATACTGATAGGGAATTTAGATTGTGAGCCCCATTGGGGACAGCAATGATAATGTCTGCAAACTGTAAAGCGCTGCAGAATATGTTGGCGCTATATAAAAAAAGAGATTATTATTATGGGTTATTAAACTTCTTGAATGTGGTTTGGAGTACCTTGAGGGGTGCAGTTTTTAGAATGGTGTCACTTTTTGGGTATAGGCCCCCCAAAGTTACTTCAAATGCAATGTGGTCCCTAAAAAAAATGGTTTCATAAATTTTGTTGCAACAATGAGAAATCGCTGGTCAACTTTTAACCCTTATAACTTCCTAACAAAAAAATTATGTTTCAAAAATTGTGCTGATGTAAACTAGACATGTGGGAACTGTTATTTATTAACTATTTTGTGTGATATGACTCTCTGATTTGCACCTTATTCCTTTTTGTTTGGGTCAATTTTAATATGTACTTAATAAAAGTTACTTTTTATAAGGGTTATTTCAAGTAAGCATCTGACATGACTCTAATTTAAGGGCATAAAAATTAAAAGTTTCAAAAATTGCTGAATTTTAAATGTTGTCTTATATGTAGATTTTTAATATATTCCATCCATACAGATTGGATACCACATGTGATTATACTAATATCTAGAATACTAATGTGACTCACCTTTTGAAATAAATAAAGAAAAGGTATGCAGAAATGAAGAGTCCCACAGATGTAAAAAACATAGAAACAATTATGGCCACTGAATCCACAGCTGGAAGAAAAGAAAAATCATGTCAAGTGAGCAGCACACTGTCCCCAATGCGTCATTGTTTATTATCCACTTTTCTGGAGTAATTTGCTCTTTTTTAGTGACTTTAACTTTTTTCTCCTTATTGTTTATTATCAAGGAGAAAGCCACAGGTGAAACGTAATTCGGAGTGCTGGGGTCTTTTCTTCTGTGTTGATATCTCTTACCTATGATATGGTTAATTACTGTAGATACTTAATAATCCTGCTGTTTGGTGTATTTATACAGTCATTTTTAATACTATACATTTTTGCTGTATCCTTTTTATAAAGACTATTACGGTACTTTTAGACCAGGGTCTCTCACATCAATACCCGGTGCTGCCGCCGGCACTCGGGACCGGAGCGTTCAGCTACATAGAAATACATGCAACCGCACACTCCGGTCCCGAGTGCAGGCGGCTGTGCCGGGTATTGATGTGAGAGACTCGCGCAAGTTTCTCGCATCACACTCGCAAGTGTGACCCCGGCCTTATTCTTAGAGAACACAACACCACTAACTATATAATAGCCATTTCTGATGTGTTTGTTGTGAACTTATTTTGCATGTATCAATACAATTATATATTTTAATATGCATATATTATTCACACCTTTTGTAGTTTTTTTTTCCTGCCAAGTATGTATATGATTATTTTTCTACTGTATTATTTTAGTATGCTGAGATGCATAAGCATTGAAGTAGTGTCCAGGGCTATGATATTGATAACTTTTCCATGGGATTGGTCATCAACTTCAGAATGTTAGAGATCCAGCACTTGCACCAACCAGCTGTTATCAGCTCCGGGTGCAGCCAGACGTAAACAGTGTATGGAGCAGCAATGGCCGTTAGCCGGTTTTGCAGCTCGGCACCTATTCACTTCACTAGGAGCTGAGCAATAGTACCCTGGAGCTTCCGCTACACAATGTACAGAGCTGTGCTGTTTTGGCTCCAAAGATAATAAACAGGCAGGGCTGCTTTGTGGGGGTGCTCTGTGTCAGACTTCCACCAATCTGATATTGACCACTAGTGATGAGCGAACGTGCTAGGATAAGGTGTTATCGGAGCATGCTCGGGTGCTAACCGAGTGTCTTCAGTGTGTTCGAATAATATGTTTGAGTCCCTGTGGCTGCATGTCACGCGGCTGTTAGACAGCCACAACACATGCGGGGATTTCCTGTTTGTTAGCGAATCCGTGCATGCGTTGCGGCTGTCGAACAGCCACTAGGGCTCGATCATATTTTTTGAGCACACCGAAGACACTCAGTTAGTACCCGGGTATGATCGGATAACACCTTATCAGAGCACTTTCACTCACACTATTGATGACCTATCCTATTAATAATCATTATCACAGTCCTAACATCTCCTTTAAATAGAGGTCTAGATCATTTACTGTCGATATCATGTCCTCACCTTTGTCTGTTTTCCACGAATAGCTTTGACTCCAGTCACTCCATGGCCCATTGAATCCAGACCCATTTTCCGGTTTTGCTCGCACCTTCGCTGTGTAATTAGTAGAACTCGAGAGTTTAGAACTCGATATGTAATACTCAGGCACATTACCGGACACATTAACCAGTAAGAGATCAGAACATTCTTCATCACCCTACAGGGGTAAAGACAATAGATAGAATCACCCTAAAGGTATAATGAGAACGACTGGATAACACTGCAGATAGAAAGTCACCGTTCAGCTAGCTTTAATAACAATGACTAGAGTCATACTATAGATATAAAGAGACACTGTACAGGTATAATGACAGTGAATAGAGTAACGCTATAGGTATAAAACATCACTCTACAGGTATAATAATCATAACTAGAATAATACTACAACTATAAACCACCACTCTACATGTATAACCATAACTACAATAACACTACAGGTATAAAGAGACACTCTCCAGGTATAATGACAATGACTAGTCATATTACAGGTATGAAGAATCACCCTACATGTATAATGGCCATAGCTAACCCTACAGTTATAAATATTCACTCTGCAGGTATGGTATTATAAGAACAACTAGAGTCATACTAAAGAATCACAAATCAGGTACAGTCATGATCGAAAGTGTTAGAACCCTTAAAATTGTTCCAGAAAATGAAGTATTTCTCCCAGAAAATGATTGCAATTACACATGTTTTGTTATACACAGACAGTCCTCAGACAGTTCTCTTTTCCTCTTTCTGTTCTCCATGCTTAGTGTGGCATAGACAGATAGGCAATGCAAAGATTGAATCAACATCTCCCCATTTGATCTGGTTTCAGATATGATTGTCCACACCTGTTTCTTGCCACAGGTGAGTTTGAATGAGCATCAAATGCCAGAAACAAAGTTGTTTACCCACCATTTTCGAAAGGTGGCAACAATTTGGTTTGACCCAGTTTGGGGGTTTTGTGAGAAATTATTTCCAATTTGCCTTTTTTTCTCTGCTTTCTTTTGTGTTGTTCCAATACATATAAAGTAAATAAACATGTATATACCAAAACATGTGTCATTGCAATAATTTTCTGGGAAAAATACTTCATTTTATGGAACAATTTCAAGGGTGCCATCACTTTCTCCCATGACTGTATAAGAACAATAAGTAGTGTCACACTAAAGGAAAAAGGACATTGACCGCGTCAAAATCTTCAGTTGGAAAGGGATAGAGAATATAATAAATATCTGTAGGATTACTTGCTTCCAGAAGCACAACTGGTATGTCAGCTTGATTGCGGGATATGCAACCACTGGTGGAATCCATCCCAACTTGTATTTGTAGTTTACCGGGTCCTTCATTTTGAGATCTGTGGGGGGATCAGTCTGGACTGGAACACAGGAAAATACTCTGATGTGTTACACTAATGATAAGGATTGAAAATGTATAAAATACAAGCCACAAGAGTACTAAATTCTATCACCGGAAAACCAAGCTTTTACTCTATGACTTATTTTCAATGAAAGCCAATAATATTTTGATGTACGGTGATTCAGATAGAGTTAAAATTAGTGTAGCAAACATCTTCATCCATACATCAATATGTATGGCCATGAGGGCCACAAGATATGTCCTGATGGACCTTATGTGGCCATTCTCCAAGTGACACTCTCTAACATTTCTAGATTGACACATATTTCTTTTCAGATAAGGATGATGTCAATTGTATCTATTCTTCACAATCCATTTTGACTGATAATGTTTTGTCTCACCTTATGTTTTCAGTAAAGAATGCTCTCTTCACCCTGGAGAACCTTCTTCCTTAAAATACTAAGGGTACTGTCACACAGTGCAATTACGATCGCTACGACGGTACGATTCGTGACGTTCTAGCGATATCGTTACGATATCGCAGTGTCTGACACGCAGCAGCGATCAGGGACCCTGCTGAGAATCGTACGTCGTAGCAGATCGTTTGAAACTTTCTTTCGTCGCTGGATCTCCCGCTGTCATCGCTGGATCGTTGTGTGTGACAGCGATCCAGCGATGCGTTCGCTGGTAACCAGGGTAAACATCGGGTTACTAAGCGCAGGGCCGCGCTTAGTAACCCGATGTTTACCGTGGTTACCAGCGTAAAAGTAAAAAAAAACAAACCGTACATACTCACCATCTGATGTCCGTCAGGTCCCTTGCAGTCTGCTTCCCGCTCTGACTGTGAGCGCTGGCCGGAAAGTGAGAGCAGATCACAGCGGTGACGTCACCGCTGCGCTCTGCTCTCACTGTACGGCTGCACTCAGTCAGAGCGGGAAGCAGACTGCAAGGGACCTGACGGACATCAGATGGTGAGTATGTACGGTTTTTTTTTTTTTACTTTTACGCTGGTAACCACGGTAAACATCGGGTTACTAAGCGCGGCCCTGCGCTTAGTAACCCGATGTTTACCCTGGTTACCAGCGAACCTCGGCATCGCTCCAGCGCCGTGATTGCAAAGTGTGACCGCAGTCTACGACGCTGGAGCGATACTCATACGACGCTGCGACGTCATGGATCATGCCGTCGTAGCGACGAAAATTGCACGGTGTGACGGTACCCTAACGCGAATTTAGTTGATGCTGGAGAAATTAACATCAACATTCCTAACCCTGAGTCCTATCTTTCTGAATCTTGTGCCCCAACACTTGAAACCTTTCAGGTTTTCGTTGAAAAAGAGCTAATAGCCCTGGCTTTTAACACCACAGTTTTGTCAAAGAAACATAATAATTTAACATGACATGAATTTAAAGCTGTCCATAATCTAAAAAATAATACTAACATAGCGATTAAAAAATCAGAGAAAGCTGGCTGTATAGTGTTTATGGATACTGGTCTTTACGAGAAACAAGCCTATGATATCCTTAATGATGCGGAGACATACAGACGCATTTCCTCCGATCCCTCAGGTGCTTGCAAAAACACTCGATCTATTAGGTCAAGAGGGTATCGAAATAGGATTATTTAATCAGAAAGTGAAAAGATTATTAATTATTATTTTTCCCACAATATCTATATTTCATGGCCTCCCTAAAACCCACAAACATATTTTTCCATCTCCCCTTCTTCCAATCATCTCTGGTATTGACTCCCTTAATGAAGGTTTCAGTATTTGGGTTGATAGACATTTGCAACCTGTTGTTGCCAAAATACCAGTTATTTTGAAGGACAGAACTTCTGTCCTCAAAATTATGGACAAGATTGTTGGGTCTCATAGTTTTTCCTTTCTTTCCTGTGACATCATTAACCTTTACTCATGTATCCCCCAGAGTAGAGAATTGGAAGCCGCCATTTTCCTTCTAGATAGATACAGTAAATACAGTTTAGAACTGAAAGAATTTATTTTTAGGGGCATTGAATATCTATTAAAACACAATTTTTTATATTAAATTTTGAGCCCTTTTTTCAAATTAAAGAAGCGCCGATGGGATTGTGTTTTTCCCCTCCGTTAGCTATACTTTATGTTGCGTGGTGGGAGGATATTTGTGTTGTTTTCTGCCAAAATCCATTTAATTCATACATTGCATGGTATGGACGTTATGTCGATGATATACTTATAATTTGGTCCAATGATGTTAGTATTTAAATGACAATTATGTGAATCTTGAATTTACTTTTGCTGGCCCTCACAATAATATAATTTTTGGGGATTTAACACTTATTGATAACAAAACAATTGTACTAAAAGGATTGACTGTTCCGTACATCGCAAACCTGTCATTCTAAGAGCTGACAGCTGCCATACCAATCAAAGCATTAAATCTCTCCCCATGGAGATTTCATTCGGGCAAGAAGAATATGCTCCAATGATAAGGAGTTCATCAAGGAAAACCGAGTTCTTAAACTCGGTCATCAGTTTTGAACTAATGCTGCGTTCTTAAACTCGGTCATGAGCAGCAGTCATTCGAAACACGTCCGGTTTCACCTCCTTGCATCCATTACCCCCAATCTTGCCTATGCCTAGGCATATTTTAGTGTTACCATATCTATTTTAATCATGAACTAAACGATTTGATTTTATGGATTGAAGCTGGTTTCACTTTCCTTCCTATTCTATAACCCAGTTTACACAATAGAACACTCAGAAACAACACTTGTTTATCTGTCAAAGGTTTTTTTAATTGCGCAGGCAATAAATGTAACGTGCAGATATACCAGAAAAGCAAAAGATATTTCTGACTGTATCAAAATAAATTCTTTCATAAATTGCAATACGCAATATGTTGTTTATTGTATAGGCTGTGATATCTGTGATGTTATATATATTGGATTCACGAGCCGCAAACTGAAAAAGATAATTTCTGAACACATAACGAACCTTAACAATGGCAACAGAATGTGTTCAAGTGCTACAAAGCACTTCATTGATACATATAATGGTAATATTAACAGTTTTTTCTTTTTCGGTTTGGAAAATGTTTTTTTTAACCAGCAGAGGAGGGAACTAGAAAAAGAAACTATTTCTCAGAGAAACCTTTTGGATCATTAAGTTAGATACACAATTCCCTAAAGTTATGAATTATAGGAACGACACTATGTTACCATAATTTATTGATGCATTTCCACATGCCTTGTATTTTTGCATTTTTACATTTTTTTTTTGTTTTTCTTGTATGTTTGGCTTTTATCCTAAGTCATATTGCATGACTTGTTAAAGGGTTGATTGTGACTTGTAGGATCGCTACTTCCAACAGGTGGCGCTATAGAGTTTAAGTCCTCTTTTTCTCTGAAGAGGCAATTTGCATATAGCCTTTAATAGTGCATCCAAATATTAACATACTCTTGTGACGACACAACCTTTTATATTTATTAACCAAACGTCTATTTTCAGTAAGCCAGAAGTCATTGACTGTTGGCTATATATTGACTTTTGAATGTATGTATTTCTTTCTGATTGGTCAAGAAAATATAGACTTTTGTTTGTATAAGCCTGTAATATTGACTTGTAAGTTGACATTGGGTGTAACATATTGTGCTGTTATCCTGGATGATTAGAGATGCAGGATAATTGAAAAATGATGTTTGCTGATATGTTGATTACGCATTGTCCAGGCCAGCTAGCTTGTTAACTTGCAATACAGAGGAGGAAAAACTATGCAAATAGATGAAATAATTAAACAATGTGAGTTAATCTCATCGCTATTCTTCACCTTTACCTCTGGATGGTGGCTTGAAGGACAGTTGTTAACTATAAAAAGAGCTTCTGTAAGATATACCTCCAGATACAGAGATTTAGCCAGGACATCTAGACAGCCAAGAGATCAAAAGACCCAGAGACTCTTTACAAGACAGCAACTAAGACATCATGGCTCCATTACTAGGTACACAGCTTTGACATTCTACAGGATGCCAGCTTATGGGACCACAGCCCGTGCTGAAAAAATATAGATCTGCTCCATTGGCCATCGCTGAACCATGGATATGCTTGGGGTAGTCAGGATTTGGACCCATCAGTCGCCTAAGGCCCATATGTTTGTGAAAGCCAGGAATGGGACCCACCGGTCACCTAGCTCCAAGGAGATGTTCAGAGAAGCCAGCTTGTGACCCTCCAGTCAACTGGCCTTGTACCCCAATCAACTGTCATCTTCCTAAGATTGCCATTACCTCCTCTCTGTGTACATGCTACAGGTGGGTTAATCGGCCCTGGATGCTCTGAAGTCGCACCTGCCCTTATCCCAGCAAGTCAGCGGAAGAGTGGGACTCTGTAATTTTGCACAATCTTGGGTATTCTGCTGGGACTGTTCTATGTGTTATTTATCTGTTTTGTGGTTCAATAAAATATTTCCACATTGTTTTACCCCCCCATGTGTTGTTTGAGTAGTGTTCTGCCCACAGAAAGAGAGAGCCGGCGTTCGATGGGGTGATTCCTGGTCTATGCGGTTTAGGGCACCTGCTGATACCCTGTATCTTCACAACTTTTATTAGAGAGAGGGGGTCATCCAGGGGTCGAAGCTTTCCATAGCGAAACGCGCGTCGGGTGTGGTGGGTCCCTGGCTCTTGGCTCTTACTAGGTAAGCATATGCTATATATTTCACATATGGGCTTTACTGGTGATATATGTTAAATACGGCGGGCAGTTGCATTCTGGCATATTTTACTTATGCTCTTATTCTACTGATTGTAGTTTTACTACATATACTATGATAATGCACTTTATATTTATTATTTGCTTGATGGCTGCTGCCCGCAATTTGAATTGATACAATTTATATATATTTGTGTGAACAATTAATTGTATAGTCCCGTTATGTATTTGATATGAATTAAGCCATTTTTTGTAGCCATACCCACCAGTCTTGTTCCTGTATTTGATTTCTGTTTTAAGTTTAAGTTTAAGTTTATATTATTTAAACCAGCATTGTGGGCAATAGTTTTGGTGGATTTTTAATGGATGAAGTAAAATGAAGTTTTATTTATTCAAGTACCGATCCTTATCCTACTTTTTTGCTCATTGCACTCTGTTTGTCAGCAGTACAAATTACAGTACCTGTGACTGAAGCAGCGACAATCCACTGTGAGGCTCCTCACATTCCCATATTTTCTATAGAGTTTAAATAATATTTTATTGGACAAACGTCCCTAGGATAACAATTTTTTTTCAAAACTAAAAAAACTCAAATTGAACTGCTCAAAATTATTATGCAAAACTTTTTCCAAACATTTCATAGGTTGCAAAGAACTGAAAGTGGTAATTTTTTTCAATTTGCATCATTAAGATGTCCCATTTACTGAAATCTAAATCTTTTTCAATCTAAAACCTCTTAACTAGAGATGAGCAAACTTGTTCGGAAAATGTTTACCAATCTCAAATTCGACACGAACGTTACACATTCGGATTCCTGTTTGGATTCCCGAGCTTTTTACCTAAAAATTACAAAAGTCGGCCAAAGTTTGGAAAATGACCGAGTTCAATAAGGGCTCTCTCAGACGTCAGTGTTTTTGGTAGCAGCACAGGCCATAAAATGTCTCGCACATGTGTACACTGATGACACACGAATGACATCCCTGTATCATCAGTGTGACACATATCGGCCCCTGGGAATCAGCAGTACTGTTCGTGCTGTTCCCCAGAACCTGGTGCTCAAGTGACAACAGCTCACATCACTGTCCTCTGCTTCACAAGGAGAAATGTTCCTCCTTACAGCCCCAGTCAGAGGCCTTTTGCTAGCCAAATCAGATCTCCTGCTTTGCACTGAGGAGGGGCAACATCCTGAAACACATGTCTGCAAATGGAGTCTCTGGTTTGGCTTCTTGCCCTAAGGCTCATTAAAAGGTCAATATTGACTTTTTAGGATTACTACATCCAGCAGATAGCCTCCTCTCACTTGCAATTTTGGCCTAGACATAGAGATTGGGTAAAAAGAATCACCACAAAACACAAGAAAAAAGTAATAAAAAGAAAATAAAATAAAGCAATGTATATACTTTAATTTTTAAAAATTGATGCCAAATTTTAGCAAAGAAAAAAACAAAAAATGAAACAACTAGAGACAATGGCCAAACTATAATTATGTAAGTATTTTCTTGTTCTTGGGGGATGAGGTGTTCATTAATGGACTGGTGGAATCGATTCAGGGAGTACTAATTAGCATACACCTTGCCTCCGGGTGCCGGCAACCTACACTACTCCAATGTTTGGCGTAGCATAAGCGATGAAGTATGGCTATAAAAGATATAGGATTCTATAAAAAATCAAACATATAATATTTCCCAGATTTTCTGTAACTACAACACTTTTGTATAAGAAGATTATTACTCACTGTGTTTGAAGGGTTTGAAAATTTTCAGCTCTTCTTGTGGTCGAACTTGAATGTGAAAAGAGCTATGGGCTTGAGAAGAAGGGATATGGAATGAGCAGCTGTACAATACATATGGCGTCCCATATTTCATTTGTCTTGAAGGATTATTGCATGGCTTTTCTCTGCAAAAGAAAATTCACATTCTCTATTAAAAGGAAACATATCAGGAGCTTGAGGGTTCCAAAAGAAATAACATTGCTGAATAGCAAAGTAAAAGACAACGCACGCACTGCACACTGTGAGGATTTGCTGGTGCCGGGAGCGGGTGGTCATCTGATCACAAGTAAGTATGAGATTTGCATACTTCCGGCCACTTTTCAACTAGACTGTGTCTGAATGATCACAGCCATCTAGTGGATGTGTGACCGCATGTATGCAAATCTCACAGTTGTGGTCACGCGCCAGCCACTTCCTCACTCCCAGCGCTGACATCAGAGTATCCACATAGCACGCAGTGCACGCGTTGTGAGGATTCACAAGTCTGCACTCACATAAAGTGACTACAGATTTGTAGCTTTAGACCAGACAACCCCTTTCTGACCATGAACGAATAGATCATAATTGAGAGAATCAACTTTCAGTCTTTCTGTACAGTAAATGTGGCTGCAAGTGCAGTAAGGGAGGGAAGAATCCCATCTAGAGCATGAGTCATTTTTATTTTTACCTGCTTAGTGCCACCAACATGAGCTTGATTGATGTTTATGAAGCTGAGGGTTACAGTATATTTCTATACAACTGTCAGGGATGGGTCAGGAGTAGTGATGAGCGAGTATACTCGTTGCTCGGCCTTTCCCGAGCACACTCGGGTGCTCTGCGAGTATTTGTGAGTGCTCGGAGATTTAGTTTTTCATCACAGCAGCTGCATGATTTACAGCAGCTAGACAGCTTGAATACATAGCAACCAGGCAACCCCCACATGTACTCAAGCTGGCTAGCAGCTGTAAATCATGCAGCTGCGTCAACAAAAACTAAATCTCTGAGCAGTCATAAATACTCAGAGGTCACCCGAGCGTGCTCTGGAAACCCCGAGCAACGAGTATACTCGCTTTTCACTCGTCAGGAGTACCACCGGCCTGACCGAGCATTGCTTTCTGATCTCGGTCGTATTTATATGGCCGTCTGACTGCGCCCTAACAGTGATGTAGGGGTGCTTATCAAAAGTCAATCAAGCCCACTGACATAGGATTGTGGAGAAAAGGCCCCACCCTGGATGCACTTACAGCCTCATTTACATAAAGATTGACAGCTGGTTTGCTAAGTGAGGTAAAATCAAGGAGGCTTTGCTTGAAATTGCCTTTTTCCTAACCAGCCTGGTAATGTAATTTCTTTGTTAATCTTAAAGCACTTGACAGGTTTCCTTTACAGGGAACCTATCACCAGAAAAAAACACTATTAATCAGCAGATATGGGGTTAATCTGCAGGTTAATAGCTTTGTTACCTTGGCCGACGCCTGCACGTAGCCTAACGGTGTGAGGAGAAAATGAACTTTTTCTCCCTGGCAACATTCCCGCTTCAGTTACGGGGGTGACACCGTCGCTGTTTCAGTCACTGCTCTGAGAATACAGAGTGGGGGCTGTAATGCCGGGGGTGCGGTTATAGCCGATGCTCTGTATTCTCAGAATGGTGACTGAACCAGAGCCTGCGTCGCTCTCGTGACTGAGGCCGTGCCCCGGCCCTGACTGGTGCTGACTCTGCATTGGGGCCGGCCGTCTATCAGGGTCGGGGGTGCGGTTTTAATCATGGAGCGGCTCCAGCACTGGTTCAGTCACTGCTCTGAGAGAACACAGCATCGGCTATAACTGCGCACCGGCATTAGGGAGGCTGTAAGTCAAGGGTGGAGGTGTGGTTACAGCCGTCGCTCTGTATACTTAGAGCGGTGGCTGATCCCACGCCGGTGACGTCCCGTGACTGAAACGGGAACCCTGCCACAGAGAATAAAGCTACTTTTCTCCCTGCAGTGTTAGGCTACGTGCAGGCGTCGGTCAGCATTATAACGCTATTAAACTGCAGATTAACCCCTTTTTTTGCTAAGCCTCTGAATGAATTCTGCAACCCCCTATAGAAACTTACCCATGGGTAGATGTCTTGGTTGTCCCATTTCTGGCACCATCTTTGTAGTACAACATGTAGGACATGGAACTTAGCTCTTTTCTCACTTCCCAGCTGCACTTCATCTGTGTAAACCCATCATATTCGCAGTGCAGGTTTTGAGGGACAGCCCTGTCCACTGAAGAAGAGGATTTCAAAAAATCAACCAGTGAGATATTTTGTGCCTTTTTTTCATTTTCTACATTACTATGTTCCTCTTTTATTTGTCCTGGAAATTAATTAATGCATTGACAACTGGGTGTTACCAGTCTCTTTGAACTGTAACCAGTACTTTCATGTAATAAGCTGATCTGTGCGTGTACATGAGAAACAAGACTATATCTGGCCTTTATATCTCTAGTATCCTGCATTTTCACTAGTTTTCTTCTCTGCAGTTTTTTTTTCTTAATTTACAAATAACTCTCAGTTGATTCAGAGAAGAGGAGCTGCTAATATGTCTATCATACACTACACAGCACACAGAGAGCGATTCCAGCTCTTCATTTCTTTCTTAGTACAGACAGAAGCAGCAACAGCATTGAGGAAATTATTCTGCAGCACTGATCAGTGTGGATGTGAATCCAGCTCAAGGGTGAGGTAAAAATATGATCTTTCTGTGTCTCCCTCTACCAGTTTATAACAGCAGAGAACATGTTGCTGTTTGCAGTAGGCTGTTCATATGCTCAAAATCTAAGATGCAGAGTGTTAATCTGCTGTAAATCCACAACATTCCTATACCAAGATCCACACAATTTGGTTCTGGTTTCGCTATGGATTTTTCAAGTGTGACATATTCAAGAGGTTGGTAATGGTAAACTGACTGAACAGAGAGTTAGTCTGAACTGGTGCATAACCAAAAACAACTTACATAGCAAATAGATAAATGGCTGCACTCAATTGTACTAAAGCAAATGAATGTGCGATACATGAAATGTGATTAGCGTAATGGCTTGTGAAATCTCTTGAAAAACACATGAGATGCTTAGCACAAAATTTGACCAAAAATTGTGAGCCCATCCACCAACGTCAAGGTAATCTCATGAATCGGATGGGTCTCTGACCTAACTGCCTTGTGTGAACACTTACCTCTAGCTAATGTCATGGTAAAGCCTGTATTTATAGGAAGGTCAGAACCAACTGTGTTTGGATGTAATTAAAATCACAGCATGGTGAAGGGCGGGGCATTCAAGTCAGAAACAATAGCACATAGCAAGTAATGGTAAACTGACTGAACAGAGAACTACACTGTGTGCAGAATTATTAGGCAAGTTGTATTTTACAGGATTATTTTTATTATTGATCAACAACTATGTTCTCAATCAACACAAAAGACTCATAAATATCAAGGCTTAATATTTTTGGAAGTTGGAGTGTTTTGTTTTTTTTAGATTTGGCTATCTTAGGAGGTTATCTGTTTGTGCAGGTAACTATTACTGTGCAGAATTACTAGGCAACTTAATAAAAACCAATTGTATTCTCCTCTCACTTGTTTATTTTCACCAGGTAAACCAATATCACTGCACAAAATTTAGAAATAAACATTTCTGACATGCAAAAACAAAACCCCAAAAAATTAGTGACCAATATAGCCACCTTTCTTTATGATGACACCCAGCAACCTTCCATCCATAGATTCTGTCAGTTGCTTGATCTGTTTACGACCAACATTGCGTGCAGCAGCCACCACAGCCTCCCAGACACTGTTCCGAGAGGTGGACTGTTTTTCCTCCCTGTAGATCTCACATTTTATGAGGGACCACAGGTTCTCTATGGGGTTCAGATCAGGTGAACAAGGGGGCCATGTCATTATTTTTCTTCTTTGAGACCTTTACTGGCCAACCACGCTGTGGAGTAGTTGGAGGCATGTGATGGAGCATTGTCCTGCATGAAAATCAGGTTTTTCTTGAACGATACCGTCTTCTTCCTGTACCACTGCTTGAAGAAGTTGTCTTCCAGAAACTGGCAGTAGGTCTGGGAGTTGAGCTTCACTCCATCCTCAACCCGAAAAGGTCCCACAAGTTCATCTTTGATGATACCAGCCCATACCAGTCCCCCACCTCCACCTTGCTGGCGTCTGAGTCGGAGTGGAGCTCTCTGCCCTTTACTGATCCAGCCTCTGGCCCATCCATCTGGCCCATCAAGAGTCACTCTCATTTTATCAGTCCATAAAACCTTTGAAAAGTCAGTCTTAAGATATTTCTTGGCCCAGTCTTGACGTTTTATCTTATATTTCTTGATCAAAGGTGGTCGTTTTTCAGCCTTCCTTACCTTGGCCATGTCCCTGAGTATCGCACACCTTGTGCTTTTTGTTACTCCAGTAACATTGCAGCTCTGAAATATGGCGAAACTGGTGGCAAATGGCATCTTGGCAGCTTCACGCTTGATTTTCCTCAATTCATGGGCAGTTATTTTGCTCCTTTTTTGCCCAACACGCTTCTTGTGACCCTGTTGGCTATTTGTCATGAAACGCTTGATTGCTCGGTGATCACGCTTCAAAAGTTTGGCAATTTCAAGACTGCTGCATCCCTCTGCAAGACATCTCGCAATTTTGGACTTTTCAGAGCCCATCAAATCTCTCTTCTGACCCATTTTGCCAAAGGAAAGGAAGTTGCCTAATAATTAAAGGGAACCTGTCACCCCGTTTTTTCCGTATGAGATAAAAATACTGTTAAATAGGGCCTGAGCTGTGCATTACAATAGTGTATTTTGTGGACCCCGATTCCCCACCTATGCTGCCGAAATACGTTACCAAAGTAGCCGTTTTCACCTGTCAATCAGGCTGGTCTGGTCAGATAAGCATAGTGTCTTCCCCCAGATCTTGCTTAGTTTTCCGTTGGTGGCGTAGTGGTGTGCGCATGCCCAAGTCCAGAATCCACTGCACAGGGGAGGGAAAAGAGCGCGATCTGCGCTATTCCCCTGGTGATCGGTGGGGGCGGCCATCTTCCTGTGGCCGCGCGTGCGCAGATCGAGCGCTCTGCTGCCTGGGGCTTCAGGAAAATGGCCGCGGGATGCCGCGCGTGCGCAGATGGAGATAAATACCTTCTTCAGGCATCGTCCATGCTATATCGTCACTCCAGGCACTACGGTACAATTGGTCTTTGTCTGGGACACAGCGGACTCTGAAGAGGTACGTGCTCCCTGGGACGAACTGCTGAGGACTGAAACTGAGTTCTGTCTTTCCCATAACATTGAGTAAAGCAGCATCCTGACGAGTGAAAAATAAAATTATATATATATACACAAAAGGACACAGCTACAGCTCATGAGATAGCTAATCAGAAAAGCAGTGGGAGTTCATACAGGAGGAAAAACAAAATCAATGAGAAGACTACACAACCTCCTTTCCCCTATGTAAAGCTACTAGAAGCAAGAAGGTTCTCAGGTATGATCTCTTCCCCAGCTTATCCCATTTTGGCAGAGCTGCTCCAAACTAGCTTGAAATCGCCAAAAGTTGCACCATTTTTGTGCAAAAATTTAGTGACTATTCAAAGTGTTTTATGCCAGTATTTACACATTTTAATATATTGGTTCCACTATATTTATACAGTATGGTGCATACTTATGAATACTGTCTAATTTTTCTGGCCCCGATACATTGCACTAAACCCAGCTGAACCTGATGATATTGGCGGAATTATCCAACAGTCTAATGTGTGAGTATGAGAGTCTTCTGACTCACCCCCGAAAGTTCGTGTTGGGCGAGAAAAGGATCTGGTCTGCAGAATTTCAGGGGTCAATCTTTTTTTTTTACTGGTGATAAGCAACTGCTGATGGAGTCTGTCAGCGGCTGTATCTTAGAGAACACAAGCGAGCTCGGCTGTGTCCATCTTTCGGGAATCGAGACAGATACGTGTCGGTGAAGGATCATTTGGACAACTACTATCTTATGTATTTAGGGACCTTTACACAGTGAACACCTTGACTGCAAAGTCTTAAAATGCTCCTAGATTTATTCATTTCTGGTTCTTTTAGCTTGATTAATATGCCCGTGTCTAGTAATATTATCGAAACTATGCAATATGTACTATTACTGTATATGTGTCTGCTATTATCACACAATCTATACACTATAAAAAAACAAAGGTATGAACTGGGATATAAATTGGTGTGCATGCAGCATGTAGGCACATGTTCACACAAGTCACTAAACAAAAAAAACAAAGACAGAAACATAATGATTAAATACTGTGCAGTAAATAAATAGCATAGTGCATGAAAATAATATACGGTATTTTGTTAACTTGTTTTTTGATTAAAAAAAAAAAAATGCGAAAGTCATCCCACCTCTTCACGGTGACCGTAATTGGGATAGTCCTAACTCTAATATTAAAAACCTTACCGTCTGTCAAGTGACTTGCATGTGGATAAGGGCTGAGAACGACTGGGCCCAACTAGTGGACACACAGCTGAGGGAGACTACATCAATAATGCCCAGATCATAAGAAAGGCAGGCCACACCTTTATAAATATATAATAGAGTTAGGACTGTCCCAACTATGGTCGCCGTGACGTGGCGGGATGGATTTCAAATTTTTTGTAATAAAAACATGTTAACTAAATACCGTATATTATTTACATGCACTATGCTATTTATTTATTTACTGGGGGGGTATTTTATCATTATATTTCTGTCTTTGGTTTAGTCTGTACACTATGTCTGGAGACTGGAGTTACTAAACCGTGTCTGGTCCTATTATGATGTCTGTGCTTTGTACTATTACTAATACAGGATGTATTCACTATGGTTGATACTTGTGTAGTTCTGTGTCACCCCCCGACCCAACTCCCAGTCCCTTATAGTAAATATAGTGATACCTCCCAAGACTCCCATTTCTTTCTATAGTATGTGACTTGGTAGAGCAGATTTTCAGAGTAGACATTTTCAGGCATCCTCCAGCGTAGAATTAAAGAACCATTATTTGAACCAGACGTTTGGACCATTAGCTCTTTTGGTGGTGGCATCCGAACTGCAAATTAAAAATTATTTATCGTTAACGGACAAAATGTAAAGTATGACTCCTTGATTCTACAACGCTCATCTATCTTTTCAAGAGCAAGAAGAAGAGGTACAATTGCATCAGTCTTCTTTCCAATTCGGTTCAAAATGTGGTCATTTGCTAAGCATCGATGGTATCAAGATCAGATACACAATTAATGTCCAATTAATGTGGTTCTATAGTCGGTAGCCAACCATGTGGCCTCTTGAACAAGCTGAACAAAGCCTACAGGATATGAAATGGCATAGAGCTTCTCTAGCAACTCGGTGGAGGTAAGTATAGTCAGAACCTTACAGATTGAACATTGATCACATATCCTAATGTTTGTATTCAGAAAAGTTATTTAAAATGAAACTGTCACATATGAAAACGCTATTTACTTGCAGATATAGGGTTAATCTGCAGATAAATACCATTACAATGTTGCCTGAATGCCTTAATGAAAATGTGGCTACAGGGAGAAAATTAATTTATTTCCTCCCAGGAGCCACTGGCTTTCAGTCAAGGGTGGCGCACACAGAGTGGCTGCAGTCACTGCTCACAGCACCTCTAACCCTCATGAAGACCATTTGTCAGTCGAATTTCATCTCAAAGTGGTGTCACTGTACGGTTAGAGGTCGGTTTCTGCAGTACGGACCTCCACTTGTGCTTGGCTCGCTGCTGTTATCATTTTTTCCAGCTCTCCATAGATTATTGGTCTATTCACTTACCATTAGAATTTGGGATTATGTAAGTATCTCTATTCACATCCCGCTTTGGTTCAAAGTGGTATGTAGTATTCATTGCGTAGATGAACCATTCATTTATTTGACAGGACATATATACTTCTCCATCTTTTACCTTGACAGAGTTTTCTGGTTCACATTGTCGATTCCCACCGCTACAATTGAGGATAAAGAAACCCGTAATTATGATCGCATTTCATATAACCTCTCTGCTCAACAAACTGTATATGTTTGCCTAACCTGTATGTCTTGCTGTATGCTTATAAATATAGAAATGGTAAGTTGATTTTCTATTAAATGTTTTATGCAAATTGTCTCTTCAAAACAGAAGAGAACTAGAATTCTGGTGCCACCAACTGGAAGGAGCAATCCTAATAGTCAATATCTACCTTTCAATGAGTCTTGACACATGATGTAGGGTAAAAGCCAGACAAGAAACTATACTGCTCAAAAAAATAAAGGGAACACTTAAACAACAGAATCTAACTCCAAGTAAATCAAACTTCTGTGAAATCAAACTGTCCACTTAGGAAGCAACACTGATTGACAATCAATTTCACATGCTGTTGTGCAAATGGAATAGACAACAGATGGGAATTATTGGCAATTATCAAGACACCTTCAATAAACGAGTGGTTCTGCAGGTGGGGACCACAAACCATCTCAGTACCAATGCTTTCTGGCTGATGTTTTGGTCACTTTTCAATGTTGGTCGTGCTTTCACACTCGTGGTAGCATGAGACGGACTCTACAACCCACACAAGTGGCTCAGGTAGTGCAGCTCATCAAGGATGCCACAACAATGCAAGCTGTGGCAAGAAGGTTTGCTGTGTCTGTCAGCATAGTGTCCAGAGGCTGGAGGCGCTACCAGGAGACAGGCCAGTACACCAGGAGACGTGGAGGGGGCCATAGGAGGGCAACAACCCAGCAGCAGGACCGCTACCTCAGCCTTTGTGCAAGGAGGAACAGGAGGAGCACTGTCAGAGCCCTGCAAAATGTCCTCTAGCAGGCCACAAATGTGCATGTGTCTGCATAAACAGTTAGAAACCAACTCCTTGAGGATGGTCTGAGGGCCCGATGTCCACAGATGGGGGTTGTGTTCACAGCCCACCACTGTGGAGGACGCTTGGCATTTGCCACAGAACACCATTATTGGCAAATTGGCCACTGTCAGATGAAAGCAGGTTCACACTGAGCACATGTGACAGACGTGACAGAGTCTGGAGATGCCGTGGAGAGCGATCTGCTGCCTGCAACATCCTTCAGCATGACCAGTTTGGCAGTGGGTCAGTAATGGTGTGGGGTGGCATTTCTTAGGAGGGCCGCACAGCCCTCCATGTGCTCGCCAGAGGTAGCCTGAATGCCATTAGGTACCGAGATGAGATCGTCAGACCCCTTGTGAGACCATATGCTGGTGCGGTTGGCCCTGAGTTCCTCCTAATGCAGGATAATGCCAGACCTCATGTGGCTGGAGTGTGTCAGCAGTTCCTGCAAGATGAAGGCATTGAAGCTAGGGACTGGCCCACCTGTTCTCCAGACCTGAATCCGATTGACACATCTGGGACATCATGTCTCGTTCCATCCACCAACGTCACGTTGCACTACAGACTGTCCAGGAGTTGGCAGATGCTTTAGTCCAGGTCTGGGAGGAAATTCTTCAGGAGACCATCTGCCGCCTCATCAGGAGCATGCCCAGGCACTGTATGGAGGTCATACAGCCACGTGGAGGACACACACACACTACTGAGCATCATTTCCTTGTTTTGAGGCATTTCCACTGAAGTTGGACCAGCCTTTTATTTGAGTTTCCACTTTGATTTCGAGTATCATTCCAAATCCAGGCCTCCATTGGTTAATAATTTTGATTTCCATTGATGATTTTTGTGTGATTTTGTTGTCAGCACATTCAACTTTGTACAGAACAAAGTGTTCAATGAGAATATTTCATTCATTCACATCTAGGATGTGTTATTTCAGTGTTCCCTTTATTTTTTTGAGCAGTGTATATTTGCAGACACATGTTTTGGGGTGTTTTCCCATCTTCCCAATGCCTCTGACTGGGATCTACGGTGTAACATCTCTCCTTTCCTTGTGAAATGTAACATGCCTATTGACTTTTAGGATTGCTACATCCGGTAGGTGGCACTAAAGTTATAATACTTTTCCTCTCTGAAGAGGCAATTGTTATATTTAATTTCCCAAAGGAGCTTTTCTTGGCCTATAAGTACTGGCACGTCACTCTCCACAAAGAGAGATGTTACCCCTTACACTCTATTGAAATGTATTTTTGTGTCTCACTAATATTACCGTAATTTAAAATAGGTATACATATTAGTCCATAAACATATGAAAATAACACATTCAGATATGATAAACACACAAGGACCTCTCAAAAGAATATAAAGACAGGTCACGAGAATGTAAAGTTAAAAAACATGCTTTATTTATATTACAAAGGATAAAAGACTCAACCTCTAATACACAATCCAATCAAGATGTAAAAAGTACCTCCGATCTACAGCAGATCTCGTGAAAACAGTTACTGATATCTAAAAGTCGATAACAATATCATGACTATTTTTGGCAAACCACTAAGTGGCTATGTGCCATGTAAATCAACATAAATGATAATAGCAAATATGTCTGAGAAAACATAGTTCAAAATAAACATGCAAGATGCATAAGGCTGGGGTCACACTTGGCGTAAGACAATACGCCACGTATTATACGTCCGTACTACGGCCGTAATACGGAGAAATGTTCCCAAAATATTGATCCGTAGTCAGGTTGTGTCAGCGTATTTTGCGCATGGCATCCTCCGTATGTAATCCGTATGGCATCCGTACTGCGAGATCTTCGCGCAGGCTTGCAAAACCGACATCTAATGGATTTATGTGCTCAAATGTTCATTAAAACATATATACAGTATATATATATATATATATATATATATATATATATATATATATATGTCATTGAGACACATATATATATATTCTGTATTTAGATGTCATTCAGCGCGATATATAAGGTGACATTAAGCCAGATTAATAATGGAGAGGCGTCAATTATGACACCTATCCATTATTAATCCAATTGTTTGAAAGGGTTAAAAAACACACACACACACATGATTTAAAAGTATTTTAATGAAATAAACACAGCGGTTGTTTTAATATTTTATTGCTCTCTCAATCCATCAGCAACACCCTCGCTTGGCAAAATAATAAACGCACAAGATATATACCCTCAGCTGAACTGTCACGTCCAACGAGGTAATCCATCTGAAGGGGTTAACTAATATTACAGGCACGAGCTAAGATAAACCACTCGCTCGTGCCTGTAATCCCCGGGTGCTGAAAGGAAAGCAGAGTGATCTATACTTACATTGAGTCGCGGTGATGCGCCCCTGCTGGATGTTCTCATGTACTGCAGCCTGGGAACTTTTTCCCACGCTCCAGGTCATATGAGAACATCCACCAGGGGGCGCATCACCGCGACTGAAGGAAATGTAGGTCAATGACCTACATTTCATTCATTCGCCGGGGATTACAGGCACGGAGCACAGCTGCATTTGCAGGGCTCCTGCCTGTAAAATATTTTAACCCCTTCAGATGGATTACTTCGTGGGACGTGACGGTTCAGCTGAGGGTATGTATCTTGTGCGTTTATTATTTTGCCAAGCGAGGGTGTTGCTGATGGATTGAGAGAGCAATAAATTATTAAAACAACCGCTGTGTTTATTTCATTAAAATACTTTTAAATCGTATGTGTGTGTTTTTTAACCCTTTCATACAATTGGATTAATAATGGATAGGTGTCATAATTGACGCCTCTCCATTATTAATCTGGCTTAATGTCACCTTACAATAGCAAAGTGGCATTAACCCTTCATTACCCCATATCCCACCGCTACACGGGAGTGGGAAGAGAGTGGCCAAGTGCCAGAATAGGCGCATCTTCCAGATGTGCCTTTTCTGGGGTGGCTGGGGGCAGATGTTTGTAGCCACGGGAGGGCCAATAACCATGGACCCTCTCCTGGCTATTAATATCTGCCCTCAGTCACTGGCTTTACCATTCTGGCGGAGAAAATTGCGCGGGAGCCCACGCCAATTTTTTCCGCCATTTAACCCTTTATTTTAGCAGCTACAGCGCTGAAATTTTGCACATACACACTACTAACATTAGTAGTGTGGAATATGCAAAAAAAATGGGGATATGAGATGGTTTACTATATGTAAACCATGTCTCATATCCTGTCGGGTTTAGGCAGGAGAAATGAAAAGCCGGCAATTGAATTATCGGATTATTACGGATCCGTAATATACGGCTGATAGGAGCAGCCCCATTGAGAATAATTGTGCAGTATGTAATGCGAGTTTTAGGGACGTAGTTTCTGCGCTCTTACGTCCGTAAAACACGCATGTGTGACCCCGGCCTAAGTGTAAATGTAAACAACCTACCAAGCAAAAAGGGGGTATTTGGAGGGCCACTGGTGAGAAGTACCAAGGGTGTAACCCTAACACCAGATACTACATGCTACACCAAGACACAGACTCAGGTCTTGTGTCTTCCTACTGTGGTAATTATGTTTTGAGGTCTCATCCCATGGTTATTAAGCAACCTGCTACGTTAGGGTATTTTTTTTAGGTGTTCTTGGTGTAGCATGTAGTATCTGGTGTTAGGGTTATGTTTTCAAGCTGATCTTGATGGAGGGCAGGGTGGACCTTATTCATTAAGAGGCAGAATCCTCTTAATGAATCAGGATATGCATAACGTGGAGTGCACTTTTGTGTGTGGGACTGGAGTTAGATTTGTGATGTAAGTCACCGCTCATCATAAATTTGCCACTTTGCCAGAGCTGAGTGAAAATGGCATGAAAATGCCAAAAGTCTCAACATTTTTGCGCAGCCTAATGTTGCTCTAAAATTTTTGGACTTTCAACGTTTTTTAAGCCAGCTTTATGGCATAAAAGCTTTGATGAATCAGGGCCAGTGTTTTACAATTGGAGGAGACTGATGGACATGCCTGGTCAGATGACCGTCCAGAAATGGCAGACTGCTGCACCAAGTGGGCAAAGCGTAACAAAGTCGGAGAACCTGTAATATTTATATATTGGTGCCACAAAATCATGTGCCCAACAAGAGAACCAAAAGTAGACAACCCTTTTAATACTAACATTGACGTCTGCAGCTGTGAATCTCCTTGATCCCAGACAAAACAAGGTGAATTTTGCTTTCTCAAAGTTTTAGATTGTCAAGTCCATCACAGAAGTACAGTACCTGTTTAAATCACTGCGATAAATAAGGTTCATGGGGAGAAGTTCATGAGCTTCTATGCTTAGTTTCCAATTACATGTCCAGTGTGTTTTGTAGTTGTTCACACAAGTAAGAGAATCTAGAAGTGCAGAACCTAAAAGAGAAGCATATGTTAGACATCTACAGTAAATCAGGCTTGTAGTTATCAAGCATCATGTCCATGACTGACTAGACAAAGTGATTGAGATATGGCAACTGGCTCAATTGTGTTCGTCTAATGCTCCTATAACATAATTTAACTGACATTACTATTAGGCTATGTTCACACAACCGTATTTTCAGTCCTAGTGTTGACCATGATGGAAAAAATTTCTCGGACCAATGTTATTCAAGAGGGTTGTTCCAAATGTTCGCTTGAAAAAAAAAATGGCAGCATGCTCTATGCTATTTATAACAGTGTGGGCATTTTTGAGGATGTCCATTGTTTGGCCATGATGATAGCTTGCTAATGTTAGGACTGCTTTTTCCTCTCCAATTTTGTGGACAAAATGGACAAATAATTGAAAAGGAAACTGAATTCCAGTTCTTAGACCCTTCTAGAGAGTAGATGTCTGGTGGTGCTCAACTGTGCCTAAGCAGACATTTGCTATGTATTACTTCCCAGTGAGAAGCTTAGATATTCAATGTATATTGAAAGAGTGATTTTGGAGAGAAGTCTGAAAGACATTTTAAACCATTACTGTTCACATCCCCATTCATGGCTTGGTTAGGAGATTCCATCTTCATCTCTGAAAAAAATAAGATTTGGATATGTCCCTGATGGAGCCATTGACTTGAATGAGGAAAACAGAGTCTAAATATGAAACTTTGAACTTTGTTTCAGCTCATTTATGGTGGTGTCTGACTCTTCAACTGAACACACTAGTGTAGTCTGCTCATTGAAGTCAATGACTCCATTAAGGGCATATCGTAATCCCCCGATGGAGTTATGAATGGGGACACAGACGTGATCTGAACCCAACTTCAGCCAAGCAATTCTTTGACCAGCAGCTATTTCCCACATCTTTTTGATCAACATTCTCATTTAGTGCCACCAAGTATTTGTGTTAATTCCAGTGGGTGGAGGGGACAAGGATCTGTAAGACACTCTGGAGCTCAAGGTGCATTAACACCTGTTGACCACGGCCATTAAATGACCATTGATTGGCTATATACAAACTGGTGCTCATTTAATGGTCTGTGTAGACAGACTGGCCACGGTTTTATTCAAGTTGAACGATCATTAATGTGATCGTTCTGTGCTTTTAATACAAAATTGGTATTGGTAGAACATATGCTAAGGACGCAGGAAGATGGGCTGCTGATGTTGATTTTAGTGCTGGAACAAGTCCAATCATTCGATGTTATTCATAAACAGGATTCTAATGAACTCTCAGTCCTGATTATTGGTTCATCTCAGAGGGCCTTAATTTAAAAGCAAAATGAAATAACATGAATGAGGAAAACCAATAGACCAATCCATGGTTAACAAATCATCTGCTAACAGTGTACAATCTGGGCCGTACACGTTAGATTGTCGGAGTCATTAAATTAATATAAGTAGGCAGCTATAATCTTTCTGATCAGGTTTAAATCAGCTTCATAACCATGGTCAGTATAGAGAAACACCATACATACCTTGCATTCCCTGTAGGAATTGTAGGGTGCAGAGTAGGACATATAGACCCTGTGTTCCCATTTTCACCTCATCCTTGAAAGTATAGAAAAGGCAAATGTCACAACATAATCAGATCTTAATGTCTTTAACCATCTCCTCTAGACTTGCATAAAATGATCTTCTTGTTTATAGGGATTTCTCATGGAAAATTAAGTAAAACAAAATAAGAATAAAGTTCTGACACATAAAGCATTTTTTTGTATCCTATGGAGAGAGGAGTCCACTAAGTCACATTCTCTTACCCCTTAAAAGAAATGGGAACCCAGCTCAAAGTTGTGAACTATGGACAGATGAACCTCACAATAAACATGTGTTCTCCACTAAACATGACTGTTCTTTCAATGGAAGAAGGGACTGAAGGCCCCTATAGACTTGAAATAGCCATCTCTTGACTTCCCCAAACACACGAGTGCTCTACTCCTCTGACCATGACTAGTCTCCAGGGGGTTGCAAAGGATAGGCCATTAAATCCAACAACATGCTGAATCTTTCTCTACCCCCTGCAATAAATCTGTCGAGGAAGAGTCGTAAGGCCTCCAAACACATTAAAACATTGGCCGATCCCAGCAATATGGGAAGGTTTAGACAACTTTAGTCTGATGTGTATGGATATCTTAGTTTTCGGCAGGAATAAAAGAATTGAAAGTGCCCAACTTCCATTGAGAGAGTGTCGTAGAACACCCTAAAAATTAGATTGTCTTGGATCCTGACAAAATCTCTATGTTTGGCAGAATTTTCTCTAATATCAACTTAAATGGTACCTGGTATTTAAAAAAAATTGCTTACCATGTCATCATGACATGTGACAAGCTTTGATTGATTGGGATCTGGCTGCTTTAATGATCATTAACACAATCGGGCTGCTGTGCCCCTTAGTTTCTCATCAGCTTTGCTTGTCCTCAGAGCACGAGTGAAAGGTCTATACTTTATATGGATCTGAAGAGAACTGAGCAAAGACAATGAGAAATAAAAGCACATGGTTCATCTAAGCACTTGTTCTGTATTTTCTTTTATTGCAAGAAGTCTTAAAACCAAGACCCCCCCCCCCCCCCGCCCTCCAAATCAAAACTTAGTTCTGACAAGTCACCAAAACTTGTGAAAAGTTTTCATAAATCATAATTGGCACCCTTCAAGGATCAAATCTCCTGTTCCTTCTGTGTGTAAGGTATCATCTGGATTTTCATTCTTAATGTCTGCCTGGTACATTACAGTAATGTTTATAAAATGGAAGGTACTTTAGAGCAACATTTTTATGCAAGGTTCTTCTGGCTCCTATGTTGGCATTATAACTTTGGTTTTCCTCATTGACCTTTTGTCATTAGACTAGTGATCTGAGTAATGAGAAATAACAGTGTCCAATTTCTACAAAGTCAGGTAATTGCAGGTAAGCGGCACTGTAAGGGTACCGTCACACAGTGCCATTTTCATCGCTACGACGGCACGATTCGTGACGTTGCAGCGTCGTATGATTATCGCTCCAGCGTCGTATACTGCGGTCACACGTTGCAATACACGGCGCTGGAGCGATAATTTCATGACGTATTTGCGATGTAGAAGCCGTTGGTTACTGTGCGCACATCGTATACAACCTGTGTCACACGATGCAATCATGCCGCCACAGCGGGACACTAGACGACGAAAGAAAGTTTCAAACGATCTGCTACGACGTACGATTCTCAGCGGGGATCCGGATCGCAGTAGCGTGTCAGACACACCGATATCGTAACGATATCGCTAGAACGTCACGAATCGTGCCGTCGTAGCGATGAAAATGGCACTGTGTGACGGTACCCTAAGATTTGTTAGGCTGAGTTGGCATCTAGGTTAAGGTCACAGGGTTACGTGTCTCCTTTTCTTTCAGATGCTTTGTACAAAACAGGCAATAAATAAGGTATTTGAACACTTTTTTCATCTAGAATTAGGAACAATTGGAACTTAGCGAGCAGTCGATTTACATCTCTGAAGCTTTTATACCTAGACTGTGCACCTACTCTACATCCATTAGTTAGGCCACAACCAGGAGTTTAACTATAATGTGTGCAGGGATTGGCGTCGCACCCAGACCCTGGAGTCTCAGGGGTCCCATATTAGAGGAGCAATACTATTAACGACCATTGATAGTAGGGCACCCCGTTGGAGGTTTCGCATTGGGAACAATAAGTTTCAAATTACTCCACTGGCCATAATAATAGCCATGCACTTTAACTTTCACGATGGGTGTCCTACATATCTTATCTTTTAAAACTCATCAGGAAAATTCCCTGCATTTACATCCTATCAAGGACCTTTCTTGTCCATAAAGCCAACGTCATAAAATGCAGAATGGGAGGAAAACAACTTATATCACTCGGATTTCTCGATCTAAAACATTTCTGATGCTAGTTATAATGGCCTGAAGTTTTATTATGTGTTTCCATGTTTCCTTGTTATGCCTCTGCTTTAAGTGTTACAAAATGAGACTCCGACCCATGCTAAATTATAACGACAAATAAATACATTTACCATCTTTGATTCATCCCAACATCCTATATTCACGCTACAATTTCTGCGCATAAACAATCCCACCACCATAACATATGCCCTCTACAGCTTCCCTAGATTTATGATAAAACACAATGGATGGCAAATTACTGTCGGATGTGACTTATTTTCTATATTTTATGCATATACTGGTACATCATAATTTCAAACATCTCACAAAATAGTAAATATAACACAAGTCATAGGAGTGATACAAATAACTAGAAAGATGGTGACATCCTATGCATAATAATATAAGTAGTCCCATATGCGATCAGTTAACAGATATATTCTCAGCCCATGTTGTAGGTAATATCATGTTTTCCACTATCTGTTCCCTTAGCCTTCCTCTTACCTGTGCTCATCTCATGGCCATAGTTCCACAGTCACACAAGTCTATACACAAACGTGCACCGTCTTGTGAGACTACCCAGTGTCCAGTCTGTGAGTAAGAGAGAGATGTGGTTGACTGTTTTCCTGTTTGTTGCAACCTCTTCTAGGAATGGGGAAGTGGCTTTATGTCACAGTCGCGAATAGGTGGGAAATAAACAATCTCTGAAATGGGAGATTCCCAGTGGTACAATCCTACAGAAAGGGGTTGTCTCATGACTTTAATAGAGCATGTGGGATGGAGGCTTGGGACCCTCCTGTATGAATGCACAGCAGCTATGTCATGCTCCTGGATTCGATCCCTTGTGCTTCTGATCTGTGGTCGGCTTCTCTTTCTGCCGAGCCACAGGATTCACACCTTTTCTAAGGGTGTTCGGGTTCTGCTATTCTGGCTGACGTCTGTGTAGCTTAACACAGGTAACTTAATTTGCCTGCCTATCACCTTTTGGGTGCAGCTTTATGTTCTGTCCCCCAGCTGGCGTTTCCTGCTGGTGGTAGCTTCTTTTGGATATACTGACATTTTATTGATATTTGCAGCCAGTCTGTGAGATTCCAGCTAGGAATTTTCACTGTTTTTCTGCTATAACTTGTACCTTTCTTCCGTTTATCGTTAATGAGTAGGCAGTATATTTGCTAGCAGTATTTGCTTTATTCTTCTGTTGGGTGTTTTGTTATTTACTTTACTCACTCTGATCTTTCCTTTTTGCAGCACACTTTTCCTTTAGTAGGTATTCACACACTGTTCTGCCTGTCATGATCTCCATGGCCAGAGAACTAGCATAAGCCTCAATAGGAACAAGCTCTTGGAAGATGTAACTATACTGACCATGAACTAAACCTACCGCATCATCTAGAAGTAGCCAGGTAGCATGTCCTACTTTTTATCCCTATATGCCCAGCGCCGGCCGGAGAACTAAATAATGCTAGCAGAGGGAAATATAAGACCTGACTCACCTCTAGAGAAATGCCCAAAAAGGAGACAGAGGCCCCCCACATATATTGGCGGTGATATGAGATGAAACAACAAACGCAGCAGGAAAATAGTTTTAGCAAATTTGAGGTCCGCTTTCTAGATAGCAGAAGACAGAAAGCATACTTTCATGGTCAGTAGAAAACCCTAACAAAACACATCCAGAAATTACTTTAGGACTCTGGCATTAACTCATAATACCAGAGTGGCAATTCCTGATCAACAAGAGCTTTCCAGACACAGTAACGAAACTGCAGCTGTGAACTGGAACCAAAATACAAAAACAAAACATGGACGAATGTCCAACTTATCTAGTAGATGTCTGGGAGCAGGAACAAGCACAGAGAGGCTTCTGATAACATTGTTGACCGGCAAGCATCTAACAGAGAAGCCAGGTTATATAGCGACACCCAGATCTAATCAGAACAGGTGAACAGGGAAGATGATGTCACAAGTTCAATTCCACCAGTAGCCACCGGGGGAGCCCAGAATCCAAATTCACAACAGTACCCCCCCCTCAAGGAGGGGGCACCGAACCCTCACCAGAACCACCAGGGCGATCAGGATGGGCCCTATGAAAGGCACGAACCAGATCAGAGGCATGAACATCAGATGCAGTGACCCAAGAATTGTCCTCCTGGCCGTATCCCTTCCACTTGACCAGATACTGGAGTCTCCGTCTGGAAACACGGGAGTCTAGGATTTTTTCCACAACGTACTCCAACTCACCCTCAACCAACACCGGAGCAGGAGGCTCAACGGAAGGCACAATCGGTGCCTCATACCTGCGCAATAACGACCGATGAAAAACGTTATGAATAGAAAAGGATGCAGGGAGGTCCAAACGGAAGGAAACAGGGTTAAGAATCTCCACAATAGAAACACAACCCATTTTTCCGTCTAAAATTCTGCCGCTCGCTTCTGGACAGAATTCTATCACACTGCATGTTTTCTGGCGTCTTCTCAGTGGACACCGCCAGATGGTGCACTGGTTTGCGCTCCCGCAGACGCCTATCGATCTGAATGGCCATTGTCATGGACTCATTCAGACTTGCAGGCACAGGGAACCCCACCATAACATCCTTAATGGCATCAGAAAGACCCTCTCTGAAAGTAGCCGCCAAGGCACACTCATTCCACTGAGTAAGCACAGACCATTTACGGAATTTTTGGCAGTAAATTTCAGCTTCATCTTGCCCCTGCGATAGGGACATCAAAGTTTTTTCTGCCTGAAGTTCCAAATGAGGTTCCTCATACAGCAAGCCCAAGGCCAGAAAAAACGCATCCACATTGCGCAACGCAGGATCCCCTGGTGTCAATGCAAAAGCCCAATCTTGAGGGTCGCCGCGGAGCAAGGAAATCACAATCCCAACCTGCTGTGCAGGGTCTCCAGCAGAACGAGATTTCAGGGACAAAAATAACTTACAATTATTTCTAAAATTCTGAAAGCTAGATCTATTCCCTGAGAAGAATTCCGGCAAAGGAATTCTCGGCTCTGATACCGGAGCATGAACAACAAAATCTTGCAAACTTTGTACTTTCGTGGCGAGATTATTCAAACCTGCAGTTACACTCTGTAGATCCATTATAGACAGGTGAACATAGAGCCATTCAAAGATTAGAAGGAGAGAGAAAAAAAAGAAAGACTGCAGCATAGACAGACTGGCAAGTGATCCAATTAAGAGCACACTAACTACTAGAGAAAAAAAAAAAAAAAATTTTCAGCAGACTTCTTATTTCTCTCCTTTCTCAGCCAAGGATTTTAACCCTTTAGTGGGCCGGTCAAACTGTCATGATCTCCATGGCCAGAGAACTAGCATAAGCCTCAATAGGAACAAGCTCTTGGAAGATGTAACTATACTGACCATGAACTAAACCTACCGCATCATCTAGAAGTAGCCAGGTAGCATGTCCTACTTTTTATCCCTATATGCCCAGCGCCGGCCGGAGAACTAAATAATGCTAGCAGAGGGAAATATAAGACCTGACTCACCTCTAGAGAAATGCCCAAAAAGGAGACAGAGGCCCCCCACATATATTGGCGGTGATATGAGATGAAACAACAAACGCAGCAGGAAAATAGTTTTAGCAAATTTGAGGTCCGCTTTCTAGATAGCAGAAGACAGAAAGCATACTTTCATGGTCAGTAGAAAACCCTAACAAAACACATCCAGAAATTACTTTAGGACTCTGGCATTAACTCATAATACCAGAGTGGCAATTCCTGATCAACAAGAGCTTTCCAGACACAGTAACGAAACTGCAGCTGTGAACTGGAACCAAAATACAAAAACAAAACATGGACGAATGTCCAACTTATCTAGTAGATGTCTGGGAGCAGGAACAAGCACAGAGAGGCTTCTGATAACATTGTTGACCGGCAAGCATCTAACAGAGAAGCCAGGTTATATAGCGACACCCAGATCTAATCAGAACAGGTGAACAGGGAAGATGATGTCACAAGTTCAATTCCACCAGTAGCCACCGGGGGAGCCCAGAATCCAAATTCACAACATCTGCCCTCCAGTTCTTTAGGAGGCACATGAAGGAACTCGATGGCCATTTAGGCAGTTAGGTTCAAGTTCCCATCTCCTAGACAAATGTTTCTCAACTACAGTCCTCAAGACCCCACAACAGGTCATGTTTTCAGGATTTCCTTAGTATTGCATAGGTGATGGAATTAATGCTTGAGCAGGTGATGGAATTATCACTTGTGCAATACTAAGGATATCCTGAAAACTTGACCTGTTGGTGGGTCTTCAGGACAAGAGTTGAGAAACACTGTCCTAGACTATGGTTAGGGCCATCTCTGCACCACTAGGGACTGTGGTGTCAAGATATCTAGTCTGTACAGGAGCCAGCAGGGTCAGTTGCAGTTTTCAGTGTATAACCTGTTTCCCTAGTGAGTTGCTACACAAGCATAACACCCAATTTGTCCATTTGAATTTCACTTGGTCTGATGAAAGCACCAATTTGGTAGCGAAACGTGTATCTTGAATGTCTTAACAATAAAGGAACCTTGTCTACATCTTCTATTCTTTGGACAGTCATTATCAGCAGTGCCTGAGTCCTGCATTTTTTTTGTATCACTGTGTATCCTTTGCTGTTGTTTGTCCACCATTGCAAAAAGAGGAGCTGCTGCTGACAAAATCATAACTCTACAAGTCTCTTCACCAAGGTTGTGCCTGCTATTGCACAACCCCAGAAAGTGAGCGCATCCCCCACAAATCTACTTATATCTCCACCTTGTATTGGGTTTATTGTTCTAGAAGTCACCGGTTGACATGAAGTGACTGTCCTAGCGTGACACGACCCGACGAGTGGACGGTCACCAAACGGCAAAACCCACAAGGATACACCGGGGACACTTTAACAATGGTGGGCCCTGTCGGTAGGGAATGGGGAATGGACACCTCCTGCACTCACCTGAGGATGTGCCCTGCTCTTACTACCATCCCTATATGGGTTCTTTTAACCCGTCGCCGAACAGGATACCTAATCCCTCACTTGCCCTGCTCTTATCCCTAACCCTGAGAGCACTGATTCCACTGCTGCACTAATACAACACAAGGTAAGGTAAGACAACAAAGGGACAAAGAAACAATAACACCACTTAGCTTTCTATGCTGCAATGCTCTGCACAGCAGAGTAAAGGTACCTTCACACGAAACGATTTTGTAACGATATCGCTAGCGATCCGTGACGTTGCAGCATCCTGGCTAGCGATATCGTTTAGTTTGACACGCAGCAGCGATCAGGATCCTGCTGTGATGTCGCTGGTCGCTGAATAAAGTCCAGAACTTTATTTGGTCGTCCGATCGCCGTGTATCGTTGTGTTTGACAGCAAAAGCAACGATACCAGCGATGTTTTACACTGGTAACCAGGGTAAACATCGGGTTACCAAGCGCAGGGCCGCGCTTAGTAACCCGATGTTTACCCTGGTTACCAGCGTAAAAGTAAAAAAAACAAACAGTACATACTCACCTGCGCGTCCCCCAGCGTCTGCTTCCTGACACTTACTGAGCGCCGGCCCTAAAGTGAAAGTGAAAGCACAGCGGTGACGTCACCGCTGTGCTGTTAGGGCCGGAGCTCAGTCAGTGTCAGGAAGCAGACGCCGGGGAACGCGCAGGTGAGTATGTAGTGTTTGTTTTTTTTACTTTTACGCTGGTAACCAGGGTAAACATCGGGTTACTAAGCGCGGCCCTGCGCTTAGTAACCCGATGTTTACCCTGGTTACCCGGGGACCTCGGCATCGTTGGTCGCTGGAGAGCGGTCTGTATGACAGCTCTCCAGCGACCAAACAGCGACGCTGCAGCGATCGGCATCGTTGTCGCTATCGCTGCAGCGTCGCTTCGTGTGAAGGTACCTTAAGGCACAAGATAAGAATTCAGCTGAAGAACCACAGCACTCAGCAATAATAATCTTTAATAATAATAATCTTTATTTTTATATAGCGCTAACATATTCCACAGCGCTTTACAGTTTGCACACATTATCATCACTGTCCCTGATGGGGCTCACAATCTAAATTCCCTATCAGTATGTCTTTGGAATGTGGGAGGAAACCGGAGTACCCGGAGGAAACCCACGCAAACACGGAGAGAACATACAAACTCTTTGCAGATGTTGTCAGCAAGCTCTTTCTCCAGCCAGGTTGGTCTCCAGAAGGACCTGTATAACCAACAGTCAGCTGATGCATCAGGTGACCTTTTGAAGGATGGTGGGAGTGGTCACCATCCGCATCAGCAGACTAGACTGCAATGTAATTACACCATTGGCCACCAGGGGGAAAACTGCATTAACCCCCGATGATCTGAAAGGAAAAAGGTTTTAATCCGAGGGAAACCAGATCTGCCACAGATCCAAACATGGATCGTGACACCGGTTCTCTTTTTTTTTATATTTTTTACAGTGAGTCGTTGCCTCTACCACCAATAGTGACTGATTGTTATGAGTTAGAAAAGCCAGATTCTTACGGTACCATATGATATGTTTTAATTTCTGTAATTATCAAATATAGTTATATAGTATAGTTTCTCCAATTCCTCAGTATGTTAAAGATTTCTGATTGGTGTCAGTGAATGGAAACATTACTATTTGCTGGAAATAGTTTTTGCCCTAGTACTATTTATTACCATGTGTCAAACTAGGAAGTAAAAGCCATCGTGGAGTCTACCAATATCATCACACTAGAAATGTTTTCTGTACCTCAAAGGGGTTTTCCTAGATTGTTGGGGGTCCGATACCTGACACCACTGATCATCTGTTATCAGCTTCTGTGGTGGCCAGACGTAAACAGTATACAGAGCTGGAACAGCATGGCTCCGCGCATAGTGTAGTGACTGTTTCCTTGTCCTGTGGCTCAGCTTCTCTTGAAGTGAATGTGAGAGGAGCCGCAGTACATAGGAATAGCCAGACAGTGGACGGACCTGTGCTGTTGTAGCGCAGCATACTCTTTACATCCGGCTGTTGCAGGAGCTGATGATAGCTGATCGGAGAGGCTGCCAGTTGTCAGATCCCCACCAATCTGATATCAATGACCTCCCATGAGGATAGGCCATTAATTTGTCAATTTTGAACAATCCCTTTAAATGGAGAAAACAATGTGGTCCACAGTGAGATCCATTCCATGACCAAGGCCTTCCTGTTAATATATTATACCATCAAGTGTCAGTTTTAACCATATTGGATGACTGGCACTAGCCCCCTTCTAAACTGTGGTTAGAACTAGCATCTGCCAGGCTATCCATGCTGTTATGTTCGCTGCCCTGGGTGGACCTTCCTTTACATCCACAGTATTCCTCCATCCCCCTTCTGACACTACATTTCCTTACTGTCTGGGATAGGAAAGTGCTTGACTCAGTGGCGTAGGAAGGGGGGGGCGGGGGGGGGCGGGCCGCCCCGGGCGGCACAATGCGGGGGGCGGCAGAATGCGGGGGGCGGGTCGCCGGCGGCGCAGAATTTACCTGTTCGCATCTCGGCTTCAGAAAAATGGCTGCCGCGATCTCCATCTGCGCATGGGCGGCATTACGCGGCCATTTTCCTGAAGCCCCGGGCAGCAGAGCACTCCACCTGCGCACGCGCGGCCTCAGGAAGATGGCCGCCCCCACCGATAACCAGAGAGAGCAGGATCGCGGTCAGGTAAGCAGAACTTGTTTTTTTTTTTTTTATTATTGAGAGCGGCGATCGGGGGGGCCCAGGGCAGAAAGCTGGACACAGGGGGGCAGAAAGCTGGACACAGGCGGGCAGAAAGCTGGACACAGGCGGGCAGAAAGCTGGACACAGGGGGGCAGAAAGCTGGACACAGGCGGGCAGAAAGCTGGACACAGGCGGGCAGAAAGCTGGACACTGGGGGGCAGAAAGCTGGACACTGGAGGGCAGAAAGCTGGACACAGGGGGGCAGAAAGCTGGACACAGGCGGGCAGAAAGCTGGACACAGGCGGGCAGAAAGCTGGACACTGGAGGGCAGAAAGCTGGACACAGGGGGGCAGAAAGCTGGACACAGGGGGGCAGAAAGCTGGACACAGGCGGGCAGAAAGCTGGACACAGGCGGGCAGAAAGCTGGACACAGGGGGGCAGAACGCTGGACACAGGGGGGCAGAAAGCTGGACACTGGGGGCAGAAAGCTGGACACAGGGGGGCAGAAAGCTGGACACTGGGGCAGAAAGCTGGACACTGGAGGGCAGAAAGCTGGACACAGGGGGGCAGAAAGCTGGACACTGGAGGGCAGAAAGCTGGACACAGGGGGGCAGAAGGCTGGACACTGGGGCAGAAAGCTGGACACTGGGGCAGAAAGCTGGACACTGGGGCAGAAAGCTGGACACAGGGGGGCAGAACGCTGGACACAGGGGGGCAGAACGCTGGACACGGGGGCAGAAAGCTGGACACGGGGGCAGAAAGCTGGACACAGGGGGGCAGAAAGCTGGACACAGGGGGGCAGAAAGCTGGACACAGGGGCAGAAAGCTGGACACTGGAGGGCAGAAAGCTGGACACGGGGGGCAGAAAGCTGGACACAGGGGGGCAGAAAGCTGGACACGGGGGGCAGAAAGCTGCACACAGGCGGGCAGAAAGCTGGACACAGGCGGGCAGAAAGCTGGACACAGGCGGGCAGAAAGCTGGACACTGGGGGGCAGAAAGCTGGACACTGGGGCAGAAAGCTGGACACTGGGGCAGAAAGCTGGACACTGGGGCAGAAAGCTGGACACTGGAGGGCAGAAAGCTGGACACAGGGGGGCAGAAAGCTGGACACGGGGGCAGAAAGCTGGACACTGGGGCAGAAAGCTGGACACAGGCGGGCAGAAAGCTGGACACTGGAGGGCAGAAAGCTGGACACAGGGGGCAGAAAGCTGGACACGGGGGCAGAAAGCTGGACACTGGGGCAGAAAGCTGGACACAGGGGGGCAGAACGCTGGACACTGGGGCAGAAAGCTGGACACGGGGGGGCAGAAAGCTGGACACGGGGGGCAGAACGCTGGACACAGGGCGGCAGAAAGCTGGACACAGGGGGGCAGAAAGCTGGACACAGGGGGGCAGAAAGCTGGACACGGGGGCAGAAAGCTGGACACAGGGGGGCAGAAAGCTGGACACAGGGGCAGAAAGCTGGACACAGGGGCAGATTGCTGGACACAGGGGCAGATTGCTGGACACAGGGGCAGAATGGAGAAACGGGGCATGATTGGAGACACAGGGGGCAGGATGACAGACATGGCGGCATGACTGGAGACACTGGAGGCAGGATTGGAGACAGATGGGGCAGGATCATGGGGCAGGATGGATACGATGGAGACTGATGGGGCAGGATGGGAAGATCATATGGGGCAGGATGGATACTCATTAGGGCAGGATGGGAGAACATATGGCTGACGCCAGGAATGAGACACACGGGGCTAGGATGGGGAATATTATTACCATAGGGGCTAAGGGGCTAATTAAGGGATATTATTACTGCAGTGATGTATTTATTTTATTTTTTGAGTACACTGTTTTAAATGGAGGGGCGGTCCTATTACTGTGTAGAGTGATACTATGTCGCCTTCTTCGTGTGGTGTAATGTAGAAGTTGGGAAAATTAAGTAATGTGTTATGCAAGTGGAACTCGAGATAACTGTGTTATTTCCTGCAGAGACGAGTCCTGGCTGGATGAAGTGATGGCGGTCTGTGCGGGATGAAAGATGAAGGACTTCACCTAGAGACGTCACTGGTGAGTCAGTGTGTTACCTATACACTGACACTGACACTGACACTATACACTGTATACTATATACAGAGGTCCTGTGTATAATGTCACCAGTGATCACTGTATTACCTATACACTATATACAGAGCTCCTGTGTATAATGTCACTGGTGATCACTGGATTACCTATACACTATATACAGAGCTCCTGTGTACAATGTCACTGGTGATCACTGTATTACCTGTACACAGACACTGCATACTAAGTACAGATCTCCTGTGTATAATGGCACTTATGGTGATAGTATTGTGGTTTTTTTTTTTATTATTGATCAGTACTATAGTATTCAGTCACTATGTGGTGGTAATATGTGGTCTGGTCATGATGTTGTGGTATTTGTTCCTTGTATTTGATATTATTCGATCACTGTGGTGGTAATATGTCATCTGGTCATGGTGTGGCGGTATTTGTGCCTTGTAGATAGTATTATAGGGGGGGGGCGCCAAACTCGGGAACAGCCCCGGGCGGCCAAAGCTCTAGCTACGCCTCTGGCTTGACTGGTCACTATCTTTAGACCTGGCCCATTGTCTCAGATTTTCCACTTGCAGTCCATAAAGACTGTCTTCTGATCTGGTCCTCCGTAGAGGGTATTAACAATAGACACAGACTGAAGACAGCCCCTGTACAAGAACAGTATAAGGGCCCTTTGCCGTCCATTATAGGTGGTAGTTGGCCCTATTACCCCCTGGGCCCCTGTGCGGCTGCACAGGTGGCTCCAATGGTATGTATGCCCCTGGGCATGACGGTGTAACATGTTTTGGCCAGTAGTGTAGCTACCAGGGGCAGAGGGGGTGGTCAACTCAGCCCCGCTCTCTGAGGGGCCCACCCAGAGCTACGCTACTGTAACTGTATTGTTACACTCTGCGCCAGAGCGGGGAGACTCGATCTCCCTGCACTGCTGCACTGCCACTCAACCGCTATGGGGTCTGTGTGAGCGGGGGAAGGCTCGGATCTACTGTATGTGCCCCCCCTCATCATTGCAAGATCAACTGTATCGGCTGGATGCCGATACAGTTGAAAGCAATGATGAGACAGGCAATGATGAGAAAGATGAACGGGCTCTCAGAGCAGGGGAAGACGAGGAGAGGTTAGTATTGTTTTTTTTTATGGGGAGTGCACTATACTATGTAGAGGCCTTTGAGGAGTTCCTTATACTATAAAGAGGCTTATCAGGAATGCCTTATGCTATATAGAGGCATATGGAGAGTGTATTATATATATGGAGGCCTATGGGGAATGCAAGATACTATATGGAGGTCTATGAGATGCACTATACTATATGGAGTCCTATGGGCAGTGAATTATACTAGATGGAGGTGCAGCGCCCCAGAGTCCTGGTCGTTACAGTAATGTCGTTCTGCCACTAAGGGGAGTGATGTTACGTCTGATGGCACTGAAGGAGTTCATCTGACCAGGTATCACAGACACCAATACATTTCACAGTCTGGCCTCCAGGGGGAGCTAAGGGTTCTATGTATTAGGCCACTCCTCACAGTCTGGTAAAACTGGGGGTTAGGCAGGAAGTTAGAACAGAAAGCTGACTGGGTTGGAACCAGGCAACACCTTGTGGCAGAGGGTGTTGTAGGGGAAGATTCAGAGGGGTCCCTGTCAGGGGTGGGATCCTGACAGAGGCCTAGCGAACAGAGAGAACGTTACGGGACCGCGCCTGCACGATATAGCGGCGGTGCCCCAAGAAAGGACAAGAAGCGAGGTTTATTGTGCTGAGTGAGAAACGAGATCAACGCAACAAGGAGAATACCAGTAGGAGGCGTGCTGTAAGACGAGGCAACATCCTACTGAGGCGCATAACCGGTGGCCGGAACGCCGAGGAAGTATTAGGCTCCAGGCAATACTTCAAACCTACGGCAGGACAGTCAGTTAGAGGCGGGCTGTCTCACCCAATTGACCTAGGAAGACACAGGGGGGGTAACAACAGGAGTGGGGCGACACTAGAGTCCCGGAAGAGCTCCGAACCTCCACGTCATACGGGTGCGTCCTAACCTTAACATCTGGGGACGTGGAAGAACATTCGAATCGAGTTGTGAGGGAACACGAGAAACAGACACAACAGTTGTGGGGACTATCCCGTAAGCACAGCAGGGGAGGACCACAACACACAAGCGCTAGAAGGTAGGCACAGATTTCCACCTGCAAAGGGAGCTCTGGATGTGCCATCGGACCGGCCGGACTTGCGCAGCCTGGTTAACCGTATTCCGGATTGAGGACCCTGAAGCCTTCAGTAAAGAGGTAAAGAGACTGCAACCTGGTGTCCTCGTTATTTACTGCGACCGGCACTTCACCGCACCATAACATCATCTCATACCTCCACCTTTACTGTACGCCCCTCAGCAGGGTCACGGACTGGGTCTAGCCACCGTGACAACCCCAGAACAGAGACTCAGAGGCCCGGTACCGGGTACCCCTCGGCCCTGCGGCAGTGGGGGCGCTACAAACTTGGCGTCACAAGCAGGATCTACTTAAGCCTGAAGAATCAGGTCATGTGTGCCTTGGAACTGTGATTTATTGTGCTTGGACTGTGCTTTATTGCAAGGACTGTGTATTGTCATTTACCGCCAAACTCCGCCATTACAGCGCCCTGAGGAGAGCGCAGGAGAAGAAGAGGGGCGTGGAGTGGGCGTAGACAAGCTGGAGGGCGCGAAAGACAATGGCCGCCGAGTCTAAATATTTCTGCGTCCTGAGGATGTGTCCGTCAGCAGCCGAGGTCCGCCTTCTCATCCTCTTTGGAGGGTGGAGACCATGGAGACGGGGCCACCCACGAAAGAGACCGCGGGAAGAGGACACTGGAGAAGAAGCAAAGATGGCGACGCCAGGAACACCGCGTGGGAATGACCCGACTCGGCGTGAGGCTGCACAACCCGACACAGCCCCAGATGCGCCATCGTTGCGGGGACTGACCCTCATGGAGCTACCGATGGGCCGACCCCCCTTGCCACCGTCTGAGGAGTGTGTGGCTGCAGCCGAGGCCCGGCAGATAGCCTACCGCCGGGAGGCCGATGCCCGTGTGATAGCCCGGCTGGGCCAACCCACTGAGGTTCGCCTGTCTCCGGTGTCCCCTGCTTCCTTCACCCCGACCGCGGCGGAGTGTGAGCTGCAGGCACAGAACCTGAGGATCCTGCCAGAGGCAGAACACCTGCAGCGCTTGATGACGGCCTGGCGGAAGAGACCCCAACCTGCGGCCCAAGTCGATCTGATGAGCATCGAGGAGACTCCACCGTCACACTGGGGTGTTGTGGTGTCCTTCAACTCCCGGAAAGGAAGGGGAGTTATTCAGGAGATCGGGGAGCCACTACAGGTCCGTGTTGACCGAGAGGAAGTGGAGCCCTGCGGGGGAAGGTACGACTCCGACCTGGAGCCTGGTGACGCAGTGACCTACACCCGGTGGAGGAGGGAGGTTGGCTGGATGGCTCGGGGAGTCCAGCGGTGTGTCGCACTCCAGGCCGCTGCCGAAACGTCAGAGGACGAGTTTCCTGCAGGGAAGGTGACGGAATCCGTCCCCGCGGAACCTCAGGAAGTCCAGACCCACCGCGTGCCTCGGGGTCGCGCTTGCCTACGAGTAAGGAGGACATCCCGACGAGGGATCCTGTCGTTGCTGGGGCCGGAACCGGTCCTTGGTACACCAACGCGACCCGTTGGCCTGGTGAGGCCTGGAAGAAGACCGCATCCTGCTCCGCAAGAAACTGAGTAAGCAAGAATGCTTCATTACATGTATATAGTTAACTGTTTCTGCTGTTTTGCTGCTAAAACCTGTCTAGGGTTATTCTTAAAGGGATCCCTTTGTTGACCCGGGATCCCTATTGCTTTTTGTTTGTTTTCTACTTTTGCCCCAGTTACCAAGAGACTGCCGAATCATGGACGGTGAATGATTCACAAACTGATGCTGTAAATAGTTTGCACCTTCTTAAGGGTTCCCCTTACTGGTTTTACATAAAGAAAGGACTCTTTGCGAAGACGCTGTTCTTGGAACCAGCACAGGAGTCCTTACTGCGAACGGACTTGCAGCTTGAGAAGTTGCACTACCTCATAGAGACTTGGTTCCCTCTTAAAGGGAATGTTCACATATTGCACTTATGAACAGTGTTGCCTTAAGATGGTTAAGTGGCAATAATGTCTTGACAGAAGAAGTTAAATGTAGCTAACTAGTTGATTCTAAGAAATGTTTAATAATGTTGATAGAAGAATGAGGACAGAAAGTGAACCCGTACGGGGTTAGTCAGTGAGTCCTCCTAGGAGCCATACAGAGATGGCTCAGTAATCCTGAACTGAAAGCTGGATGATAAGTTCTATACTGTGTATAGTAGCGGAAAGGCAGAAGGCCCGGGCGGAAAGGGGCGGTCCTGTAACAGAAAGGAGAGGCAGCAGGCCTGGAGCAGATCGGACAGGCGGTCCTGCAGATGTAAAGAAGGAGAATGCAGAAAAGTTGATTAGTATTATAATGTTTTATGAGTAGGTCTTTAGTGGATTGAGCGTGTACGTCCTTAAAGGCAATGTTAACTTATTGTTCAAAGTTTGCACTAAGTAGAATACCCGGTTGGGTAAAAGAAGTTATTTATAGCATGTTACCTATAGTATTTAACCATGTTTGTAATGTTCAAGTGTCCTCACCTCCCATAAAGGGAAGCTCTGTTCAAATTTGCTTATTGTTACTGCATTTCAAAAATTGTATGTCTTTTTGCTGACATGTATTGTTGTTTTCTTCCCAGTCCAGGAGTACTGGATTTAACCGGGGGGGGGGGGGGGGGAGTGCAGCGCCCCAGAGTCCTGGTCGTTGCAGTAATGTCGCTCTGCCTCTAAGGGGAGTGATGTTACGTCTGATGGCACTGAGGGAGTTCATCTGACCAGGTATCACAGACACCAATACATTTCACAGTCTGGCCTCCAGGGGGAGCTAAGGGTTCTATGTATTAGGCCACTCCTCACAGTCTGGTAAAACTGGGGGTTAGGCAGGAAGTTAGAACAGAAAGCTGACTGGGTTGGAACCAGGCAACACCTTGTGGCAGAGGGTGTTGTAGGGGAAGATTCAGAGGGGTCCCTGTCAGGGGTGGGATCCTGACAGAGGCCTAGCGAACAGAGAGAATGTTACGGGACCGCGCCTGCACGATATAGCGGCGGTGCCCCAAGAAAGGACAAGAAACGAGATCAACGCAACAAGGAGAATACCAGTAGGAGGCGTGCTGTAAGACGAGGCAACATCCTACTGAGGCGCATAACCGGTGGCCGGAACGCCGAGGAAGTATTAGGCTCCAGGCAATACTTCAAACCTACGGCAGGACAGTCAGTTAGAGGCGGGCTGTCTCACCCAATTGACCTAGGAAGACACAGGGGGGGTAACAACAGGAGTGGGGAAACGCTAGAGTCCCGGAAGAGCTCTGAGCCTCCCCGTCATACGGGTGCGTCCTAACCTTAACATCTGGGGACGTGGAAGAACATCAGAATCGAGTTGTGAGGGAACACGAGAAACAGACACAACAGTTGTGGGGACTATCCCGTAAGCACAGCAGGGGAGGACCACAACACACAAGCGCTAGAAGGTAGGCACAGATTTCCACCTGCAAAGGGAGCTCTGGATGTGCCATCGGACCGGCCGGACTTGCGCAGCCTGGTTAACCGTATTCCGGATTGAGGACCCTGAAGCCTTCAGTAAAGAGGTAAAGAGACTGCAACCTGGTGTCCTCGTTATTTACTGCGACCGCCACTTCACCGCACCATAACATCATCCCATACCTCCACCTTTATTGTACGCCCCTCAGCAGGGTCACGGACCGGGTCTAGCCACCGTGACAACCCCAGAACAGAGACTCAGAGGCCCGGTACCGGGTACCCCTCGGCCCCGCGGCAGTGGGGGCGCTACAGAGGATACTTAGGGGGCCATCATACAGTGTGGGGATTACAGTGAGGAGGCCATCATACAGTGTGGGAGCTAATGTGCGGTATTTGTACAGTGTAGGGGACCAACATACAGTTTTGGAGCCATAAAACAGTTTGGGGGCTACTAAGGGGTCAGTATACTGTGTGGGGACATTATTCTGTGTATAAGGGAGCATCATACTGTGTAGAGGGGAGCTGTACAGGGGGAGACTCAAAATTATTAAATGTTATAGGGGCACTCTGGATATTGTGACTGTCACAGGGGCACACAGAAGACCTTATAACTTTCTAGGGGGCAAAATGTGGGCACTGTTTTCTTGGGCACATGCACAGGGTATTACTATATTCTAGATGGTTGTTTTACCATCCAGAGGGCACACAGTAGGTGCAGTAATAGGGACACATACGGTAGCAGTGGCTCAGTATTGGTGTATTAGCAGGATAAGGAATTTCTGCAGTTTGGGAATAGATGGGGACGATACCTGAAATGTGAGAAGTCAGATGTGTCTTTGTTGTAATCTCTGCAGCTGACTCCAGGCTGGAGAAGTTGTCATATCAGTCTCCATCAGAAAGAATGTTATCTGTAAAGGTACCTTCACATTAAGGGTACTGTCACACAGTACCATTTTAATCGCTACGACGGCACGATCCGTGACGTCGCAGCGATCGTATGATTATCGCTCCAGCGTCGTAGACTGCGGTCACACGTTGCAATCACGGCGCTGGAGCGATGCCGAAGTCCCCGGTAACCAGGGTAAACATCGGGTAACTAAGCGCAGGGCCGCGCTTAGTAACCCGATGTTTACTCTGGTTACCAGCGTAAACGTAAAAAAAACAAACAGTGCATACTCACATTCCGGTGTCTGTCCTCCGGCGTTCTGCTTCTCTCCACTGTGTGAGCGCCATAGCCGGAAAGCACAGCGGTGACGTCAGACGTCACCGCTGTGCTCGCTTTCCGGCTGGCAGACGCTCACACAGTGGAGAGAAGCTGAGACGCCGGGGACAGACACCGGAATGTAAGTATGTACTGTTTGTTTTTTTTACGTTTACGCTGGTAACCAGGGTAAACATCGGGTTACTAAGCGCGGCCCTGCGCTTAGTTACCCGATGTTTACCCTGGTTACAAGCGAACACATCGCTGGATCGCTGTCACACACAACGATCCAGCGATGTCAGCGGGTGATCAAGCGACGAAAGAAAGTTCCATACGATCTGCTACGACGTACGATTCTCAGCAGGATCCCTGATCGCTGCTGCGTGTCAGACACGGCGATATCGTAACGATATCGCTAGAACGTCACGAATCGTACCGTCGTAGCGATCAAAATGGTACTGTGTGACAGTACCCTAAGCGACGCTACAGCGATAGCGACAACGATGCCGATCGCTGCAGCGTCGCTGTTTGGTCGCTGGAGAGCTGTCACACAGACCGCTCTCCAGCGACCAACGATGCCGAGGTCCCCGGGTAACCAGGGTAAACATCGGGTTGCTAAGCGCAGGGCCGCGCTTAGTAACCCGATGTTTACCCTGGTTACCAGCGTAAAATGTAAAAAAAACAAACACTACATACTCACATTCACGTCCCTCGCCGTCCGCTTCCTGCAATGACTGAGCGCCGGCCCTGCGCTTAGTAACCCGATATTTACCCTGGTTACCAGTGTAAAACATCGCTGGTATCGTTGCTTTTGGTGTCAAACACGACGATACACACCGGTCTGACGACCAAATAAAGTTCTGAACTTTGTTCAACGACCAGCGATATCACAGCAGGATCCTGATCGCTGCTGCGTGTCAAACTAAACTAACAACGTCACGGATCGCTAGCGATATCGTTTAGTGTGAAGGACCTTAAGTTACTATCCTTAACTCCACTGTGATCTCCTATATGTTCTGCAGCACTGGTCTTTCTGCAAAACACTCTTCCCTTACATGTATTTTCCTTGATATATGTGATCCTGTTGGAGGTTGTGGGAATTAATATCCTGCTTATATTCAGATTATCGGAAGTGGAACGAAGCTACCCGCTTGCAGAAGTGGACTGGCAAACCGTATTTCTCTTGACCCACAAGATGCTAGTTAGAAAAATAGTCAGCTTACTGGTCTGCAATGAGATCCCCAATCCTGCCAATGCCCAGGACGGATTGGGGTGAGCACCCACGCCAAATGAGAACAAGGGGAGAAATGATCCAGCTTGAGGCGGAGGCGGGTAAAATTTGATCATGAGTAAGACTCTGTAGTTGAAACGCATTGATTGTCCTCACTACTCTGCCAGATGTTTGCTATGTATATTTTTTTAAGAACATTATACATTTTTAAGTTGTCCAATAAAGCTTCACAAAGTTGTAGCCTCCTCCGCCTCAAGCTGGATCATTTTTCCTCTTCCTCTTCACAAGATGCTAGTGCAGTGCCCCAGAGTCCTGGTCGCTGCAGTAATGTCGCTCTGCCACTAAGGGGAGTGATGTTACGTCTGATTGCACGAAAGGAGTTTCTCTGACCAGGTAACACTCACACTACACTTCCACTCTGGCCACCAGGGGGGTGGTTCTATCTAGTAGGCCACTCCTCACACTCTGGTAAAACTGGGGGTTGGACAGGAAGACAGGGAGAGAAGTAACTGGGAAGAGCTAGTGAGAGGACCTGTCAGGGATGGGATCCTGGCAGACTCCTAAGAGCAGAACTAACCAGTGAACAACGGGAATACAGAAAAGAGGCATTAGGACCAGAAGGAGTCGTGCTGTTAGACCGAGGCAACATCCTTCTGAGGCGCAAACAGTCGGTGGCCGGAACGCCGAGCAAGTAAGAGACTCTAAGTACTACTGCAAACCACGGCAGGGCAGCCAATTATAGGTTGGCTGTCTCACACAAATCACCTAAGCAGACAACGGAGGCAGCTGTGGGAGAGGGGCGACTCTAGGGTCCCGGAAGAACTCCAGGCCTACCCCGTCATACGGGTGCGTCCTACCATATCATCTGGGGGACGGAGAGAACGAACATCAGAGACAGACAGAATCAGTTGTGAGGACTATCCCGGGAGCTCAGCAGGGAAGGACTACAATACCCAGCGCTAGAAGGTAGACACTGATTTCCACCTGTAAAGAGAACTCCTGATGTGCCTTTGGACCGGCCGGTCTCAAACAGCCCTGTTGACAGCACTCTGGACTGAGGACTCTAAAACCTTCAGTAAAGAGGTAAAGAGACTGCAACCTGGTGTCCTCGTTATTTACTATGACCTACACTGCACCGCAATATCACCACCATTTACCACCACCTTTCACTGGACGCCCCTCAGCAGGGTCACGGACCGGGTCTAGCCACCGTGACAACCCCAGAACAGAGACTCAGAGGCCCGGTACCGGGTACCCCTCGGCCCTGCGGCAGTGGGGGCGCTCCATTTTGGCGTCACGAACAGGATCTACTTAAGCCTGAAGAATCAGGTCATGTGTGCCTTGGAACTGTGATTTATAATGCTTGGACTGTGCTTTATTGGAAAGACTGTGTATTGACAATTGCCGCCAGGAGTTCCCACCACGATTCGCCATCGCAGTGTGCGGAGGGAGGAGCCTCAGCTTCGTGGGCGGGACCGGCCAAAAAGAAGCGCGGAACGAGAAAGCGCGGTAACGTGCCGATCCCGGAAGAGGAACTCCGATCTCCAGCAGGTTAGTGGAGGAAGGGCCAGCCATGTCCGAGTCGGGAGGAGCGGAGGAAGAGGCCACAGCCGGGGACGCAGGGGCACCTCCGGGCCCCGCAGCGGGTGAAGCCGCGGCCCTAATACAACCACCGGTTGCCGCAGAACCCGCTGTTCCCCTCAGCCAGTCGGACGCTGCCGCTAACACAAAAGCCATAATGCCCTTCTCTATGCCGTACCTGCCCGGGGCGGCCTGTGTTGTGAATTTGGATTCTGGGCTCCCCCGGTGGCCGCTTGTGGAATTGGACTTGTCATCCTCTTTCCTGTTTCACCTGGTTCCATCAGTAGTGGGTGTCGCTATTTAAGCTCATTTCTCTGGTGGTTTCTTGCCGGTCAACAATGTTATCTGATGCCTCTCAGTGCTTGTTCCTGCTTCTAGACAACTTCTAGATAAGTTGGACTTTTGTCCATGTTTTGTTTTGCCTATTTGTTCCAGTTCACAGCTGAAGTTTTGTTACTGTGTCTGGAAAGCTCTCGTTGATCAGGGATTGCTACTCTGGCGTTATGAGTTAATGCCAGAGTTTAAGGTAATCTCTGGATGGTGTTTTGTTAGTGTTTTTCTGCTGACCATGAAAGTATACTATCTGTCTTCTGCTATCTAGTAAGCGGACCTCAAATTTGCTAAGACTATTTTCCTGCTGCGTTTGTTGTTTCATCTGAACTCACCGTCATTATATGTGGGGGGCTACTGTCTTCTTTGGAATATTTCTCTAGAGGTGAGCCAGGTCTTATATTTCCCTCTGCTAGCTATTTAGGTCTTAGGCCAGAGCTGGGCATCTAGCGATAAATAGGAAATGCTACCTGGCTATTTCTAGTTGCGCGGCAGGCTTAGTTCATGGTCAGTATAGTTCCATCTTCCGAGAGCTTGTCCCTCTATAGGCTTGCTATGATCTCTGCCTGCAGAGATCACGACAGTTTGACCGGCCCATAAAGTGTTAAAGACCCAGGTTGAGAAAGGAGAGTTATAAGAAGTCTGCTGGAATTTTTTTTTTTTTTTTTTTTTTTTTCCTCCAGTCTGCCTTGCTGCAGTCTTTTTTCTCTCTCTCCTCCTAATCTCTGCATGCTCTGTGTGCACCTGACTATAATGGATCTCCAGAGTGTAACTGCGGGTTTGAATAATCTCATCACGAAAGTACAAAATTTACAAGATTTTGTGGTACATGCTCCGGTATCTGAGCCGAGAATTCCTTTGCCGGAGTTCTTCACAGGGAATAGAGCTAGCTTCCAGAATTTCCGAAATAATTGTAAGCTTTATTTGTCCCTGAAGTCTCGTTCAGCTGGAGACCCTGCTCAGCAGGTTAGGATTGTGATTTCCTTGCTCAGGGGTGACCCTCAAGATTGGGCCTTCTCATTGCCAGCAGGGGATCCTGCGTTACGCGATGTGGATGCGTTTTTTCTGGCCTTGGGCTTGCTTTATGAGGAACCTCATTTGGAACTTCAGGCAGAAAAAACTTTGATGGCACTATCTCAGGGGCAAGACGAAGCTGAAGTTTTCTGCCAAAAATTCCGTAAATGGTCTGTGCTTACTCAGTGGAATGAGTGCGCCTTGGCGGCAACTTTCAGAGAAGGTCTCTCTGATGCCGTTAAGGATGTTATGGTGGGGTTCCCTTTGCCTGCAGGTCTGAATGAGTCCATGACAATGGCTATTCAGATTGATAGGCGTCTGCGGGAGCGCAAACCGGTGCACCATCTGGCGGTGTCTATGGAAAAGACGCCAGAAAGTATGCAGTGTGATAGAATTCTGTCCAGGAGCGAGCGACAGAATTTTAGACGGAAGAATGGATTGTGTTTCTATTGTGGGGATTCTACTCATGTTATATCAGCATGCTCTAGGCGTACAAAGAAGCTTGATAAGTCTGTTTCCATTGGCACCATTCAGTCTAAGTTTATTTTGTCTGTAACCCTGATTTGTTCTTTGTCATCCATTGCCACGGACGCCTATGTTGACTCTGGCGCCGCTCTGAGTCTTATGGATTGGTCCTTTGCCAATCGTTGTGGTTTTGATTTAGAGCCTTTGGAGACTCTTATTCCTCTGAAGGGGATTGACTCCACCCCATTGGCTAATAATAAACCACAATACTGGACACAAGTAACCATGCGTATCGATCCGGATCACCAGGAGATTATTCGTTTCCTGGTGCTGTATAATTTACATGACGATTTGGTACTGGGATTGCCATGGTTGCAGTCTCACAACCCAGTCTTGGACTGGAGAGCAATGTCTGTGTTGAGCTGGGGATGTAAGGGTATTCATGGGGACGTACCTTTGGTTTCTATTTCGTCGTCCATTCCCTCTGAAGTCCCTGAGTTCCTCTCTGATTATCAAGACGTCTTTGACGAACCCAAGCTTGGGTCGTTACCTCCGCACCGTGAGTGCGATTGTGCCATAGATTTGATACCGGGTTGTAAATATCCAAAGGGTCGTTTGTTTAATTTGTCTGTGCCGGAACATGCTGCTATGCGGGAATATATAAAGGAGTCTTTGGAAAAGGGACATATTCGTCCATCTTCTTCTCCCTTGGGAGCTGGGTTTTTCTTTGTCTCAAAAAAAGACGGCTCTTTGAGACCATGTATTGATTATCGGCTTCTGAATAAGATCACTGTTAAGTATCAATACCCATTGCCATTGCTTACTGATTTGTTTGCTCGTATAGAGGGTGCTAAGTGGTTCTCTAAAATTGATCTTCGTGGGGCGTATAATTTGGTGCGGATCAGGCAGGGGGATGAGTGGAAGACCGCATTTAATACGCCCGAGGGCCACTTTGAGTATTTGGTCATGCCTTTTGGTCTTTCTAATGCCCCTTCAGTTTTCCAGTCTTTTATGCATGATATTTTCCGCGATTTTCTGGATAAATTTATGATAATATATCTGGATGATATTCTGATTTTTTCTGATGACTGGGACTCTCATGTCCAGCAGGTCAGGAGAGTTTTTCAGGTTCTGCGGTCTAATTCTTTATGTGTGAAGGGGTCTAAGTGCGTTTTTGGGGTCCAGAAAATTTCCTTTTTGGGGTATATTTTTTCTCCCTCTTCCATTGAGATGGATCCCGTCAAGGTGCAAGCTATTTGTGACTGGACTCAGCCCTCCTCTCTTAAGAGTCTTCAGAGATTTTTGGGCTTTGCCAACTTTTACCGCCGATTTATTGCTGGTTTTTCGGATGTCGTTAAACCACTGACTGATTTGACCAGACAAGGCGCTGATGTTGCTAATTGGTCCCCTCATGCTGTAGAGGCCTTTCAGGAGCTTAAGCGCCGTTTTGCCTCTGCCCCTGTGTTGCGTCAGCCTGATGTGAATCTGCCTTTTCAGGTTGAGGTTGACGCTTCGGAGATCGGAGCTGGGGCAGTGTTGTCGCAGAAAGGTTCCGACTGCTCCGTCATTAGGCCTTGTGCCTTCTTTTCTCGCAAATTTTCGCCCGCAGAGCGGAATTATGATGTTGGGAATCGGGAGCTTTTGGCCATGAAGTGGGCTTTTGAGGAGTGGCGCCATTGGCTCGAGGGGGCTAGGCATCAGGTGGTGGTATTGACTGACCACAAAAATTTGATTTATCTTGAGACTGCCAGACGCCTGAATCCTAGACAGGCGCGCTGGTCTTTATTTTTTTCTCGCTTTAATTTTGTGGTGTCATACCTACCGGGTTCTAAGAATGTTAAGGCAGATGCCCTTTCTAGGAGTTTTGACCCGGACTCTCCTGGTAATTCTGAACCCACAGGTATCCTTAGGGAGGGAGTAATTTTGTCGGCCGTTTCTCCTGATCTGCGGCGGTCCTTGCAAGAGTTTCAGGCGGATAGACCGGATCGTTGTCCGCCTGATAGACTGTTTGTTCCGGATGATTGGACCAGCAGAGTCATCTCTGAGGTACATTCTTCTGCATTGGCAGGTCATCCCGGAATTTTTGGTACCAGGGATTTGGTGGCAAGATCCTTCTGGTGGCCTTCCCTGTCACGAGATGTGCGAGTCTTTGTGCAGTCATGTGACGTTTGTGCTCGGGCCAAGTCTTGTAGTTCTCGGGCTAGCGGACTGCTGTTGCCCTTGCCTATTCCTAAGAGGCCTTGGACACACATCTCGATGGATTTTATTTCAGATCTGCCTGTTTCCCAGAAGATGTCTGTCATCTGGGTGGTCTGTGACCGTTTCTCTAAAATGGTCCATTTGGTTCCTCTGCCCAAGTTGCCTTCTTCTTCTGAGTTGGTTCCTCTGTTTTTTCAGAATGTTGTCCGATTGCACGGTATTCCTGAGAATATTGTTTCTGACAGAGGTACCCAATTTGTGTCTAGATTTTGGCGGGCATTCTGTGCTAGGATGGGCATAGATTTGTCTTTTTCATCTGCTTTTCACCCTCAGACTAATGGCCAGACCGAGCGGACTAATCAGACCCTTGAGACATATCTGAGGTGTTTTGTCTCTGCTGACCAGGATGATTGGGTTGCTTTTTTGCCATTGGCAGAGTTCGCCCTCAATAATCGGGCCAGTTCTTCCACCTTGGTGTCCCCGTTTTTCTGTAATTCGGGGTTTCACCCTCGATTTTCCTCCGGTCAGGTGGAATCCTCGGATTGTCCTGGAGTGGATGCGGTGGTGGAGAGATTGCATCACATCTGGGGGCAGGTTATGGACAATTTGAAGTTGTCCCAGGAGAAGACTCAGCGTTTTGCCAACCGTCATCGTCGTGTTGGTTCTCGGCTTTGTGTTGGAGATTTGGTGTGGTTGTCTTCTCGTTTTGTCCCTATGAGGGTCTCTTCTCCTAAGTTTAAACCTCGGTTCATCGGCCCTTATAGAATATTGGAGATTCTTAATCCTGTTTCTTTCCGTTTGGACCTCCCTGCGTCCTTTTCCATTCATAACGTTTTTCATCGGTCGTTATTGCGCAGGTATGAGGTACCTGTTGTACCTTCAGTTGAGCCTCCTGCTCCGGTGTTGGTTGAGGGTGAGTTGGAGTACGTTGTGGAGAAAATTTTGGACTCTCGTGTTTCCAGACGGAAACTCCAGTATCTGGTCAAATGGAAGGGTTACGGCCAGGAGGATAATTCTTGGGTCAATGCATCTGATGTTCATGCTTCTGATCTTGTTCGTGCCTTCCATAGGGCTCATCCTGGTCGCCCTGGTGGATCTGGTGAGGGTTCGGTGCCCCCTCCTTGAGGGGGGGGTACTGTTGTGAATTTGGATTCTGGGCTCCCCCGGTGGCCGCTTGTGGAATTGGACTTGTCATCCTCTTTCCTGTTTCACCTGGTTCCATCAGTAGTGGGTGTCGCTATTTAAGCTCATTTCTCTGGTGGTTTCTTGCCGGTCAACAATGTTATCTGATGCCTCTCAGTGCTTGTTCCTGCTTCTAGACAACTTCTAGATAAGTTGGACTTTTGTCCATGTTTTGTTTTGCCTATTTGTTCCAGTTCACAGCTGAAGTTTTGTTACTGTGTCTGGAAAGCTCTCGTTGATCAGGGATTGCTACTCTGGCGTTATGAGTTAATGCCAGAGTTTAAGGTAATCTCTGGATGGTGTTTTGTTAGTGTTTTTCTGCTGACCATGAAAGTATACTATCTGTCTTCTGCTATCTAGTAAGCGGACCTCAAATTTGCTAAGACTATTTTCCTGCTGCGTTTGTTGTTTCATCTGAACTCACCGTCATTATATGTGGGGGGCTACTGTCTTCTTTGGAATATTTCTCTAGAGGTGAGCCAGGTCTTATATTTCCCTCTGCTAGCTATTTAGGTCTTAGGCCAGAGCTGGGCATCTAGCGATAAATAGGAAATGCTACCTGGCTATTTCTAGTTGCGCGGCAGGCTTAGTTCATGGTCAGTATAGTTCCATCTTCCGAGAGCTTGTCCCTCTATAGGCTTGCTATGATCTCTGCCTGCAGAGATCACGACAGGCCTGGCTCCCACGATACTCTGGGGAGTCGCATACATTCACTGACTTTAAGGAAGGGCTCTGCAGCCTGCTCGAGTTCTATCCCCTGACAGAGCCTCAGAAGGTTCATATGATAACCGGCCAACTCTTCGGGGCGGCTCTGAGAGAATTGAAGTCCTGGCCCGCCGAGGATAAGGGAACTGCACAGCAGATTTTTGCAAAGCTTAAAGCCACCTTCGATACTCGCACTGCTACAGAAATTAAACTGACTTTCTATGGATGCAAACAGAGACCGCAGGATAGCTTACGGGACTATGCCCTTAATCTCCAGGAGGCGATGCGGGCCATTAAGCAGAGTGACCCCGGCAGCATGCAGGATGAGGATAAACTCTTGAAGGAGCGGTTCATTGAGGGGCTCCTGTGCAGTCACCAGCGGGGCCAATTGCACTTCCTGGCCATGCAAAATCCAGACTTGACTTTTGCGCAATTCAAAGATAAAGCTATCCAGGCATTGCAGGAGCGACAGCCCAGCCGTGCAGCACCTCCCCGGCGTCCCGCTCTCACATACCACCAGGAGGTGGCATCGGATGCCCCAGTCGCCGCCCAGGCCGATGCCCAGAGCCTAGAGGACGACTCCCCTGCAGGACTTCGCCTCCAGATGCAGGAGCTAACCAAGAGCGTTGCTGCCCTGGCCCGGACGGTGCAGTCCCTACAGGAGGCCCCCAAGGAGAAGATCCAGTTGGCCTCCAGACCAGAGGATGTCCCTTGGATGCGACAGAGGAGGACTCCGCCGACCAGAGGCCGGAACGACGATCGCTTCCACCAGGACGGACGACCCATCTGCCGCCGCTGTCACCAGGTGGGCCACCTTGCAAGGTACTGTCCTTTAAACGAGCAACCCCTGGGGCAAAGGGCCAACCCCCAGGAGTAGGACGGTCAGGCCCGCAGCATTGGAGAACCAAGTACATTGGAGGATGACCAGTTCTCCCTGTAGTGGTTGATGGAATCCCCTTGAACGCTTTGCTGGACACCGGTTCTCAGGTGACGACTATACCTTACGTGCTTTATAAACAGTATTGGGAGGACACCGATATTACTCATGGCCCTGACGATGATTTCACCATAATAGCCAGTAATGGTCAGCCGTTGCCACAAGTGGGGTATAAGGAGGTCACCATCAAGGTGGGGCGGGTGGAATTGAAAGCCCAAGGGATTGTGATTGTTGATATTGATCGTCGAGAATGTAATCCCATGATGACTCTTGGTACTAATGTTATAGAAAATTGTCTTGCAGAAGTTATTGTTTTGTTGCAACAGGTGGCAGAAACCACTGGCCACAGTGAGCAACGTGCCCTGCAGAAGGAAATCAGAGCTCTGATGCAGAGACAGCAGGTAGAGCTGACTGGTGGTGAGATTGGTCGTGTCACTGTGAGTGATTCAAACCCCATTGTGATACCCCCCAGGAGTGAAATGTTAATATGGTGTCGGGCAGCCATAGGCCTCAGGGGAAAGGACTACCAGGCCTTGGTAGAACCCGTATATTCAGACAATAGGCCTACTGTTCTGACAGCCCGGGGGGTGGTCGACGTTCGCCAGGGGAGAGTGCCCATACGTGTCCTCAATTGTGGGGAGGAAGAGGTTCACCTCACCAAGTATGCCACGCTCGCCAAATTGTTCACTGTTAATAATAGTGTGATACAGACACCTGAACCCTTGGTCCCGTCAAACGTGGCGGAGGACAACGGTTCTGCAGAGCACTCGAAAGATTGGTGTCGGGAATTGCATGTGGGCACTGACTCTACCCCATCCCATCAAAAACAGGGGGCCTACAGGGTGGTACACGAGTACGAGCAGGTATTCAGCAAACGCCCCTTAGATTTTGGGCAGGTGAAAGGGATCCAACATCATATCCCCACGGGAGATCACCGACCCATAAAAGAGAGATATCGCCCTGTACCCCCAGCTCATTACCAGTGTGCCAAGGACATGTTGCGGGAAATGAAGGAGGCTGGGGTGGTGAGAGACAGCTGTAGCCCCTGGGCAGCTCCGTTAGTCCTTGTTAAAAAGAAAGATGGTACAATGAGGATGTGTGTTGATTACAGGCAGTTGAATCGCATTACACATAAGGACGCATACCCACTGCCCAGGATAGAGAAGTCTCTGGCTGCCTTAAAATCTGCTAACTACTTCTCTACCTTAGATCTCACCAGTGGGTACTGGCAGGTTCCTGTAGCGGAGGCGGACAAAGAGAAGACGGCCTTCACGACACCAATGGGTCTCTGCGAGTTCAATTACATGCCCTTCGGATTATGCAATGCTCCCGGGACATTCCAGAGGATGATGGAGTGCTGCCTGGGACACATGAACTTCGAAACCGTGCTGCTGTATTTGGATGATGTCATTGTCTTCTCTAAGACCTACGAAGACCATCTGAAGCACCTGGCCGAGGTGTTTGAAGCCCTGTCCAACTTTGGCTTAAAGGTGAAACCGTCCAAGTGTCATCTGCTGAAACCTAAAGTGCAGTACCTGGGCCATGTGGTGAGCGCTGAAGGAGTGGCCCCGGACCCCGACAAGGTCACGGTGATCAAGGACTGGCCAAGGCCCAGTGACCTTCACGAAGTCCGGCAGTTCCTCGGGCTGGTAGGCTATTACCGGAGGTTCATTAAGGACTTTACCAAGAAGGCCGCACCCTTGCAAAACCTGTTGGTGGGCCAACCAAAGAAGACCAAGGGGAGGAACACCCCCTTTGATTGGAACGAGGAGCTGGAGGGATCCTTCGCTTGTTTGCAGTCGGCACTGACGGGAGAAGAGGTACTGGCTTACCCCGAATACGACCAACCGTTTGTGCTGTACACAGATGCCAGCAATGTGGGATTAGGAGCCGTGCTGTCCCAGGTCCAGAAAGGCAAAGAATGGGTGATCGCTTACGCCAGCAGGAAACTCCGTCCCACGGAAAGAAACCCTGACAACTACAGTTCCTTTAAGCTGGAATTCCTTGCCATCGTCTGGGCAGTAACAGAGAGGTTCAAACACTACCTGGCCTCCGCGAAATTCACCGTCTTCACGGATAACAATCCGCTAACGCATCTGGATACTGCCAAACTCGGGGCCTTGGAACAGCAGTGGATAGCCCGGCTGTCAAACTACGATTTCACCATCAAGTACCGGGCAGGACACAAGAATGCCAATGCCGATGCCTTGTCCCGAATGCCCAATTTGCCAGAAACGGGAGAAGACCCGGAGGCACTTGAAGAGGTGGAGCTGCCTGCATTCCATCGCCCCAAAGCCACTCAGAACTCTCATCATGTGAAGAACAGGCACAGGAACCAACCGGATGCCACGCTGAATCCCCTGCCCCATCACGGGTGAGCAGAAACCCAGGATGGTTACCCCGCGGTCCGTCGGGTGAAAGACCTCTTGACGCAGGCAGGGTTGCATCCCGGCCCAGATGATCCACAGGAAACCCAACAGCTGTGGAAGGGGAGAAGCAAACTGTTTACCCATGATGGCAAGCTGTGCAGGAGGAGCATCGACCCACGTACTCATGAATTGGTGTGGCAGATAGTGGTGCCAAGGTGAGATGCGCCCATGGTTCTGGGAGCCTACCACGATGGAGCCGGACACTTCGGAATGGGGAAGCTAGAAAGGCTACTCCGAGGGAGGTTCTATTGGATTGGCATGAAGAGAGCCATTGAGAAGTGGTGTCGGGAGTGCGGTCCATGTAGCCTACGCAGGAAGGACCGTGGCAGCCAACGGGCTCCCCTGCAGCCTATCATCACCAAACGGCCGCTCGAACTGGTCGCGCTGGATCATGTGAAGTTGACACCTAGCCGGTCAGGCTATATCTACGCTCTTACCATCGTAGATCACTACTCCAGATTTTTGGTGGTTGTACCTGTCAAGGATCTAACGGCCAGAACTGCCGCCAAGGCCTTCCAGCAGTACTTTTGTAGGCCGCATGGCTACCCGGAGAAGGTACTGACCGATCAGGGACCAGCATTCGAAGCAGAAGTGTTCCAAGAGTTCTGCCAAGTGTACGGGTGTAAGAAGATCCGAACCACGCCGTACCATCCTCAAACCAATGGGATGTGCGAAAAGATGAACCAGGTGGTGATCGACTTATTGAAGACCTTGCCCGTAGAGGAACGGAACCTGTGGCCGACAAAGTTGCCTGACTTGGTGGATATCTACAATCACATCCCAGTAAATTCCACCAACTGTACTCCAGCGTACCTAATGAGGGAAAGACCTAGCCAGTTACCCGTTGATCTGGACATGGGGGTCCTAGTCCCCAAAGATACCTCGCCGGATGCAGATTGGGATGCAGAAAGGCAGCGAAGGTACCGCAAAGTACAGGAGTGCGTGGAAAGAAGTCTCGCCCAGGCTAGACAAAAACAAGAAAGGGACTACAACCAGCACGCTCCTGCGATTCCCCTGTCACCTGGTGAGCAAGTACTTAAACGAAAGAGGAGACTACACAAGCTTGATGACCAATGGGAAGCGGAACCGTATACCATCCTGCCATCCGATTTCGACAACACGAAGGTCTGTCTCATCAGCAAGGACAGAGGGGAGACCTCGACAGCGGTATCCAGGGATCACCTTAAGGTCTGCCCCGATAAGTTGAGAGAGAGGGACACGGCCCCAGGAATCTCCCCGCCGGTGGAAAAGGAGAAGATGATCCATACCGTCCTTGGTGACTTTCCCCAGTCCTGGACTCAGATAAATCAGGCCATCGTGGTACCTGTTCTAACGTTTCAACAGCCGGACCCACCAGAAGCAATGGTGGTACCAGATCATCCGGCCCCGCAACCTCAACAAGCCCGACCTGAAGATGCCATGCCAACCGTTGAACCGGCAAATCTTCCCTCTGCTGTATGTGAATCTGCTGTACCCACTGTTGATAGCAGCAGCTCTGAGAGCCCCAACCTGCCAGTGCTACCCAGACTCACTAGAAGTGTAGCTAGAAGACAGTGCACTACACCAGCGGTAGCAAGCATAGAGGGCCCTGTTAGGCCAATAGCAACCCCTGCGCTGCGAAGGTCCACACGCAGCACTCAGAACCAAACTCCCCTCCGCTACAAAACTTGGAGGTATTAGCGAGGGCTGCTATTTAGTTGAAAATGTTTGTGTGAATATCTTTTGTTACAGGTTTTAAAATGGACAATAGAGTAATGGACGGTGAATTGCTCAAAAACTTTCAAAAGGGGGACCCCTTTGTTTACCCGGGGTCCCCGCTGTTTCAACCATTGAACTGAGAGTCATAAACTGTGCATGACCTAACTTTCGCAACATTCAAGAGTCCTCACCTCCCATAAAGGGAAGCACTGTTATGTTTAATTGTTTATGCTATTTCAAAATTTTGTGTGTTTTCTGTTAACATGTATTGTTGTTCTTGTTTTCCCAGTCCGGGAGTACTGGATTTAACCGGGGGGGAGTGCAGCGCCCCAGAGTCCTGGTCGCTGCAGTAATGTCGCTCTGCCACTAAGGGGAGTGATGTTACGTCTGATTGCACGAAAGGAGTTTCTCTGACCAGGTAACACTCACACTACACTTCCACTCCGGCCACCAGGGGGGGTGGTTCTATCTAGTAGGCCACTCCTCACACTCTGGCAAAACTGGGGGTTGGACAGGAAGACAGGGAGAGAAGTAACTGGGAAGAGCTAGTGAGAGGACCTGTCAGGGATGGGATCCTGGCAGACTCCTAAGAGCAGAACTAACCAGTGAACAACGGGAATACAGAAAAGAGGCATTAGGACCAGAAGGAGTCGTGCTGTTAGACCGAGGCAACATCCTTCTGAGGCGCAAACAGTCGGTGGCCGGAACGCCGAGCAAGTAAGAGACTCTAAGTACTACTGCAAACCACGGCCGGACAGCCAATTATAGGTTGGCTGTCTCACACAAATCACCTAAGCAGACAACGGAGGCAGCTGTGGGAGAGGGGCGACTCTAGGGTCCCGGAAGAACTCCAGGCCTACCCCGTCATACGGGTGCGTCCTACCATATCATCTGGGGGACGGAGAGAACGAACATCAGAGACAGACAGAAACAGTTGTGAGGACTATCCCGGGAGCTCAGCAGGGAAGGACTACAACACCCAGCGCTAGAAGGTAGACACTGATTCCCACCTGTAAAGAGAACTCCTGATGTGCCTTTGGACCGGCCGGTCTCAAACAGCCCTGTTGACAGCACTCTGGACTGAGGACTCTAAAACCTTCAGTAAAGAGGTAAAGAGACTGCAACCTGGTGTCCTCGTTATTTACTACGACCTACACTGCACCGCAATATCACCACCATTTACCACCACCTTTCACTGGACGCCCCTCAGCAGGGTCACGGACCGGGTCTAGCCACCGTGACAACCCCAGAACAGAGACTCAGAGGCCCAGTACCGGGTACCCCTCGGCCCTGCGGCAGTGGGGGCGCTCCACTAGCGACTTGTCAGGCTCAAGAGAAAAACGTTATGTCCCCGATTCATCAAGACTTTTGTTTTGCACATCAGTCTCAATAAAGGAGTAAGTTGCACCAACATCAAGATATGTGTACCCCTTAATGAATTTGGAGCAACTTTCAGCTCATGTGCCTGCATTAGAAATGCACTCCGGTAAGGGACAGAAGTACATTTCTGGCATAATTTACAGCATTTTTGTGGCATAAATTATGAAGAATTTGTAGGCAATGCTCAGCCACACTCCTGGCAGTCTAAACTCCCCTCACTTATTAAAAGCTGACCAAGACTGGTGTAAAAATGCCAAAAGTTGTAAAATGTTTCTGCAGTTGTGGGTTGCACAAAAACGTTGCGACATTTCAAACACTATTACACCTAAATTCTGTTGAAAACTGATGAATTGAGGTCTAAAATTCTATATAGATAGTACAGGTGCTCAAACACTCTACATAAAATTTACAATTAGGTTTCTGATTCTTGCCACTACTACCCTTTTTCTCATCTTTTTCTCCCAATTGTTTTTCTCCTGTGTTTTTGCTTATTTTTAATCCACTTACGGTACCAATTTTCCACAGAAAGAAGGTGCACCGTTACATAAATTATGAGATTTGTAAAGTCAATAGGGACTAGATTTTCCTTAAATATTCTACCCTTGTGACACTGTAGTGTGATCATATAATGACACGATTTTACTAAGCATTCATATTTGTATATTGTATTCTGTCTTTTCTTTTAAAACAGAAGTTGATTGTGCAAAAATAATGTGTCCAAAAAAAGCCAACAGTTACCTTGTCTTAGATCATATTGTCCCATCCTCAATGAAAGAACAGCCCCTACTTTTAAGTTTTTTTGTATAGCGTTCTACTGAATGTTGCCATGGCTTTGGTTATTTACACAGATGACATGCTTAATAACATTGCAATGCCCCTAAACTAGACATTTAAGTAGCCCCTTCCTCAGGAATCCTTGGAAAGACTCCAAATTGGTCATGATCATGAATGCTTAAATTTGAGGGATCCTAGCTTAAATCCCATTTTTTTTGCAGTTAGGTTGCAAGACTTATTGGCAAGTATGGGCCATGTTTTGAGTTCATTGTAGGCTGGGGTGCTGTTGAAAAATGTATAGAATTTGATTTTAATGGCGTTCCATCTCAAGGACCATATAGCACTACAAAATATTTGTGTGTAGCCCCAGTCTTAAAGTAACTGTCTATCCTTGAGTATGGTTTATTTTGTTAATCCAAGTAAATCGAAAATCATGTTGTCATGCATGACAGTGGCCACAGGCTCAAAAAGGCTACCTCGGACAGTCTTTGTCTGGCAGATTCTAGAGGTACAACAACCTTCACCCTTTAAGCCCTGTACAGGGATCTGGTCTTACAATGGGGTCCAGTGGATTGCTTCCACTCAATGACTGTCATCTGTAAGAGCAAACCAGAGGCAGGAAGGGTTGCCAAGCAGGGTTAAATCCAAGAGGTCACATCTGGAACAGAATCTTAAAACAAAGAGGATGGTCAAAATTAACTCCAACATCAGAAAACAGGAATATTCAGGAAAGCAACACAAGTAATGACTAGCACAAGTCATTTAGCAAAACCAATTGGCTGGCAGTGGTAGTCAGAAAACCAGGGATTAAAATAGTACGTAGCCCCAAAGAGGCTTCTGTCACGGGGTTACCGCATCATCTGGCTACCTGAGCGGAGTCAGAAGATCACGGCATCTGGTTGCTCCTACTACGCTGAGAAAAATCACTTCTCCAGTGTATTAAACGTGTTTATTTCTTCCAGCTGCACAGGGGTTAATTGGCCATATTGGAATACTCCTACATTCAGCTGTGCTCGGTTCGCCACTTCTTTTCCCTATAAAATCTGGGCTCGATTGCTAAGTCCTTGTCAGAGTTAGCAATTTCTGCATGATATTGGAGTGAGAGAAGTTGGTTTTGAGGAGAGCTGAAGGAGTTTATTAGCGACTGTTGTCTGGTTTGTACACTTGGAAATTCCTTATCCTTCCCTGTCTTTCTTTCTTCCCCCTCCCTACACACCTTGGTGAATACCTCTGTTATATGTGAGTGTATATTTTGTGGAGTTTTCAGTTTACCCTTGTCTTCGTTACCCTGTCTGTCGGGTTGGTGTGCTTTGGAGCACAGTAGCTCCTCTCTTCCCTTGGTGGGGGAAAGGGACAGACGAAGGGCTGTTCTAGGAGATAGGGCAGGGGTGGAGGCACCGGCGTCTTCACCATCTGAAGTATGCCAGGAAATTTTGGAGGAGGGATAGAATACATTTGAATGCCATAGGTATGGACATGTGGTGTTTGGCGGTACAAGGAGGCATTGAGAAGTCTCTGAAGGTGTGGGGGGACATACATTTTTGAGGGGTGCAAAACATTTATGTTTGTGGCATGGGTGGAGGTCCTCGAAGTTGGTGGAGTTTGTTAATGGTGGATCGGTGTGTGTAGGGGAATGCAAGAGATACTGGACCCTCCCTGGGTGGATTTAAGTGGACGAGTGTTTAAATAATCCCGGGAACGGGATTAAAGGGACCCATGGTTAATGTCTTCGGACATTGGCCAGGTTGGATAATAGGTGTCTCTGAGCTGGTGCATAGTAGATAAAGGTAAGACATGACCTGGGGCCAAGGTGGGCTTATGAAACCTGCGGTTTATAGTTTTGGGGCTTCGACTGCCACCCCTTCTTGCAAGTTGTTTAAATTGTTTGGTTATTAATGTTAATAAAAGGATGCTGTGGCCAATTAATCCAATTCAAGTGTGGTGTGATTATTTGGAAGTTTATTAAGAAAGAATGAGGTGGGGAGTAGGAGGAAAGGGGTTAAATTTGAAGCTCACATGAATCTCGAACACCCCTTATGTCTATATATATATGTCTGATTCTATATGACTGGACATTTTAACAACAGGAAATGAAAGATGATATGTTGCTGTGCTTTAAGGAAGTTATTATGTGAAGAAATAAGGAATGTCTTTAGATTTCATCATTATCTTATTGCCAAATAGCAGTTTATAAACAGATTAGATTCATCATTGCATATATTGTTGTGCTATCTTGACATTGCTTATAAGGACACTTCACTTTTCCTATAAAATGCAAAAAGCTTCCATTTCTTAATCTGAAGCATAATATTAACGAATGATGTTTCTTTCCAATTAATGTGTCGACTTTGTAAAAAATTAGCATTTCATTAATTTGTCTGACATGTCTAGAAAAGCCAAAATGACGTAGAAATCAGAAACCTAACTAAACAACAAAAGACAACTTGAAAAAAGGTGCAAATTGTTTGATGATGATGCAAATTAAAAAGTCACTAATTGAGAAGTATTCACACCAAAAACTGTTGGAAATGGAGTGATGAATCGGGCCCACAGCATTTGTCTGTAAGGTGCAGGTAGCGGAGCAACCAACCAACCTAGATACTCTTTGGGAATACTTGTGCGGATGTCCTGAACTGAACACACCAGCAGCAGTATGAACAGTCTGAGCAAAGTGTTTTTTTCTATGTACCTCTGCAGTCAGCCTCTCAGTACCCCAAGTTCTCTTTACCTTCTGAGTCAGCCTCTCAGTACCCCAGGTTCTCTTTACCTCCTTTGTCAGCCTCTCTGTACCCCAGGTGCCCTTATACTTTGAATACTTCTTTTGTTCTGGTATCCGGAATTACTGGCTACGCTAAAAATGGCGAATTCTTGAATTTGTGATGGACAACAAGGTTTCACTTTGATTCTTCCGGGGTTCTGCTAATCTCCCCTTGATTCTGTACACTGGACCACTGGTAATCTCCCCTTGATTCTGTACACAGTGCCCTTTTGCTGTGTACACTCACACTTCTCTTTTTCTGATATCCAAAGTTACTAGCTACACTGGTAATGATGAATTCGTGAAGTTGTGCTGAACAATAAAGTTTCATTTAGCTTCTTCAGGGGTTCTGGTAATCTCCCCTTGATTCTATACACAGGCGCCCGGGTAATCTGCCTTTGATTCTGCACCCAGTGTCCTTTTGCTGTGTACACTCACACTTCTCTTGTTCCAGATTTACTGACTGTATTGGTAACTGAATTCTTGAAGTTGTGCTCGACAACAAAGTTTCACTTTGCTTATTCAAGAGTTCTGATAATCTTCCCTTGATTCTACACACAGGCCCCCAATTGAGTCATTCAGATGTACATCTTAATCATCAGTTATCACACACTGAACTTTGCACAAGGGTAAGATCTATTCACCCACTCCTGTTAAAGCTGAATCTTCTTCCCCAGCCATCCCGACCAATAGTCTGGCAACCTCTACTGCACAATATGGGCACATAAAACATAAAAGTCGGCACAGGAAGCAGATGTTGCAGCAGCAACTTTGTGTGTTACATACTGTATTTACAACAGAAAGTCATTCTGAACTAAAGTTCACCTCTTGGAGCAGACCCTCCTGGCTTCTTCCTGCAGATCTACTGTATGTCAACTTTTACAGATCATCTTTTCCTTGTAACAGCACTTTATTCTAAACTCTGCTGCCCGACTAATCCACCTGTCCCCCCGCTATTCCCCGGCCTCTCCCCTCTGTCAATCCCTTCACTGGCTCCCCATTGCCCAGAGACTCCAGTACAAAACCCTAAGCATGACGTACAAAGCCATCCACAACCTGTCTACTCCATACATCTGTGACCTCGTCTCCCGGTACTTACCTACACGCAACCTCCGATCCTCACAAGATCTCCTTCTCTACTCCCCTCTTATCTCCTCTTCCCACAATCGTATACAAGATTTCTCTCGCGTATCACCCCTACTCTGGAACCCTCTACCACAACACATCAGACTCTCGCCTACCATCGAAATCTTCAAAAAGAACCTGAAGACCCACCTCTTCCGACAAGCCTACAACCTGCAGTAATCACCGATCGACCAAACCGCTGCATGACCAGCTCTATCCTCACCTACTGTATTCTCACCCATCCCTTGTAGACTGTGAGCCTTCGCGGGCAGGGTCCTCTCTCCTCCTGTACCAGTTGTGACTAGTATTGTTTAAGATTATTGTACTTGTTTTTATTATGTATACCCCCCTCACATGTAAAGCACCATGGAATAAATGGCGCTATAACAATAAATAATAATAATAAATAATAATAATAATTCACTTTATTAAAAGTAGGTACATTTGAAAGATGCTGTAAATCAAGGATCGCTCCCCCCAAAAATAAGGTGCACACGCCCATCCTTCTCAACTATCCATGTTGAATCTCCACCTTTGTAAAATATTAGCGAATGGCTTACATAAATAGTCACTAATATCACTTCACATAGCACTAACCAAGTGCACATTCTCCAAATCAACCTGTAAAAGTTGTAGATTTTATCCAAATTTTCATCAAAACTATAATTTTTTTTTTTTTCACAAACCGGTGCATGGCCTAAAAGGGCTGCAATTAATGTTAGGAGTTACGCTGTGTGTAGACTGTAATTTCAAACACCAAACCCTGTTCCTTGGGGCTCACAATGTAATCTCCCTAGATTATGGTATGATGAGCATAGAGGACATGTTTGATGAGGGGAGGGGGTGGGGAGAGGTCAGAGTAGTGGTGGACTGTATTTTTTTTTGTTTATTAACTTAATGTGTGGAGATTCCGGCAGCCAATCAGTGCGCAGAAGCCATCCACAACGTCTAGTCACAAGGGCTTATGTCATTCTATGCAAAATCAAATGTCCCTCCGATATAAAAAGCAGACATGTTGTTTTTGCGCCATTTTGTCAGTGTAACAGTGCAGAGAGGCTTCTCCTGCTGCTGCTGCTGCTGCAAGTAGTGAAATAGTTAGCTAGGTGGTTTATTGTCAGCTAGTTCAGCTAGATAGTGTCAAATCGTCCTTCCAGCATCTAAATCCTTTGTGCTTATAGTGTGGTGCAGCCAGGAGTCCACTTTTCAGAATTTAAAGGGAACCTGTCACCCCGTTTTTTCAAGATGAGATAAAAATAGCGTTAAATAGGGGCAGAGCTGTGCAAAATTTTGGAAAGCGTTTTGCTCACGGCTGGGGATCAAGTTGTCTCATTCTTCAGCGTTTCATCCTCAGTCGAATGGTCAGACCGAGCGTATGAACCAAAATTTGGAGCAGTACTTACGCTGCTTTATTTCTGATAACCAGGAGGAGTGGTCGACATTCCTTCCTTTGGCTGAGTTTGCCATCAATAATCACCGCCAGGAGTCTTCTGGGGAGTCTCCGTTTTTTTGTGTTTACGGGCTACATCCTCAATTTTGTACTTTGAGTCAGGGGAGCTCTTCCGGCGTCCCGGAGGAAGACCAGTTAGGAGCACAACTGTCATCAGTCTGGAGGAGAGTTAAACAGCGCTTGTTGAGCGTGGGTGCTAGGTACAAACGTGTGGCTGACAGAAGGCGTGTGCCAGGTCCGGACCTGAGTGTGGATGACTGGGTGTGGTTATCCACAAAAAACATAAGACTCAAAATACCATCCCTTAAATTGGGTCCTAGGTTTATTGGTCCATTTAAGGTCACTGCTGTCATTAACCCAGTAGCTTACCGATTGGAGCTTCCTACGGTGTATAAGATACACAACGTGTTCCACAGATCGTTGCTAAAAAAGATGGTGGGTCTTGTGGATGCGACACCGATGCCTTCTCCAGTCTTGGTGGATGGTAATTTGGAATTTGAAGTCTCCAAGGTGGTTGACTCTCGTGTAGTGCGCCGCACCTTACAGTACTTGGTACACTGGCGTGGTTATGGGCCGGAGGAGAGGTCTTGGGTACCAGCCTCGGACATTCATGCGGATCGGCTGGTCAGTATGTTTCACCGCCGTCATCCGGAGAAGCCGGGTCCTATAAGTCGTGAGGGCCCTGGGGTCCCTCGTTGAAGGCGGGGTACTGTCATGTCGGACGCTGTTCATACTAGGGCGTTCGACAGACAGTGGTAATTCCGCTTTTGTCCACTATGCGCTCAGTGGCGTTGGCTAGATTTTATCTAGCTGGTCCGGGGTTAATTTAGCTGGTGCTCGGATTGGAAGCTGGGTCACGCCCACTGCCTTTAAATTGTTCTTCTGAACATTGGGCGTCGCCGATTATAGCTTCTGTCTTGTGCTTTGTTATCTCGGTCTGGAGTGGTGGTCTAGGAAAAGGAGTATCGTATCTGGTGGTGTATATTTCCCTTTGTCATATTTTCCTCCTTCCTATATTTGTATTTGTTTTGCCCTGTGCACTCATAGTGTATTCCTGAGTGACTGCGGCGTGGTGTATATTTTCCATTATCCTTGTCTGTGCTAACTGTGGGTATTGGTTAGTGGTCTATTCACTGGGAGGTGGGTAGTGGTTTCAGCCAGAGGTTGTAACAGGAGATAGGGTGAGGATGGAGGCCCAGACAAGCACACCATCAGTGTAAACTCTGGGAGAAGGGTCAGTCAGGGTTTCCCAGAGATGAGGGAAATCGCAGGGGCCCTGGTTATTAGCTCTTGCCTATTTAGACACCTAGATTTCCCGTGACACCTAGGTGTTTAGTAGTTTAGTTCTCTAAACCCTGTTGTTTAATAGTTTAGCTCTCCCTCTTCTGGTATCTCAAGGTTTAGATCTCTATCCCTTGGTGTCTAGTGGTTTATTTCACCATCCCTTGGTGTGTTGGTGTGTTGTGGCTTAGTTATCCAACCCTAGGTGTTTAGTAACTTAGTTCTCCATCATCTGGTGTGTAGTGGTTTACATTTTCATCCTCAAGTGCCCTGTAAGCCTTAGGGATTCCAAGACTTGGTGTCTAGTTACACCTTGGTGTCTAGTGGTTTAGTTCACCATCTCTTGGTGTGTAGTGGTTTAAGTCTCCATCCCTTGGTGTGTAGTGGTTTAATTCTGCAACCCTAGGTGTTTAGTAGTTTAGTTCTCTAAACCCTTGTTGTGTAGTAGTTTAGTTCTCAATCTTCTGGTATCTCGTGGTTTAGTTCTCCATTACTTGGTTTCTAGTAGTTTAGTTTACCATCCCTTGGTGTGTTGGTGTGTTGTGGTTTAGTTATCCAACCCTAGGTGTTTAGTAGTTTAGTTCTCCATCCTCTGGAGTGTAGTGGTTTACTTTTTCATCCCCAAGTGCCCTGTAAGCCTTAGAGATTCCAAGACTTGTGGAGCAGACCCTTCCACGCCTACCCCCATAGCTACCAGAGTCACCCAGCTTTGTTGAAGCTAGAAATGCTGGTCCAAGCCCTGTCCCAGGCCCTGTCACATGCATCAATGCTGTGCAATTATACTATTTGAGCTGTTTTGGCAAGTTTTTGCCCCTTCCTTAAGGTTGTTGTTTATACGGTTGGTTTTGTCTCCCATTGAATTCAATGGGGTTTGTGTTATGAGCTGGTGGTTTAGGAGCAACATGGGACGTGAATATCAGAATATCAGGGAAATCCAAGCAGAGATGTGAATCCAACCAGGAACCATTGACAACTGGCACAGGCTAAAGGATAGAACCAGGCTAAATAGCCGAGCCAGAAAGACAATCAGTGGAAGCAGCTGCTGACTACTAAATCCAAGGAGCAGCAGTACCACTTAAAACCACCGGAGGGAGCCCAAGAGCAGAACTCACAAAAGTGCTACTTACAACCACCGGAGGGAGCCCTAACAGCGGAATTCACAACAGTACCCCCCTTGAGGAGGGGTCTCCGAACCCTCACCAGAGCCCCCAGGCCGATCAGGACGAGCCAAGTGAAAAGCACGAACCAAATCGGCGGCATGGACATCGGAGGCAACAACCCAAGAATTATCCTCCTGGCCATAACCCTTCCACTTGACAAGATACTGAAGCCTCCGCCTCGAAAAACGAGAATCCAAAATTTTCTCCACCACATATTCCAACTCCCCATCAACCAACACCGGGGCAGAAGGATCAACAGAGGGAACAACGGGCACCACATATCTCCGCAACAAAGATCTATGGAAAACATTATGGATGGCAAAAGAGGCTGGAAGGGCCAAACGAAAAGATACCGGATTGATAATCTCAGAAATCCTATAAGGACCAATAAACCGAGGCTTGAACTTAGGGGAAGAAACCTTCATGGGAACATGACGAGAAGATAACCAGACTAAATCCCCCACCTGAAGCCGGGGACCAACACACCGACGGCGGTTAACAAAACGTTGAGCCTTTTCCTGAGACAACGTCAAATTGTCTACCACATGAGTCCAAATCTGCTGTAACCTGTCCATTACAGAATCCACACCAGGACAATCAGAAGGCTCAACCTGCCCCGAAGAAAAACGAGGATGAAAACCAAAATTACAAAAGAAAGGCGAAACCAAAGTAGCTGAACTAGCCCGATTATTAAGGGCAAACTCGGCCAATGGCAAGAAAGCCACCCAATCATCCTGGTCAGCAGACATAAAGCATCTCAAATAAGTTTCCAAGGTCTGATTAGTTCACTCAGTTTGGCCATTTGTCTGAGGATGAAACGCCGAAGAAAAAGACAAATCAATGCCCATCCTAGCACAAAAGACCCGCCAAAACCTAGAAACAAACTGGGAACCTCTGTCAGACACAATATTCTCCGGAATGCCATGCAAACGAACCACATGCTGAAAAAACAATGGAACCAAATCAGAGGAGGAAGGCAATTTACGCAAAGGTACCAAATGGACCATTTTAGAGAACCGGTCACAAACCACCCAGGTAACAGACATCTTCTGGGAAACAGGAAGATCTGAAATAAAATCCATGGAAATATGCGTCCAGGGCCTCTCAGGGACCGGCATAGGCAAAAGCAACCCACTAGCGCGGGAACAGCAAGGCTTGGCCTGGGCACAAGTCCCACAGGACTGCACAAAAGAACGCACATCCCGCGACAAGGAAGGCCACCAAAAGGACCTAGCAACCAAATCTCTGGTACCAAAAATCCCAGGATGACCAGCCAACACCGAACAATGAACCTCAGAAATTACCTTACTTGTCCATCTATCAGGAACAAACAGCTTCCCCACAGGACAGCGGTCAGGTTTATCAGCCTGAAATTCCTGAAGCACCCGCCGTAAATCAGGGGAGATGGCAGAAAGAATCACCCCTTCCTTAAGAATGCCAACCGGCTCAAGGACTCCAGGAGAATCAGGCAAAAAACTCCTAGAGAGGTCATCAGCCTTAACATTCTTAGATCCCGGAAGATACGAGACCACAAAATCAAAACGGGAGAAAAACAGGGACCATCGAGCCTGTCTAGGGTTCAGCCACTTGGCCGACTTGAGGTAAATCAGGTTCTTATGATCGGTCAAGACCACAACGCGGTGCTTGGCTCCCTCAAGCCAATGTCGCCACTCCTCAAATGCCCACTTCATGGCCAACAACTCCCGATTGCCAACATCATAATTGCGCTCCGCAGGCGAAAACTTTCTGGAAAAAAAGGCACACAGTTTCATCAAAGAACCATCAGAACTCCTCTGAGACAAAACGGCCTGTTGTGAATTTGGATTCTGGGCTCCCCCGGTGGCCGCTTGTGGAATTGGACTTGTCATCCTCTTTCCTGTTTCACCTGATTCCATCAGTAGTGGGTGTCGCTATTTAAGCTCATTTCTCTGGTGGTTTCTTGCCGGTCAACAATGTTATCTGATGCCTCTCAGTGCTTGTTCCTGCTTCTAGACAACTACTGATAAGTTGGACTTTTGTCCATGTTTTGTTTTGCCTATTTGTTCCAGTTCGCAGCTGAAGTTTTGTTACTGTGTCTGGAAAGCTCTCGTCGATCAGGGATTGCTACTCTGGCGTTATGAGTTAATGCCAGAGTTTAAGGTAATCTCTGGATGGTGTTTTGTTAGTATTTTTCTGCTGACCATGAAAGTATACTATCTGTCTTCTGCTATCTAGTAAGCGGACCTCAAATTTGCTAAGACTATTTTCCTGCTGCGTTTGTTGTTTCATCTGAACTCACCGTCATTATATGTGGGGGGCTACTGTCTTCTTTGGAATATTTCTCTAGAGGTGAGCCAGGTCTTATATTTCCCTCTGCTAGCTATTTAGGTCTTAGGCCAGAGCTAGGCATCTAGCGATAAATAGGAAATGCTACCTGGCTATTTCTAGTTGCGCGGCAGGCTTAGTTCATGGTCAGTATAGTTCCATCTTCCGAGAGCTTGTCCCTCTATAGGCTTGCTATGATCTCTGCCTGCAGAGATCATGACAGTTTGACCGGCAAATAAAGTGTTAAAGACCCAGGTTGAGAAAGGAGAGTTATAAGAAGTCTGCTGGAATTTTTTTTTTTTTTTTCCTCCAGTCTGCCTTGCTGCAGTCTTTTTTCTCTCTCTCCTCCTAATCTCTGTATGCTCTGTGTGCACCTGACAATAATGGATCTCCAGAGTGTAACTGCGGGTTTGAATAATCTCATCACGAAAGTACAAAATTTACAAGATTTTGTGGTACATGCTCCGGTATCTGAGCCGAGAATTCCTTTGCCGGAGTTCTTCACAGGGAATAGAGCTAGCTTCCAGAATTTCCGAAATAATTGTAAGCTTTATTTGTCCCTGAAGTCTCGTTCAGCTGGAGACCCTGCTCAGCAGGTTAGGATTGTGATTTCCTTGCTCAGGGGTGACCCTCAAGATTGGGCCTTCTCATTGCCAGCAGGGGATCCTGCGTTACGCGATGTGGATGCGTTTTTTCTGGCCTTGGGCTTGCTTTATGAGGAACCTCATTTGGAACTTCAGGCAGAAAAAACTTTGATGGCACTATCTCAGGGGCAAGACGAAGCTGAAGTTTTCTGCCAAAAATTCCGTAAATGGTCTGTGCTTACTCAGTGGAATGAGTGCGCCTTGGCGGCAACTTTCAGAGAAGGTCTCTCTGATGCCGTTAAGGATGTTATGGTGGGGTTCCCTTTGCCTGCAGGTCTGAATGAGTCCATGACAATGGCTATTCAGATTGATAGGCGTCTGCGGGAGCGCAAACCGATGCACCATCTGGCGGTGTCTATGGAAAAGACGCCAGAAAGTATGCAGTGTGATAGAATTCTGTCCAGGAGCGAGCGACAGAATTTTAGACGGAAGAATGGATTGTGTTTCTATTGTGGGGATTCTACTCATGTTATATCGACATGCTCTAGGCGTACAAAGAAGCTTGATAAGTCTGTTTCCATTGGCACCATTCAGTCTAAGTTTATTTTGTCTGTAACCCTGATTTGCTCTTTGTCATCCATTGCCACGGACGCCTATGTTGACTCTGGCGCCGCTCTGAGTCTTATGGATTGGTCCTTTGCCAATCGTTGTGGTTTTGATTTAGAGCCTTTGGAGACTCTTATTCCTCTGAAGGGGATTGACTCCACCCCATTGGCTAATAATAAACCACAATACTGGACACAAGTAACCATGCGTATCAATCCGGATCACCAGGAGATTATTCGTTTCCTGGTGCTGTATAATTTACATGACGATTTGGTACTGGGATTGCCATGGTTGCAGTCTCACAACCCAGTCTTGGACTGGAGAGCTATGTCTGTGTTGAGCTGGGGATGTAAGGGTATTCATGGGGACGTACCTTTGGTTTCTATTTCGTCGTCCATTCCCTCTGAAGTCCCTGAGTTCCTCTCTGATTATCAAGACGTCTTTGACGAACCCAAGCTTGGGTCGTTACCTCCGCACCGTGAGTGCGATTGTGCCATAGATTTGATACCGGGTTGTAAATATCCAAAGGGTCGTTTGTTTAATTTGTCTGTGCCGGAACATGCTGCTATGCGGGAATATATAAAGGAGTCTTTGGAAAAGGGACATATTCGTCCATCTTCTTCTCCCTTGGGAGCTGGGTTTTTCTTTGTCTCAAAAAAAGACGGCTCTTTGAGACCATGTATTGATTATCGGCTTCTGAATAAGATCACTGTTAAGTATCAATACCCATTGCCTTTGCTTACTGATTTGTTTGCTCGTATAGAGGGTGCTAAGTGGTTCTCTAAAATTGATCTTCGTGGGGCGTATAATTTGGTGCGGATCAGGCAGGGGGATGAGTGGAAGACCGCATTTAATACGCCCGAGGGCCACTTTGAGTATTTGGTCATGCCTTTTGGTCTTTCTAATGCCCCTTCAGTTTTCCAGTCTTTTATGCATGATATTTTCCGCGATTTTCTGGATAAATTTATGATAATATATCTGGATGATATTCTGATTTTTTCTGATGACTGGGACTCTCATGTCCAGCAGGTCAGGAGAGTTTTTCAGGTTCTGCGGTCTAATTCTTTATGTGTGAAGGGGTCTAAGTGCGTTTTTGGGGTCCAGAAAATTTCCTTTTTGGGGTATATTTTTTCTCCCTCTTCCATTGAGATGGATCCCGTCAAGGTGCAAGCTATTTGTGACTGGACTCAGCCCTCCTCTCTTAAGGGTCTTCAGAGATTTTTGGGCTTTGCCAACTTTTACCGCCGATTTATTGCTGGTTTTTCGGATGTCGTTAAACCACTGACTGATTTGACCAGACAAGGCGCTGATGTTGCTAATTGGTCCCCTCATGCTGTAGAGGCCTTTCAGGAGCTTAAGCGCCGTTTTGCCTCTGCCCCTGTGTTGCGTCAGCCTGATGTGAATCTGCCTTTTCAGGTTGAGGTTGACGCTTCGGAGATCGGAGCTGGGGCAGTGTTGTCGCAGAAAGGTTCCGACTGCTCCGTCATTAGGCCTTGTGCCTTCTTTTCTCGCAAATTTTCGCCCGCAGAGCGGAATTATGATGTTGGGAATCGGGAGCTTTTGGCCATGAAGTGGGCGTTTGAGGAGTGGCGCCATTGGCTCGAGGGGGCTAGGCATCAGGTGGTGGTATTGACTGACCACAAAAATTTGATTTATCTTGAGACTGCCAGACGCCTGAATCCTAGACAGGCGCGCTGGTCTTTATTTTTTTCTCGCTTTAATTTTGTGGTGTCATACCTACCGGGTTCTAAGAATGTTAAGGCAGATGCCCTTTCTAGGAGTTTTGACCCGGACTCTCCTGGTAATTCTGAACCCACAGGTATCCTTAGGGAGGGAGTAATTTTGTCGGCCGTTTCTCCTGATCTGCGGCGGTCCTTGCAAGAGTTTCAGGCGGATAGACCGGATCGTTGTCCGCCTGATAGACTGTTTGTTCCGGATGATTGGACCAGCAGAGTCATCTCTGAGGTACATTCTTCTGCATTGGCAGGTCATCCCGGAATTTTTGGTACCAGGGATTTGGTGGCAAGATCCTTCTGGTGGCCTTCTCTGTCACGAGATGTGCGAGTCTTTGTGCAGTCATGTGACGTTTGTGCTCGGGCCAAGTCTTGTAGTTCTCGGGCTAGCGGACTGCTGTTGCCCTTGCCTATTCCTAAGAGGCCTTGGACACACATCTCGATGGATTTTATTTCAGATCTGCCTGTTTCCCAGAAGATGTCTGTCATCTGGGTGGTCTGTGACCGTTTCTCTAAAATGGTCCATTTGGTTCCTCTGCCCAAGTTGCCTTCTTCTTCTGAGTTGGTTCCTCTGTTTTTTCAGAATGTTGTCCGATTGCACGGTATTCCTGAGAATATTGTTTCTGACAGAGGTACCCAATTTGTGTCTAGATTTTGGCGGGCATTCTGTGCTAGGATGGGCATAGATTTGTCTTTTTCATCTGCTTTTCACCCTCAGACTAATGGCCAGACCGAGCGGACTAATCAGACCCTTGAGACATATCTGAGGTGTTTTGTCTCTGCTGACCAGGATGATTGGGTTGCTTTTTTGCCATTGGCAGAGTTCGCCCTCAATAATCGGGCCAGTTCTTCCACCTTGGTGTCCCCGTTTTTCTGTAATTCGGGGTTTCACCCTCGATTTTCCTCCGGTCAGGTGGAATCCTCGGATTGTCCTGGAGTGGATGCGGTGGTGGAGAGATTGCATCACATCTGGGGGCAGGTTATGGACAATTTGAAGTTGTCACAGGAGAAGACTCAGCGTTTTGCCAACCGTCATCGTCGTGTTGGTTCTCGGCTTTGTGTTGGAGATTTAGTGTGGTTGTCTTCTCGTTTTGTCCCTATGAGGGTCTCTTCTCCTAAGTTTAAACCTCGGTTCATCGGCCCTTATAGAATATTGGAGATTCTTAATCCTGTTTCTTTCCGTTTGGACCTCCCTGCGTCCTTTTCCATTCATAACGTTTTTCATCGGTCGTTATTGCGCAGGTATGAGGTACCTGTTGTACCTTCTGTTGAGCCTCCTGCTCCGGTGTTGGTTGAGGGTGAGTTGGAGTACGTTGTGGAGAAGATTTTGGACTCTCGTGTTTCCAGACGGAAACTCCAGTATCTGGTCAACTGGAAGGGTTACGGCCAGGAGGATAATTCTTGGGTCAATGCATCTGATGTTCATGCTTCTGATCTTGTTCGTGCCTTCCATAGGGCTCATCCTGGTCGCCCTGGTGGATCTGGTGAGGGTTCGGTGCCCCCTCCTTGAGGGGGGGGTACTGTTGTGAATTTGGATTCTGGGCTCCCCCGGTGGCCGCTTGTGGAATTGGACTTGTCATCCTCTTTCCTGTTTCACCTGATTCCATCAGTAGTGGGTGTCGCTATTTAAGCTCATTTCTCTGGTGGTTTCTTGCCGGTCAACAATGTTATCTGATGCCTCTCAGTGCTTGTTCCTGCTTCTAGACAACTACTGATAAGTTGGACTTTTGTCCATGTTTTGTTTTGCCTATTTGTTCCAGTTCGCAGCTGAAGTTTTGTTACTGTGTCTGGAAAGCTCTCGTCGATCAGGGATTGCTACTCTGGCGTTATGAGTTAATGCCAGAGTTTAAGGTAATCTCTGGATGGTGTTTTGTTAGTATTTTTCTGCTGACCATGAAAGTATACTATCTGTCTTCTGCTATCTAGTAAGCGGACCTCAAATTTGCTAAGACTATTTTCCTGCTGCGTTTGTTGTTTCATCTGAACTCACCGTCATTATATGTGGGGGGCTACTGTCTTCTTTGGAATATTTCTCTAGAGGTGAGCCAGGTCTTATATTTCCCTCTGCTAGCTATTTAGGTCTTAGGCCAGAGCTGGGCATCTAGCGATAAATAGGAAATGCTACCTGGCTATTTCTAGTTGCGCGGCAGGCTTAGTTCATGGTCAGTATAGTTCCATCTTCCGAGAGCTTGTCCCTCTATAGGCTTGCTATGATCTCTGCCTGCAGAGATCATGACAACGGCCCCTGCCCCAATCTCAGAAGCGTCAACCTCAACCTGAAAAGGAAGAGAAACATCCGGCTGACGCAACACAGGGGCAGAAGTAAATCGGCGTTTAAGCTCCTGAAAGGCCTCAACAGCCGCAGAGGACCAATTCGTCACATCAGCGCCTTTCTTTGTCAAATCGGTCAGGGGCTTAACCACACTGGAAAAGTTGACAATGAAACGGTGATAAAAATTAGCAAAGCCCAAAAATTTCTGAAGACTCTTCACAGATGTGGGTTGAATCCAGTCATGAATGGCTTGGACCTTAACAGGATCCATTTCTATAGACGAGGGAGAAAAAATAAAACCCAAAAAAGAGACCTTCTGAACTCCAAATAGGCACTTAGACCCCTTCACAAATAAAGCATTATCACGAAGGATCTGGAATACCATCCTGACCTGCTTCACATGAGACTCCCAATCATCGGAAAAAATCAAAATATCATCCAAATACACAATCATGAATTTATCAAGATAATTGCCGAAAATATCATGCATGAAGGACTGAAATACAGAAGGAGCATTAGAGAGCCCGAAAGGCATCACAAGGTATTCAAAATGGCCTTCGGGCGTATTAAATGCAGTTTTCCATTCGTCACCCTGTTTAATACGAACAAGATTATATGCCCCTCGAAGGTCAATCTTAGTAAACCAACTAGCCCCCTTGATCCGAGCAAACAAATCAGAAAGGGTATTGGAATTTGACCGTGATCTTATTAAGAAGGCGATAATCAATACAGGGTCTCAAGGAGCCATCCTTCTTGGCAACAAAAAAGAATCCCGTTCCCAATGGTGAGGAAGACGGCCGAATATGCCCCTTCTCCAAAGACTCCTTAACATAACTCCGCATGGCGGCATGCTCTGGCACAGACAGATTGAAAAGTCGGCCCTTAGGGAACTTACAGCCAGGAATCAAGTTAATAGCACAATCACAGTCCCTATGTGGAGGAAGGGAACTGGACTTGGGCTCATCAAATACATCCTGGAAATCCGACAAAAACTCCGGAACTTCAGAAGAGGGGGAAGAGGAAATTGACATCAAAGGAACGTCACTATGTACCCCTTGACAACCCCAACTAGTCACAGACATAGATTTCCAATCCAGCACCGGATTATGTCCCTGTAACCATGGAAAACCCAGTACAACAACATCATGCAAATTATGCAACACCAGAAAACGGCAATCTTCCTGATGTGCTGGAGCTATGCACATGGTCAGCTGAGTCCAATACTGAGGTTTATCCTTGGCCAACGGTGTAGCATCAATGCCCCTCAAAGGAATAGGGCTCTGCAAAGGCTGCAAGGAAAAACCACAGCGCCTGGCGAATTCCAAGTCCATCAAGTTCAGGGCAGCGCCTGAATCCACAAATGCCATGATAGAAAAGGACGATAATGAGCAAATCAAGGTCACAGATAAGAGAAATTTAGGCTGTACAGTACTGATGGTAACAGACCTAGCGACCCTCTTAGTACGCTTAGGGCAATCAGAAATAACATGAGCAGAATCACCACAGTAAAAACACAGCCTATTCTGGCGTCTGAATCCCTGCCGTTCTGCTCTAGTCAAAATCCTATCACATTGCATAGGCTCAGGACTCTGCTCAGAGGATACTGCCATATGGTGCACAACTTTGCGCTCGCGCAGGCGCCGATCAATCTGAATGGCTAGAGACATAGATTCGCTCAAACCAGCAGTCGTGGGGAACCCCACCATAACGTCTTTAAGGGCTTCAGAAAGACCCTTTCTGAAAATTGCTGCCAGAGCCTCCTCATTCCATTTAGTGAGCACAGACCATTTTCTAAATTTCTGGCAGTATACTTCTGCCGCTTCCTGACCCTGACACAGGGCCAACAAGGTCTTTTCTGCATGATCCACAGAATTAGGTTCGTCATACAATAATCCGAGCGCTTGAAAAAATGTGTCTACATTAAGCAATGCCGGATCCCCTGATTCAAGGGAGAATGCCCAGTCCTGAGGGTCACCACGCAGCAGAGAGATGACAATTTTAACCTGCTGAATGGAATCACCAGAGGAACGGGGTTTCAAGGGAAAAAACAATTTGCAGTTATTTTTGAAGTTCAAAAACTTGGATCTGTCCCCCCCCAAAAAATCAGGGGTTGGAATTCTAGGCTCTAAAGCCAGAGTCCGGACAACATAATCTTGGATACTCTGTACTCTTGCAGCAAGTTGATCCACACGAGAAAACAAACCCTGAACATCCATGCCAGCGCCAAAATCCTGAACCACCCAGAGATTAAGAGGAAAAAAAAGTCAAAACAGACTGCAGAAAAAAAAAAATGGCTCAGAACTTCCTTTTCCTTCTTTTGAGATGCATTTAATTCATTTTTGGCCAGTTGTACTGTTATGAGCTGGTGGTTTAGGAGCAACATGGGACGTGCTCTGGAGGAGGTGGTACCTGTACTGACCGCAGTTCCTGAGCTTAACACAACACTAGAAGTAGCCGTGGGATGTTCCTGTTACTCCCTAGACACCTCGTCACAGCCGGAGGACTAACTACCCCTAAAGATAGAAACAGGAAAGCTATCTTGCCTCAGAGAAAATCCCCAAAGGATAGGACAGCCCCCCACAAATATTGACTGTGAGTGGAGAGGGAAATGACATACGCAGAATGAAACCAGGATGTAGCAAAGGAGGCCAGTCTAGCTAGATAGATAGAACAGGACAGAATACTGTGCGGTCAGTATTAAAAACTAGAAAAATCCACCACAGAGTTTACAAAAATCTCCACACCTGACTAAAGGTGTGGAGGGTAAATCTGCTTCCCAGAGCTTCCAGCTTAACTGAATTAATCCATACTGACAAGCTGGACTAGAAAAAACATAGAAAGTGCAGAAAGATTAAGTCCACAACAAGTGGACTGCAAAAGAACAAAGCAAGGACTTATCTTTGCTGAACTGGTGAGAATATCAGGGAAATCCAAGCAGAGATGTGAATCCAACCAGGAACCATTGACAACTGGCACAGGCTGAAGGACAGAACCAGGCTAAATAGCCGAGCCAGAAAGACAATCAGTGGAAGCAGCTGCTGACTACTAAATCCAAGGAGCAGCAGTACCACTTAAAACCACCGGAGGGAGCCCAAGAGCAGAACTCACAAAAGTGCCACGTACAACCACCGGAGGGAGCCCAAGAGCGGAATTCACAACAGGTTTGTATATGTTCGGCAAACTGTTTAGCATACATTGGAATCATCATATAGCACATAAGTAAGTTAAGGACAAACTGTACTTTAAGAACATGTATATCACAAATATTCTTCTTTATTTATCAATTAATTTTCTGGAGTAAGGCCTCTGTAACGTATTTTTATCTAACAGATATCATTCTGAAACAAAAATCCAGTGTTAATTGAATAGATTTATCATGAATTTAACCCAGCGACTATGTATCCGTGAATAGTTCCCATAGAAGATACTTTTATGATATCCGTCTGGAAATCCGCTACCAGACAACAAGTGCAGTGACTCCCATCCCTCCCTGCATCTCCCCTGGCTCACTCTCCACATTCGATCCCATCACAAAAGAAGAAGTCTCCAAGCTTCTCTCTTCTTCTCGTACGACTACATGCACCACCGACCCCATTCCCTCACATCTCCTCCAGTCTCTCTCTCCAGTCGTCACAACTCACCTAACTACAATCTTTAATCTCTCCCTCTCTTCTGGCATTTTCCCCTCCTCCTTCAAACACTCTATCATTATTCCATTACTAAAGAAACCCGCCCTCATCCAATCCTGCAAAAATAACTACAGACCAGTCTCCAATCCCCTTTTCATCTCTAAACTCTTGGAGCTCCTGATATACTCCCGCCAGTTACCTCTCCACTCACTCCCTCATAGACTCCTCACAGTCTGGTTTCCGCCCCCTACATTCGACAGAAACTGCACTCATCAAGGTGACCAATGACCTTCTGACAGCAAAATGTAATGGTGACCACTCTCTGCTCATTCTTCTCGACCTTTCTGCAGCTTTCGACACTGTTGACCACCCTCTCCTACTCTCTAGGCTTCAGTCACTAGGCATTAAGGACACTGCTCTCTCCTGGTTCTCTTCCTTTCTTTCTGATCGCTCCTTCAGTGTTCTGTTCTCTGGCTCCACTTCATCTCCTCTTCCTCTCACTGTTGGGGTACCTCAGGGCTCAGTCCTTGGCCCCCTTCTCTTCTCCCTCTACACGGCCCCTATTGGACAGACTATCAGCAGATTTGGCTTTCAGTACCATCTTTATGCTGATGACACACAACTATACACGTCTTTCCCTGACCTTACCCCCGCTGTACTACAGAACACCATTGACTGTCTGTCTGCAGTCTCCAACATCATGTCCGCTCTCTATCTGAAACTCAACCTCTCCAAAACTGAACTTCTTCTGCTCCCGTCATCTACTAACCTCCCTAAATCTGACATTTCCCTCTCCGTGGGTGGCACCATAATAACACCCCGGCAGCAGGCACGCTGTCTGGGTGTTATGTTTGACTCCGATCTCTCCTTCACATCCCATATACAATCTCTTGCCCGCTCTTGCCGCTTACACTTAAAGAACATCTCTAGAATCCGCCCTTTTCTCACCATGGAAACAACAAAAACCATCACTGTCGCCCTGATCCACTCCCGCCTGGACTACTGTAACGCTCTATTAATTGACCTCCTCCGTACTCGACTTTCCCCTCTCCAGTCTATCCTTAATGCAGCAGCAAGGGTTGGCCATCTAGCTAATCGTTACTCAGACGCGTCCGCTCTTCACCAGTTGTTACACTGGCTGCCCATTCATTACAGGATACAATTCAATGTACTTGTTCTCACCCACAAAGCTCTCCACAGTGCGGCACCCCCATACATCTCCTCCCTCATTTTGGTCTATCGGCCTAACCGACCGCTGCGCTCTGCAAATGACTTTCGATTAACCTCTGCACTAATTCGTACCTCCCACTCCCAACTCCAAGACTTCTCCCGTGCTGCGCCAATCCTCTGGAATGCTATACCCCAAGATATTAGGACCATCCACAATTTGCATAGTTTTAGGCGCTTGCTCATAACACATTTGTTCAGAGTGGCCTAAGACATTCACTAATCAAAGTCATTTTATGTTTGTGTGTGTATCCCATTCACTATCTCCATCTATCCCCCACCCCCTGAAAATGGCTGGACCATCATTGTAAATACATCATTGTAAGTACACACCTGTACTTTGTATCTCCCCCACCCAGCGTCGGACTGGAGCACCTTGGGCCCACCAGAGAAAATCATTCTTGGGGCCCACAATGTAGCTACATAGAAATAGATACAAGACCACCAATTGTGCGGTAAAAAGTGCTAATATCAGGGAATAATATAAGGTAGTTCACGTCTTAATTATGTAGCAAGGGTTGGGGTAGCCCCCTCACAGAATATAATGTAGCCCCCTCATAAAATATAATGCAGCCCCCTCTCATAGAATATAATGCAGCACCCCACAAAATATAATGCAACCCCCTCAGGTATAACGCAGTCCCCACCATAGAATATAATGTAGCACCCTCATAGGGTATAATGCAGCCCCCCTCATATAGTTTAATGCAGCCCACCACAGAATATAATGTAGACCCCTGAGAGAATGCAGCCACACCACAGAATATAATGCAGCCCCCACATAGAGTATACTGTAGCCCCCTCATATAGTATGATGTAGCCCCCATAATATAATGTAGTGTAGTCCCCTGAGAATGCAGTCCCCCCACAGAATATAATGTAGCCCCCTCATAAAGTATAATGCAGCCCCTCTCCACCCCATCATTGTCCTCATCACACCTCCATCATTGCCTTCTCCCCCTCCACCCCTATCATTCTCCCCAACCACCTCCATCACTGCCCATTCCACCACCTGCATCATTGCCTCCTCCCCCATCATCATTGTCCATTTCATCACCTCCATCACCTCAATCATTGCCTCCCCCCACCACCATCATTGCCCATGACCTCCATCATTGCCTCCCCACCACCATCATTGCCCATTTCATCACCTCCATCATTGCCTCCCACCGCCACCATTGCCCATCACCTCCATCATTGCTTCCCCCATCATTGCCTATCACCTCCATTGCCTATCATCTCCATCATTGCCCATCACCTCCATCATTGCCTCTCCCACCACCATATTTGCCCATCACCTCCATCATTGCCTCCCCACCATCATTGCCTATCACCTCCATTGCCTATCACCTCCATCATTGCCCATCACCTCCATCATTCTCTCCCCCCACCACCATCATTGCCCATCGCCTCCATCATTGTCTCTCCCCCACCACCATCATTACCCGTCACCTCCATTATTGGCTCCCCCCACCAACATCATTGCCCATCACTTCCATCATTGTCTCCCCCCACCAATATCATTGTCCTTCACCACCACACACACACCTCACCGCAGCAGCAGCTCATCACCTACACACACACGCAGGCACACACACACTCTCACACACACAGGCACAGACACACACATGCAGGCACAGAAACACACACGCAGGCACACACATGCACACACACATGCAGGCACACACACACGCAGGCACACAGCACAGCTCACTTCCCCGCAGCAGCAGCTCATCCCGGCAGCCTCTTCCTCGCTGGAAGCTTTCTGTCTGAGACAGCATGCTGGATGATGACGTCATCCACCTGAGCTGTCACATAAAGGAAGCAGGACGCCGGGAGGTGAGCTGCTCTGTGAGTCTGAGTGCCTGCATGTGTGTGTATGTGTGCGGTGCGGTGCTGTGTGTGTGTGGGTGTGCGGTACTTTGTGAGTGTGTGTGGTAGTGGGGCTTTACATGCGGGCAGTGTTAGCTGCAGCCTGCAGCTAACGCTGCCCGCTATTAAAGAGAAATGGTACACACGCCTCTCCACACCCATAGGGGCGTGGGGAAGCGTGAATATTCATTTTGCTTTTGCATTTGCATTTTCCTGTCTCCAGCTGCTGCTACGCTGGCACAGGGCGGGCCCCCTTGACTCAGGGGCACACCATAGCAACTTGCTGGGGGCCCCTGGAGCAGTGCGGGCCCTAGGCAGCTGCTGGCCAGTATGCCAGCAGCCAGCAGGTGTCAGTGCCTGGGTCCACCGGAGAATCCTCCGGTTCTCCGGTGGGCCAGTCCGAGCCTGCCCCCACCTCATTGTAGATTGTAAGCTCTCACAAGCAGGGTCGTCTTATTTTGCTTTAATTATTGTTAACGTTGTTACTTATGACTGTTGTGTTTGAAACTGTTAAACTGTAAAGCGCTGCGGAATATGTTGGCGCTATATAAATAAAGATTATTATTATTATATTGTCCATTTTCTTATTTGGCAGGTATTCTTCACCTCTTAGGCTCCAATTCATAATTTGGGCTTTTTTTCAAGTCACATTTCTTTATTTTTCTCTTCTGGTATTTGTTGATTTTTTTTGTTTCAAATTTTTCAAAATGGAGCATGTTGTTAATGAACTTTGCACAGATTTAAAAATTCTCATAATTTTAGTTTTTGGCCTGTTTTGCACCTTATTACAGCAAGACGTCTCATGTTCTGCTAACATTTTGGAAAATTTGCAATACAAAAAAAACCTCAGACATATATGAAATCACTCTAGGGGTAATGATGGAATATACTTGTTAAAAAATTTTAGGACATTTTAAAATTGCAATATATGAAAAAGCTAAAAACACCTAAAAATGTCAAAACTATGCCCATAATGGCGAACATAAAAGAAAAAACCCAACATGGGCGAAACAGATAAAGTAGACTTTTAAAAAATGCGCAAATTCAATGAAGAATAAGTCTCAAATGCAAAAAACTAGACAAAAAAAGCACAAAATGCAGTAATAAATTGGGCTCTGTATCTTTTATAGGAGAAGAATGGTTGAGGTAGAGAGAAAAAGTGAATTGTATTTTTCAGACATTTGTTCCCACAGCATTTATCAGTAAATAATATTAAATATAATAAAATTCATAAAGTAACAAATGAATGTCCTACTAAATGGAACAAAAAGTTAATTGTCAAATGGAATGTCCTTTAAGTGCTTTATTGATCTCTACCAAAAAACGTAAGCTACTATTTTATTAATGCTGTCAGAACAGAACCCCAAGAGTCCATTGTTATCAAAACTCTAATGGGCAGGGTTCTCTTTGCCTTACCTCATTATACAGAACCAGGAGTACTGGATCAGATTTTTTGTTTTATAGGGAACCTGTGAAATTGTACATGTGGACCTATCTGTGGCCACCATAGTATAGAACACGAGGAGCTCAACAGATTGATATATAATTTTAGGAGGACAAGATTCAGTATATTTAGCAATTTTTTCATTTAAATCTATTCTTTTTCTATGGTCAGGAGTCCAGTGGGTGGTCCTACACCGTGATTGACAGTCAATCACTGACCTCCTACTGGACTCCTAAACCGAGGATGAGCAGGGAATAGATAATCTGAATTCTTTGGATTAGATTATATGAAACTTCCCACTGATTAACTTTTCAATCTCAATGTAATTTTCTGTTACAACACTTCTCTGGTCTAAATTTGAGTAGAATTATTTTTGACCCTCCCATGCTCCTGATGTCTCCATTTTTCTGTAAACGTCCAGGTTATCCATGCGTGTGATATGTAATTCCCAGGGGAAGAAGTTCTTTAGTTGTGCTTTACTCTTTCCCTTTGTCACAAGAAGTTCCATGTCACTGTTGTCCATAAGGCGAATCAGGTCACCGTCTGGGTCCTTCATATTCAGAGCCAGGTCAATGCCAGGGAACTCGTTTCTGGATTAGGCAGCAAGAAATTAAAAAGTAAATACATTTACAAAATAGTTTCAAAATTATATAAGGAGAGTAAAATTTTGGACACTGCGAAAAGAAAAGATGTACCAGCCACTGCCTTTATTGACCAATTCTACACCTGGCTTCATCACTTTCTCTCTGCTGACATTCCCACCATCATCATGGGTGACTTCAACATCCCCACTGATACCCTTCAGTCAACAGCCTCCAAACCTCTGTCCCTTACTTCATCTTTTGGACTTACTCAGTGGTCCTCCGCAGCCACCCACACAGACGGACATACACTAGACCTGGTCTTCACCCGTCTCTGCACTCTATCTAACTTCACCACCTCCCCTCTCCCTCTATCCGACCACCATCTGCTCACTTTCTCATCCCTGTCCTCCTCACCGGTCATCCATGTTCAGCAACATGCTCACCCCCGCAGAAACCTTGCACACCTAGACACCCACAAACTCTCTGACTCTATCCTACTGGCATCCATATCCTCACTCCACGACACAGACAGTGCCACTGCTTTCTACAATGCCACTCTCGCATCAGCTATTGATACGGTTGCCCCTCTCATTCATGGCAGACATATCAATAGACAACCCTGGCACAATAACACCACTAAAAAGCTCCGGCAATTGTCCAGAGTTGCAGAGCGACGTTGGAAGAAAACACATTCGCAAGACGACTTCACTGCATTCAAACAGGCAACACTCGCTTTTAAATCTGCTCTCCTCTGCTAAACAGGCCTATTTCACAACCCTCGTATCTTCCCTATCCTACAACCCCAAACAGTTATTCAAAACCTTTAACTCCCTCCACCACCCCCCACTGCCCCCTCCAACCTCCCTCATCTCTGCTGAGGACTTTTCCACACAATTTAAAATTAAGATCGACCAAACAAGGCAAGTCTTCATTGTTCAACCACCACAACCCCTTTGTGCACCAGACCAATGCCCAAACCCCATAACATCCCTATCCAACATCACTGAAGGGGGGCTTAACTGTCTCCTCTCCAAATCATACCTCACCACCTGTGCGCTCAACCCCATCCCATCCCACCTCCTCCCCAACCACACCACCACTCTTATCCCATCCCTAACCCACCTCTTTAACCTATCATTTAGGCTAGGTTCACATTGCGTTTGGGCAATCCGTTAAGCGCATAGCGCTAGCGGATTGCGCTAACGTAATGTATCTATAGGGATCGCGTTTGCTGATCCCGCTAGCGCAGATCCCCAATCTGCGCTAGCGAGGAACGGACCTTGGGCGCACCTCGGATGCTGCAAGCAGCGTCCAAGGTCCGTCAGAAAATGACGGCACAACGCTAGCGCGTGCCGAAAATGGCATGCGCTAAGGATGCGCTAGAGAGCAGATTCACATTGCCGTCAATGGGTGCGCTAACGGACCCGTTGCATGGCGTTAATTGCGACAATTTTGCCATGCAACGCAGTCCGTTAGCGTTAACCCATTAACGCAATGTGAACCTAGCCTAACTTCTGGCACCTTCCCTTCTGCTTTCAAACATGCCACAATCTTGCCTATCCTTAAAAAGCCAACCCTCGATCCAACTGCTATGTCAAGCTATTGCCCAATATCACTGCGGCCATTCGCTTCCAAACTCCTGGAGCAGCACGTCCACGCTGAACTTTCTTCCCACCTCTCATCTAACTTGCTCTTTGACAATCTACAATCTGGTTTCTGCCCCATCACTCAACTGAGACAGCCCTGACCAAAATTACTAACAACATATTAACAGCCAAAGCTAACGGACAATACTCTGTACTCCTCCTTCTAGACCTGTCCTCTGCTTTTGACACAGTTGACCACTGCCTCCTACTACAGATCCTCTCCTCTTTTGGCATCAAAGACCTCGCCCTATCCTGGATCTCTTCATACCTTTCCAACCACACATTCAGCATCTCCCACTCCCAACACTAACTCCTCAACCCACCCTCTCTCTGTTGGAGACCCCAAGGCTCTGTTCTAGGACCCCTACTCTTCTCAATATATTCACTTGGCCTGGGACAACTCACAATTCCAGTACCACCTTTATGCTGATGACACTCAGATCTACCTTTCTGGCCCAGATGTCACCTCTCTGCTGTCCAGAATCCCAGAGTGTCTATCAGCCATATCCTCCTTCTTCTCTTCTGGCTTCCTCAAACTCAGTGTGGACAATTCTGAACTCACCATCTTTCCTCCATCTCATAGATCTTCCTTACCTGACCTATCTATCGCAAATAACAACATCACGCTTTCCCCCATACCGGAAGTCTGCTGCCTCGGAGTAACCCTTGACTCTGCCCTGTCCTTCAAACCGCACATCCAAGCTCTTTCGACCTCCTGTCACCAACAGCTCAAAAATATCTCCAGAATCCATCCTTTCCTCAACCGTCAATCTAGTAAAATGCTTGTGCATGCCCTCATCATCTCCTGCCTTGACTACTGCAACATCCTCTTCTGTGGACTCCCTGCTAACACCCTTGCACCTCTCCAGTCCATCCTTAACTCTGTTGCCCGCCTAATTCATCTCTCTCCTCGCTACTCCTCGCTACTGGCTCCCATTCCCTCAGCTTATCCAGTTCAAATTACTAATACTAACCTAAAAAGTCATCCATAACCTGTCTCCTCCATATATCTCTGAACTAATCTCCCGATATCTTCCCTCATGTAATCGCCGGTCCTCCCGAGACCTCCTTCTCTCCTCCACACTTATTCGCTCCTCACCCAACTGCCTCAAAGACTTCTCCCGAATATCCTCCATCCTCTGGAATTCTTTGCCCCAAAACGTCCGACTATCAACCACATTCGGATCCTTCAGACGGAACCTGAAAACCCACCTCTTCAGGAAAGCCTACAGCCTGAACTGACCCCGCTGCTTCCTCACCACTACCGAAGCTACCGCCTCACCAACACCGGAGCTCCTGCAACCCCCAACCTATTGTCTCCTTCCCCACCATCCTGTAGAATGTAAGCCCGCAAGGGCAGGGCCCTTGCCCCTCTGTATCAGTCTGTAATTGTTAGTTTGTTTACAGTAAGTGATATCTGTAACTTGTATGTAACCCCTTCTCATGTACAGCACCATGGAATCAATGGTGCTATATAAATAAATAATAATAATGTACACAATCATATTAGAGATTTGTGTTAGATGGATCTTCTATCCTTTACCGTTCCATTTTGTGTCACCAATTTTAAAAAGGGAGCACACACAGATTTCTGTTCTAAAAAGGGAGAAATAGCAGCACACAGACGGGCAGATTTATCAACATGTCTAGTTCTAGACAGTTTTAAAAATCCACCAAATTTAGTCTGTCTAGTCTAAGGATACACCACCTATTAATGAGGTTACCAAAATTTTGGCAAATTGTCCCCAATTCAAAGCAATTTTCTCCAGAATTCTGTATTAAATTGTTTTGAATAGTCACAAAAATGTTTACACCACTCATTAGAAATTCCTGATTCATCATGAGACTTGTGTATCTTAATGAATCAGGAGCGTCTGACTCCAACTAGCCTCCTAATCAAGACCGACGAGAAAATTGCCAGTCTCGATGAATCGGGGCCATTATATTACAGAATAAGCTTACTCCCCTTTCTGGCCAAGCCATACCTTTTTGTCCCTCTTCAGACAGGACGTAAATACTGTCTAAAACACATAATAAATATTGTACAAGTCATAAAAGACAGTTTTTTGGGCTCAGATTATGCCAGAATAGTAGCGCATTTAGCTTGATAATAAGGCCCCAGAGTGTCTACACGTCTATAATATAGAACTGTGGTGACGGCGTACAATGTGATATGCATAAGCTCCTTACTTTCGCACTAAAAATATAAATTTCTTATTACTGATTTTTCTACAAATCATCCCAATGTGTGCTTGAAAGGTATCCGTGTTCAATTTAGCCAAATACTTAAATATGAGGGCCTCAATTCATCAAGACCGGCAATGTTTTCACCGGTATTGATGATGAGGCGTGATGAAGGGAGATACGCCTCTTAATGAGTCAGGTGCATCTGAAAAGTGGAATGGGTCTCGGTGTGACTTGCCACAAATCTTACTCCGGTCACAGACTGGAGTAAGATTTCTGGTGTAAGGTAAACCACAGCTCAAAGATTAGGCAAAATTTTTGAGACTTTTCAAGCTAATTTATGCTAGAATTCTGCAGAAATTGCTTTGATGACTGATTGCTTTGAGGGGCCATGATACACATTAAACTGTCGCCCTATATTACTACTAATATGGGCAATTTTGATTAAATTAGTCTAATGTGTATTAGGGCCTTACAAAATGTATAGTATATAGATACTAAAAGAGTAAAGACAAGTATTGCGATAAAAATTATTGCACAGGCTGATATCAATTAATAAATAATGTGGCAAAAAGCATAAGCAATAAACAAAGAGCACCTCCTCGATAATGATATGTAGTACATAGTATATAGTACCTGAAGGTGAAAATAAAGTGGGAATAAATAAATGCAGAAAATGCCAACATTAAAATACACACAGTTAGAATGTTTTGCCACACGTTTCGCCACAAACAGGCTTCCTCAGGGGTCTATACTTGTCTTTAATATTATGGGCTGCATCGATGCACTCTATTATTGCTATGGGATCAGTGAGTTTATAATGCAATTTGTGACCATATATTGTATATTATTTGTGGCAGTGCTTCAGGTTGAGCGCCTTTTGTATGTGTTTTTAGTCTTTTTTCTTTGTATCTATGAATTCTTGTATAAAGTCTAAATATTAAATGAAATTCTCACTTTATTTTAATCCTTGAAGTTGCTATTAACAGCAGAATTAGGGCAGACATTACATTTGTAAGTACATAATGAAACATCGTAGTGACCCAGTTATGTAGATAGCACGCCTGGTCCCCCATGCAGCACTCCAAAGTGACCCATCTACATAACTAGGTCAGTACGATATTCAAAATCAGATGTGGCTCCTGAACTAATTATTTATAGCTGTGCCATCCTTGTCTATGGGGCTTATGCAATAACATCATTTGTTTGGACATTTCTAATTATGAGGCTTGTGTAATATAATCATTACTTTGGACATTAGTTCCTTTATCTCAACATTCCTGTTTTAAAGGAAATCCGTCACCTGTTTTTTGATGCCACATCTGAGAGCAACATAATAAAGGGGCAGAAATCCTGATTCCAGTGATGTTTCACTTACTGGGCTACTTGCTACAGTTTTGAGAAAATCACAGTTTTATCTGCTGCAGATCTACCAGTTCTCTGACTGCTGAGCCCTGTATAGCCCCGCCCACATCGCTGATTGGCTTCTTTCTGTGTACACTGTGCATAGACAGAAAACTTCCAATCTGTGATGGGGGCGGGATTATACAGAGCTCATGAGTATGGAGGATTATATGGCAGCAGGTTTAGCAGTCCTCTGGTGATAATCTCCTGCTGATAAAACTGTGATTTTTTTTTTCAAAACTACAGCAAGCAGCGGAGTAAGTGACACATCACTGAAATCAGGGTCTCTGTCTCTACATCATGCTTCTCTCAGATTTGGTGGCAAAAACCTGGTGACAGATTCCCTTTACCCATATGAAATTGTACCTACTGTTTTGATATTGCAAGCATTATTTATATAACTCATAACTAACTATATAACTAATCAATTGTTGAATCAAAATCTTACCACTGCCCCCTCATTTTTTAATCTGCTTTAATCATGTCCATCATGATTTGTGCTTTTATTGTAGCCTTTTTCATAATAATGTAATTTTGTTGATCAATTGGAAAATTATTTTTGTCTTTTTTGTAATGCAATATTTTTGGTTTATTATATTGGTTTTTAGACCCTTAAACTTCTCAATAATATATAATTTTTAACTTTTGGAAAATCCTTGGATTTAAAAAACCTTTGAGATATCAGCAGCTGGAAGTGCATTAGTTGGATATGAATGGTATCAATACACAAAATGAAAATGATATATTTATTAAACCGCTCGAGGGATTGTTATTAAACCTGTTTCTGCAATACTCCTGGTATATTCTGTAAATGGCGAGGCTTGTCTAGATAATTTAAGTCATATAAAAAAAAATCGGCTTTATTTTTTTCGAGCAGTTATTGATTTTCTTCTATGCTAAAAATACCAATAGTGCATACTGAAGTCAAAAAGAAAAAGGGAAAAAGGAAAAAGGGAAATCGGCTCACCAAGCGTGGAAAAATTGTTACCTGAATCACGGTCTCCAGACCGACTTCTGGAGAGAACAATAAAGAAGAAAAAATCCAGCATCCACAATAATAGAGAAAAATTAGACTAAATCATGACTTTTAATAATTACAATTAAAAATTTAAGAACAAAAGAATGTGTGCAATACAAAAATAAAAATAAGTGGGGAGGAAGGGAGGGGAAACAGGGACACAAATCTACGCGTAGGCCTGTTCCCCTGTTTCCCCTCACTTCCCTCCCCACTTATTTGTACTTTTGTATTGCACATGTTCTTTTGCTCTTACATTTTTAATTTTTGCTATTAAAAGTCATGTTTTAATATCATTTTTTTCTATCATCGCCAATGCCAGATTTTTTCTTACTTAGTTCATACTGAAGCCTTTGTGAGAACTGCTGCTTCTTTCAACCAAGGAAAATGAACCTTGCCAGTAATAATGTACATATTGAATAAACTGGCCAATTAAATCATACAATAAACTCGATGTCGTCAATCTTTTACATAACAAGAGATCAATTGATTGGATTCACTGCACAGTTCATTAACCGACCTCAAGCTTTATGTTCAGAATGGAGAGATTTACCTTATTAACTGTAGCAGTTCATTGTATGACGGCCGTTTCTTCACATCCTCTTCCAAGGGGATATCTCTGCAACACAGAAGATTGTACGCATCTGTGTGCTGCATTGTTATAATGGCAACAGTGACAGCAATAGCGCCCCCTACTATAAATACCTGATCGAGCACACATCATAATCGTGGAAGTAGCAACGTAGCCAGCTGGCAGGAAACTTTTCCTCCGGAAGATCCTTGATGATTCTCACGAAGGACAGTGGGAAAATCCCTACTCCATCTGCAGTCGATCCCTGATAACCAAAGCAAGACGAGCACATTGGGTTATAATACGAAATATACAGTATTACTGCTGATTATTTTATTAGCATCTCAATTATCAGATGCATAAGTAACACGTGGCCTAATAGCATATTGTCCAACGAACAGTCACCTAAGAAGGGATCAGTCAGCAAATTTGACCCTACAAAACTAACCAAAGTGCTAGATAAGAGATCTCAAAAGCTGTTTAAACATATCTTTGTTGTACTTTTAGTAGCAGCATAAATGATAAAAGAATTACCAGGAATCTGATCCATATGTGGTGGTGTTCAACACCTTAGACGCCTTGGCCAATAGTGGCCAAGGCATCTAGGTGGTTAGACAGAGCACGGCACCACTCTGTCACTTGATGGCTCACTACTCCTGAAAAATTATCACAGGGTGCAATAGTAGCCACAAAAGCTGGGGACCCTATAAAGTGTCCTAGACTTGCCATCTTTTAATCCTTAAAGGGGTTGTCCTGGAATCTAATACTGATAACTAGTGATGAGCAACTATACTTGGTATTCAGGTTTTCCGAACATGCTCGGGTGTTCTCCAAGTATTTTGGTCATGCTCGGAGATTGTTTGAGTCACCACAGCTGCATGATTTGTGGCTGCTAGACAACCTGAGGATTCCCTAACACACAGGCAATCCCTGCATGTATTCAGGTTGTCTATCAGCCGCAAATCATGCAGCTGCAGCGACTCAAACATAATCTACAAGCACGCCCAAAATACTCGGAGACCACCTGAGTGTCATGCAGCGCTCGCCCCCGGCTTCTGCAGCTCGCCGGGTGCGCGGCGCATTCAGCTCTGCGCGTGCGCACATCTGATTCCTCTGTTGGCACTCCTTCCTGTCCTCTCCGTCATCCTGGAGGACTGTAACCCGGAAGTAGCTCTCACGCTGGTATATAAGCTGCTTCCTGCTGCTCCTCTGTGCCTGATGATCATTTGTGTTTACAAGTGCTTCTGGTCACCTGTGGTCTCTGTGCGTTCCTAGCTTTCTGACCTTGGGACTCCTCCTTCCTCTGCAGTACCAGCCTGATTTTCCTGTGTTCCTGCTTTGTTCCTTCAGTTCCTGTTTCTCTGCGGTACCTGCCCGGCTCCTTTACCATTTCCTTGCTCCCGTCAGCCTCTGTGTCTCCATATTGTCTCGTCAGCCTCCGTGTCTCTGTAGTATTCCCATCTTCTCCCTCGTCTCAGTAGTTCCTTGCCATTCCCTCTGTTTCCTCCGCTGTTTTCCTTCGGTCCCTGTGTTCCTGCAGTGTACCCTTCTTATCTCAGTCGACCCTCCAGCTTCCGTGGCGATAGTCCCTCACGGGCCTGCCCCTAACGCTCCCTGTATAGGGGGCGGTCCCCCTGGTCAGCTCGTCCGAGAGGGGTTCGTCGTCACGGTCCAGTGGGTCCACTCTCCGTTGTCCCTGTTTGAATCCACTCTCTCCAATGGGACTGCACTCGGATGACATCTGAGTGCAGCCTGATTCTTACAGCATCACAGTATCATCAGGCCATGGACCCCGCTGGAGCTTCCGCTACTCAAAAAGACTTACTCTTTTTGCGTGAAAACCAGACTAGGATCATGTCGTTTTTAAAAAATATGGAGTCTCGCCTAGCGGCTTTACAGCCTTCTGATCCTGGTATTGCTCCGCAGTTGGTTGCCCTTCAGCTGGAGCTAGGTCTACAATGGGACACTCAGTCCCATATTTCGAATTTTTTGGCCTCTATTAATGATCGGCTTCTCGCCCTCCAGAATGTGGCCTCTGTCTCCACTCCTGTCTCTGCGCCACAACCCTCGCCCCGACTTGCTAGACCTCCTCGGTATGGTGGGGATCCTAAAGCGTGCCGCGGCTTTCTTATTCAATGCCAGTTGCATTTTGAATTTTCTCCGCTACTTTATCCCACCGATCGAGCTAAGGTTGTTTTTATAGTATCCCATTTGGAGGGTGAGGCTTTGGCGTGGGTTAATCCCCTCTGGGAGCATAATGATCCTTTGGTCTCCCAACTCAATCCGTTCCTGGATACCTTCCGCAAGGTTTTTGATGAACCTGGACGTCTGGTCTCTACCACAGAGTCCCTCTTTAACCTTAGCCAGGCCACTCTCTCTGTAGCTCAGTACGCCATCCGTTTCCGGACTCTGTCTTCAGACCTTGGGTGGAATAATGAGGCTTTGGTTGGAGCGTTTTGGCGTGGTTTGTCTTCACGGATTAAGGATGAGCTGGCAGGACGGGACACTCCCACCTCTTTGGATGATCTTATCTCCTTGGCCATACGCATTGATCTGCGCTTTCAGGAGCGCACTCGCGAGCTTGCCAGAGAAAAGAGACCTCTTCGCCAGACCACTATTGCTCGAGGGACTTCTTTTTCTCAAACAGCCCCGGTGGTTTCTTCATCTTCTCCTGAACCCATGCAGGTCGATCGCTTTGAGTCTTCCGAGCAGCGCCGCAAGGAGAGACTCGCACAAGGTCTCTGTTTTTACTGCGGTAGTGCCTCTCATCTCTTACGCGCCTGTCCTCAGAGGTCGGGAAATGCCTCCGCCTAGGACAGGTAAGAGAGGCCTTCCTAGGTGGTTATGACTCCTCTCCACCTCTGGTTTTGTCTGTTATTCTACATTTAGGTTCCCGTCATTTTTCTCTGGAGGCTTATGTTGATTCAGGAGCGGCTGGGAACTTTGTTCAGCTCGAGGTTGTTAACAGGCTTGGGATACCTGTTAGACCCTTGGAGACTCCTAGACAAATAGCTTCCGTCGATGGTCAGCCTTTGCGGGAGACCGTCAACTTAGTTACGGAGGAAGTTGAACTTCAGATTGGAGCTCTTCATCGTGAGAAACTGGCCTTTTATGTTTTACCTTCATTGTCTCATTCTTTCCTTTTGGGTCTTCCTTGGCTGAGAGATCACGAACCCACTCTGGACTGGCGCACTGGAGATATTCTACGGTGGGGACAGTCTTGTCTGAACAGGTGCCTGCTTCCTGTCAAGCCTGCGTCCTCCTTTCGGTCTGCTTCGGAATCCACGGGAATTCCTCCAGCCTATTGCGCCTTCTCGGATGTCTTTACCAAGAAGGAGGCGGAGATCTTGCCGCCGCACCGCTCTTATGACTGCCCGATAGACCTTGTTCCTAGTTCTACTCCACCTCGAGGACGTATTTACCCATTGTCTCCTACCGAAACTCAAGCCATGTCCGAATATATCCAAGAGAATCTGGCCAGAGGCTTCATTCGAAAGTCCTCCTCACCTGCAGGAGCTGGATTCTTCTTCGTCAAGAAGAAGGACGGTTCTCTTCGCCCATGTATAGACTATCGGGGTCTCAACACTATCACGATCAAGAACAAGTACCCACTTCCTCTCATACCAGAACTCTTTGATCGTCTACGTGGAGCACGAATCTTTACCAAATTGGATCTCAGAGGAGCTTATAATTTGGTCCGTATCCGTTCCGGTGACGAGTGGAAGACTGCGTTTAATACCAGAGATGGTCATTATGAATATTTGGTTATGCCATTCGGTTTATGCAACGCACCCGCAGTCTTCCAGGAGTTTGTAAATGATGTTTTTCGGGATCTACTTTACACCTGTGTTGTAGTGTACTTGGACGATATCCTTGTGTTCTCTCCAGATCTGTCTACTCACAGAAGAGATGTACGGCAAGTACTTCAGCGTTTGAGAGAGAATCGGCTGTACGCAAAACTGGAAAAATGTGTCTTCGAACAGTCATCTCTTCCCTTCTTGGGTTTCATCATTTCTGACGCTGGTTTGTGTATGGATCCTGGAAAAGTTTCTGCCGTGCTCAACTGGCCACGTCCTCTTGGAGTGAAAGCAATTCAGCGATTTCTTGGATTTGCTAACTACTATCGGCAGTTTATCCCTCACTTTTCCTCTCTTTCTGCTCCAATCTCCTCCATGATTCGGAAGGGTGCCAATCCTCATCTATGGTCGTCTGAGGCCGAAGAGGCTTTCCGGTCCATCAAGCAGGCCTTCGCCTCCGCTCCTATTCTTCATCGTCCTGTGGCCAATAAACCCTTCATCCTTGAAGTAGATGCTTCTGCAATTGGAGCTGGAGCTGTGCTCTCGCAGAAATCCTCTTCTGGTCGTCTTGTGCCCTGTGGTTTTTTCTCTAAGATCTTCTCCTCCTCTGAAAAGAATTATTCTATCGGTGATAAAGAACTTTTGGCAATCAGGTTGGCATTGGAGGAGTGGCGGTACCTCTTGGAGGGGGCTTTACATCGTTTTGTAATTTACACAGATCACAAGAATCTGGCATATATCCGCTCTGCGCAAAGACTAAATCCTCGGCAGGCCAGGTGGGCCTTGTTTTTCGCCAGGTTTGACTTCGAACTTCGTTTCCTGCCAGGAGATAAAAACTCCAGAGCCGACGCTCTGTCTAGGTCATTCCAGGCGGTGGATATGGAGGAAGAACCTGCGCACATCATCGATCCTGCAAGAGTCATCACAGTTGCTCCTCTCTCTCTTTCCTCGTTGCCTCCGGGTAAGACCTTAGTTGCTGAAGAGAACAGAGAACGCGTCTTACTTTGGGGTCATGCCTCCAAATTAGCTGGACATGTTGGTCTCAAAAAAACCCTCCGTCTGATCTCTCGCTATTACTGGTGGCCTACGTTGTCCAAGGACGTCCAAAGTTTTGTCGCCTCTTGTCCCTCCTGTGCCAAGAATAAAATTCCCAGGCAGCTACCTTCCGGGCTTTTGCATCCTTTACCGGTACCCTCCACTCCGTGGCAACATTTATCGATGGACTTCATCACTGACCTGCCTTCTTCATCTGGTTGTACCGTCATCTTCGTGGTCATGGATCGTTTCTCCAAGATGGCTCATTTCATTGCACTACCTGGTTTGCCTTCTGCTCCCGAATTGGCAAAGATTTTTGTTCACCATATTTTTCGTCTTCATGGTCTTCCTTTACATATTGTTTCTGACCGAGGTGTTCAATTCACCGCCCGCTTCTGGAAATCCCTCTGCAAATCTATGAACATTTCGCTTGACTTTTCTTCGGCCTACCATCCGCAGACCAATGGCCAGGTGGAACGTACTAATCAGACCTTGGTAACTTATCTCCGTCATTTTTCCAATTCCCATCAGAATGATTGGTCTGACTTGCTGCCATGGGCTGAGTTTTCTTACAATAACTATTCCAGCGAAGCTACTAACAAATCTCCATTTTTTATCGTCTACGGTCAACATCCTGGTCTTCCTCTTCCGGTTCCTCCTGTCTCTACTGTACCAGTGGCTGATCTTCTGTCTAGAGAGTTCTCCAGGGTCTGGCAGGAGACCAAGTCTGCCCTTGAGTTGGCTCAAGTCAGGATGAAGAGACATGCGGACAAAAGACGCCTCGATTCTCCTATATTCCATCCTGGGGACAAGGTTTGGGTTTCTTCTAAATTTATCCGTCTCAAAATTCCTTCACATAAGCTGGGTCCTCGCTATATCGGTCCATTCGAAGTTTTGTCTCGTATTAATGACGTTTCTTACAAACTTAAGTTGCCTGCCTCTCTGCGTATTTCTAATTCTTTTCATGTGTCTCTCCTTAAACCCGTAGTTTTTAATCAGTTTCATTCTTCTAACCTTTGTTCTCCTTCGCCTGTTTCCGAGGATGATGTCTTTGAAGTTAGGGACATTTTAGCCATGAAAAAACTTAGAGGGAGAACTTTGTTTTTGGTTGACTGGAAAGGTTTTGGTCCTGAGGAGAGGTCCTGGGAGCCTCGTGAGAACATTCAGGCCCCTCGCATTTTGTCCCGGTTTCTTTCAAGTCTTAAAAAGGAGGGGCGTAAAGACGGGGGTACTGTCATGCAGCGCTCGCCCCCGGCTTCTGCAGCTCGCCGGGTGCGCGTGCGCGGCGCATTCAGCTCTGCGCGTGCGCACATCTGATTCCTCTGTTGGCACTCCTTCCTGTCCTCTCCGTCATCCTGGAGGACTGTAACCCGGAAGTAGCTCTCACGCTGGTATATAAGCTGCTTCCTGCTGCTCCTCTGTGCCTGATGATCATTTGTGTTTACAAGTGCTTCTGGTCACCTGTGGTCTCTGTGCATTCCTAGCTTTCTGACCTTGGGACTCCTCCTTCCTCTGCAGTACCAGCCTGATTTTCCTGTGTTCCTGCTTTGTTCCTTCAGTTCCTGTTTCTCTGCGGTACCTGCCCGGCTCCTTTACCATTTCCTTGCTCCCGTCAGCCTCTGTGTCTCCATATTGTCTCGTCAGCCTCCGTGTCTCTGTAGTATTCCCATCTTCTCCCTCGTCTCAGTAGTTCCTTGCCATTCCCTCTGTTTCCTCCGCTGTTTTCCTTCGGTCCCTGTGTTCCTGCAGTGTACCCTTCTTATCTCAGTCGACCCTCCAGCTTCCGTGGCGATAGTCCCTCACGGGCCTGCCCCTAACGCTCCCTGTATAGGGGGCGGTCCCCCTGGTCAGCTCATCCGAGAGGGGTTCGTCGTCACGGTCCAGTGGGTCCACTCTCCGTTGTCCCTGTTTGAATCCACTCTCTCCAATGGGACTGCACTCGGATGACATCTGAGTGCAGCCTGATTCTTACAGCATCACACTGAGCGTGCTTGGAAATCTCGAGTATACTCACTCATCACTACTGATAACCTATCCTTTCAACAAATTTGCATAAATCAGAGGATAAAGCAAATGTAAGAAACTTTGTAATAGACTATATGTAAGGGGCCCCCAACCTGTGGCTAGGGAGCCACATGTGTGGCTCGCGGGTGTTTGCTAGACCTGGTTCTAATGCACAAAGCTGGCAAATAGTTATTAAAGTCAGGCTTCCAGATGGGGACTTTTGAGAATAACCCACACAGAAGAGAAGATCTGGAAGCAAATATACTTGCTTTGGGTGTTTAGGGATAATTTACAGGGATTTCCCCATAAACAAAGCATTAACATTTTAATCAATAGATCTTGGAATAATAATAGGTTCCACAATTGGATGTGTTTAAATGAAATGTTCCTGTGCTGAGATAATCATATAAATGTGCTCCTGCTGTGTACTGTGTAATGGCCGTGACTGACCGTACAGGAACTTGGTCTGATCATACCACAGCTCCTGGGGGCGCTAGCCGTCACTACTGTGAGAGGACAGAAGCTGGATGTGTCTTTCGACCCTCTCTCAAAGCTTAATGTGGCTTGCAACTCTCTCAGAGCTAAATGTAGCTCTGAAGGTCAAAAAGGTTGGGGACCATTGCAATGTTATCAGATAAATGGGCTTCTTTATCCACTTATTAGCCACTTCTGACCCTCCCCCCTCTGTCTTTTCAACTCAAATTCACTCTGAAAACTGCTAAAATCTATCATATTAAAAAAAAGACTGCCAGCTCTCTGAGGGATCATATCAAGATGTCTATGTAAGGATCGGAAGAAGGAGGAGCAGAGGGAAAGGGAAGCACAGAGACATAAACCCTACAGCTGTTTTCTGGTAAGTGTTTTATCTCCCCCTAGTGCTGGACTCACAGATATATTGCTCAGTACCGCTTTAATATGGTTTACTTGCTACTGCATCGTCTGGACATGTACTAGAGGTAGGAGAGAGCAGGAATCCCTCAAAGCTGTGTGTGCTTTGTATGGGACAATTCTCTACATTCCCCAACACAGTAGTAGTGATGCTCCTAAGGTTTTTGTCACGGTTCCACTCCTCAGTGTGTCTGGGGTGAAGTTACTGACAGCTCAGCAGTCCAATCTGGTACAGGGGAGTGCTGAAGCTGTCAGTAATTTAACAGTTTTGTCATCCAGTCTGTCAATGGGACGCGCTGAGCCATCGGTGTGTTGATTGACAGCTCAGCAATCCAGTCTGAGACTGGGAGGCACTGGCTGTCTCAAGTTCTTCATTGTCTCAGATGATTGCTAAGCTACTTAACTGGGCTGTTACCCCCAGACTTCTGCCAGATGTACATTCAGCTAAAGTGTGGTGTGTTACTCTGTGCCTTGCGTTCTTTTTGTAGATCTTTCGTTGTCTGACCTTGGACCTCGTTCTGACCATCCGTCTGTTTAACCCCTCCTGCTCTGATATGCTATCCTCCTGGTATTCTGACCTCGGAACGTTACCTGACTATGTCTTTGTATCTTCCTTCTGTTTTTGATGTACCCTCCTGGCTTCTGACCTTGGACTCCTTGATTGTCCTGACTTACGGTTTGGCCGTATGAAGTGACTCATCGTCACATTACGTCAGACCAATATGTTTCTCTTTCTCACCAGACTGGAGCCTGTACACACATTTTGTGACCAGGTGGCGAATTTGACGTAGATGACTCAGGATCTGGCTAAGGAATGGCAGAGTCTGGAGTCATCGCCATATCAGTTGCAGAGTCAGATAATTAATTTGATGAAGACCTCCTATAGCCCTCAACTGCTGGCAGTTGCTGTGACGTCAGTACCCTCTGATGTACAGTTGGTCTCTCCCGAACCTGTAATGGCGCTCCCTAATAAATTTTCAGAAGAGAAAGACCAGTTTAGGGTATTTAGGGAGAGCTGTAGGTTATTTTTTACCCTGCACCCCCGGTCATCAGGGAAGAGGCTCCAGCAGGTGGGAATAATCATGTCCCTACTGTGATGGGTTCCTCAGACTTGGGCATTTTCTTTGTCCCCATAATCCCCAGAACAGTTTTCTGTTGATGCCTTGTTTGACAGTTTAAGTCTGATATATGACGAATTCGACAGGATCCCAGTCGCTGAGGTTAAGATCATGAATCTGGCACAGTAGGGGTCGCACAGCTGGGGACTACTGTACTGAGTTCCAGTAGTGGTCCACCGAAGTTGTGTGGAACGATGCTGTTCTCAGGTGCCAGATCCACAAAGGCTTTTCCAAAACCCTTAAGGATGCTGTGGCCCTGAAATTCATGATGCCCCTTGTTCTCTGGTAGAGGCCATGACCTAGGCCATGCGAATGGACCAAAGAATTCATGAGATATGTGGTGAACAGTAGGCTGCCGGTTATACGTCCCAGGAGCAGGTCCATTTACCTGAGGTGGAATCATTGGAGGTTAGAGTTTCCAGTCTTCGTGTTGTGGAGAAGAAAAGTAGATAAGATCTTGGACTCTGTACTGTGGTCTCTCTGGACATTTTCTTAAGAATTGCCCAACTCGTCTTCAGGCTATCAAACCGTCAGGAGAACATTTGAGTATGGGTGATGGCTGAGGAGGTCAGCCAGACTCCCAGGTACCTTGTTATTCCTCTGATAAAGTACTGATAAATACAGTGTTATCCTTCGAGAACCTGGTGTTATATATTAGCATTCATTGACTGTGGGTAAGCTGCTAATTTTATTGATTCGGGACTGGTTCTGAAGTTAGGGTTAGGGACAGTTAGTTTAGAAAGACCAATTCAAACCTTTACCCTTGACATGACACCGTTAGCCTGGAATTTGATCAAGAGGGTAATGGTGGATTTCACTCTCCAAATGGGAGCACTCCACTCTGAATTCATCTCCTGTTTTGGATAATTTACCTGCTGGATTGGTACTGTGGCTACCATGGTTGCAGATTCACAATCCTGGTATTGATTGGTGTCAGAAGGAGATTGTTAAATGGAGCCCCAGTTGTTGAAAGAAATGTCTAAAAACTGTACAAATATGCTCCTCTAGTCTGAAAAATCTGCCAGGGTACATGAAGGACTTCAGAGATGAGTTCTCAGTAAAAGAGGCAGAGATACTACGTCCCCATCGTCCCTTTGATTGTCCTATTGATCTTAATGCTAGCACCACATTGCTTAAAGCTCGCCTTTACAATTTGCAGGAGCCTGAATGGACCACCATGAAAGAATATGTTAACGAAAGTCTACAGAAGGGTCATATCCGTTCTTCCTCCTCCTCTGTAGCTGACGAACGTTTTCTTTACGTTATGCTACATTATTGGGGGATATTCAACTACATTGTATATGAACGTGTTCCTCACGAGACCTAATCTTAGCAACCATACTGTTTTATATATGTACATTCGTCAATCAATTTTCTGATATTAAGCACTTGTAGCATAGCACCTACTATGTGTCTTGGGGGACACTCGCTTGGCACGGGATTAATGCACTCAGGCACGGTTTTCTATCAAAACAGAGTCTTTTAGGTTTATTTCTCACAACATAAACCACATCCACAGGAACTTAGTAACAGTTTGAACACCATCTGGAGGTATTCAACTTCACCACAGTTCGTCTCTGACCCCGGTCAGCATTACACACGGTTTTCAGACCGTTACCCGTTGGCAACCTTCACGGGTTCCTGGACACCTCTTGGCCTCAGAGGTGCCCCATACACAATGTCTCTCTCTTCTAACCCTGGTTAGCATAACACGGATCCCTTTCCGTTGCCTGTTGGTGCCGCACAGGTTTCTCGGATACCTCTCCTCCACAGAGGTATCCTTCAGATGTTTCTCACTCTGACCCCGGTCAGTACAACACAGATCTCCATCCGCTCCACACACTGGCATGTGCTAGGTCCAGAGCCCTGCCATGTGCTCTTCAGGAATCCTATTCTGCAGGACTTCCAACACAGGCTTCCAGGACCTTCCGGCATAGACCATTCAGGTCCACACTCCAAGACCATGTGGCCATCCCTCAGTCACATTATATAGTACTAACCACTCCCACAGGTGGGAGTGTGGATGTGTGGTTAGTTTGTCCCACCTATCTCACACAACTAGCCTAGTAAGTCTCTCTTACAACTATACAAACTCTTGAGGGACTTCAGGTCCCAGAACAACAACATTGCATCAGACTTACCATGCAGTCTCCCTCTGCGACACATATCTGCCATTCACAACAGTGCCGGACTTTGTCTCATCAGAATTATGCCTTCAAGTGCATCTTGCAGCGCACACACAGCACCCCCTGGCTGTAACATTGGTCACCGCACCACATATTCCCCCCCTCTGTTCAAACCCGTAGGGTTGAACACTTATCACACACCATCCTTATCGTCACACCTTTGTTAGGTCTTTTCCCGCCCCTAGTGGTCAACATGTAAGTCTTGAATTCTAGTCTTCAAGTCACCATCTGTCCGTGTCAACAGATCTTTCGTCACCACATTTTTGTAACAAGGTCTCCCACCTATGTCACTCTTAACCTCACCACTCCAGACCCATCCACCATCTCTTGCATGGCTTGACCATTCCTTCCAATGACTTTCTTCCAGGCGACCTCTGAGCTCTGCCACCTCTTTCTCTAAGGCACTCACACGGCACTCAGCAGCCTGTCTCTGAAGCTCCTCCTGCCCCAACCGGGTTTCCACTTCAGGCCCCACTCCTTTGGTGGCCTCTTCTTCACTGTACTCCCTTATTTCCTCAGAGTCACAGTCACCCGCATAGTCTGTGTCATACCCCACAGTATGGTGAACCCCCAAGTCACACTCTTTCTGGGTGTCAGCTCCACACGTTCTATCTACCACATCACTAACAGTCATATTGTGGCACACATCAGGTGACGTCATGTCCGTAAGTTGGGACCGTCCACCATTTTCCTTGGTCACGCCTAACTTAGGACTGTCAACTATAGGGGGTGCATTCTCTGCATTAATTTTCATGCACAACAATTCATTTGCCCTGGACAACAGTCTGACTGAATCACCCTTTTGGGATGCTCCGCCCCCTTTTGGGAAACCACCATCCCGCAGGACTCCACCCCTCTCTGGGCAACTTCAACCTTTTGGGTTACCGCCCCCTTTTGGGACTCCGACCCTTTTTTGGAAACCACCATTCGGCAGAACTCCACCCCCTTTAGGGTTGCCACCCCTTTTTGGGCAATTACTCCCTTTTGGGATACCACCCCTTTTGGGACTCCGCCCCTTTTTAGCAACCATCCCTGTTTGGGTTTTCCGCCCCATTTCTTTGGGATGCTACCCTTTGTGACACCACCCCTTCCCTGGGGTACACACAACAGTACCAGTTCACACAGTACAGAGAAAAAAACACATCTCTTTGGGTCGCATCGGCTCTTTAAGAGTCTGCACGGAAAGAAGAAGAAAAAATGTTGTTGTTTTTTTCAACACTTCACCAGCTCCTGCTGGCAATCACAAGCCGCTGCTGCTGAAACTTTTGCTGCAACTGCAGCCGCACTCCACAACGCTCTGTACGGCTCCACCGCAGACTTTGTGGACCCGCCGATCCACAGCAAGACGCTTGTCACCTTCGTAACTCCGCCGAGTTACAGCAAGACGCTTGTCACCTTCGTAACCCCGCCGAGTTACAGGTATTACTGCACAAACACTTTATCTCACTGATCCCGATCAGCATAACACACGGTTGTCAGATGGTCGACTTCTCTGGTTCAGCCAGCACCGCACATGTGCTTCTTGGGAACCGCTTTGCCCGCATTCTCCACCAATTGTAGCATAGCGCCTACTACGTGTCTTGGGGAACACTCTCTTGGCACGGGATTAATGCACTCGGGCACGGTTTTCTATCAAAACAGAGTCTTTTAGGTTTATTTCTCACAACATAAACCACATCCACAGGAACTTAGTAACAGTTTGAACACCATCTGGACGTATTCAACTTCACCACAGTTCGTCTCTGACCCCGGTCAGCATTACACATGGTTTTCAGACCATTACCCGTTGGCAACCTTCACGGGTTCCTGGACACCTCTTGGCCTCAGAGGTGCCCCATACACAATGTCTCTCTCTTCTAACCCTGGTTAGCATAACACGGATCCCTTTCCGTTACCTGTTGGTGCCGCACAGGTTTCTCGGATACCTCTCCTCCACAGAGGTATCCTTCAGACGGTTCTCACTCTGACCCCAGTCAGTACAACACGGATTTCCATCCGTTCCACACACTGGCATGTGCTAGGTCCAGAGCCCTGCCATGTGCTCTTCAGGAATCCTATTCTGCAGGACTTCCAACACAGGCTTCCAGGACCTTCTGGCATAGACCATTCAGGTCCACACTCCAAGACCATGTGACCATCCCTCAGTCACATTATATAGTACTAACCACTCCCACAGGTGAGAGTTTGGATGTGTGGCTAGTTTGTCCCGCCCATCTCACACAACTAGCCTAGTAAGTCTCCCTTACAACTATACAAACTCTTGAGGGACTACAGGTCCCAGAACAACAACATTGCATCAGACTTACCACGCAGACTCCCTCTGTGACACATATCTGCCATTCACAACACTGCCGGACTTTGTCTCATCAGAATTATGCCTCCAAGTGCATCTTGCAGTGCAAACACAGCACCCCCTGGCTGTAACATTGGTCACTACACCACACACTGTATATATGGCAAAGCATGTAGTGATTATACTGTATGTCTCTTCTAGAGACCGTCAAGTGACTCTTACAAAAAGACCCAAGAGGGTCAAAACATCAGGACTTGATTGTTACTTTTCTTGTGTATTAAACTATTGTGCTTTCTCAATGGGGTCTAAATGGTAATGTGTCTCCTTGTGGAAAGTGACAAGCCAAGCCTGGCATGTCAGAGTGAGGAGACTTATAAGCCATGCATGCTCGTCTGGGAAATTAAATAGCCAAATTGTCTCTTCAGAGAGGAGGAGGACTAAAACTCTAGTACAATAAACTCTTATCAGCCTCACTTCTACTGTGCGGTGAACTGTCCTATAGTCTGAGTGACAGAGTCAAATACCCTGATTGATTAGCACCTTCTTGTTCCTCTTCTTACTGAGTGCACTCACTCTAATATTCTATACGCTGCTGTATATGGGAGACATCATACCAGTTGGTCTCCACTCACTAGCTCAGAGACAACAGAAATGTCTACATAGAGCCTTCATAGGGGAAAACTGGTGGAAAATGCAGGATACAAGTCAAGTAATGGTAAGAAATAGTTCTTCCATTATGTACACACATGCCAGCTTATTTTAAAAAGTCAACTAAGATTACAGGTACGCTTTAATACATCTCCCTTTTTCTGATTGTTACATTTTTGAAAAAAAGGAATGAAAAACATGTTTCGTATCACCATATCCAAGCTGGCCTGAAAAAAAATATTGTGCTATTGGACCCACACAGTAAACACCATTAAAGGATAAGGAAGTTAAAAAAGATTTTTGACACCTTGCTTCTAAAAAAAAAGAATGAACTAGAAAGTGCTTAAAAGTCATATACATTCAGGATTTGTAACAATAAAACAGCCTGTTCCACAAAATAACAAGCTCTTACAACACAGCTTCTTTGATAGAAAAATTGAAAAAAAGTTATGGCTGTCAGAATATGGCAACATAAAGACAAATTTTGGTTTTGAAAAGTTTTTCCTTTTGGAAATGGTGCAATTGTTTTTAATGCATCAAATGTATGTGCGAACTCACTTCCTCAGTTGCTGGGACATGAAAAATAATAAAGCAATGGCTTCCTCAAATTATTGTCAAAGGCAAGATTGAAAAAAACAAAAGCGAAAAAATGGAAATAGGCCAAATAGGGAAGTGGTTAAGGGAGAAAAATGCACAATCACTTTTAGACTGCACTTTCTGGTTAAAGGGTTCTTCTGGGGGAAGAAAGAAAATTAATTAATTAAAAAATTATTAGAAATTTAAAAATACTTTTAATTAGCTATTTTATTACTTGTCTTTAGGAATGAGCGGACAATTGCCTTGCAAACAAATGTGGATAGGAAAATGACTTAAAATGATACAGAATAAAAATAATAATAATTATCTTGAACCAAGAGGCAGAGGTCCAAGTGGAGGAGTTTTTCCACTGACATCAAGCCCAGGGGTTAATAATGAAGAGATGTTTATCAGATACCCCCATTACTAACCCCGTAGTCTAAATAAATACATAGAAAAGTTTATATGTAAAAATCACTCCCCTACAAGTTCCACCTTTTACCCATCTATTACCCCCCAAAAAAACAACAAGGATCTGCCACAATCCAAATGGAAGTCAAACGATGATCCCGGTTTTCTTTGTCCAGTCTATGGAGCACTGTTCTGAGAACTAAGCTCCTTACACTGGAATACCAAAGCAAGCCAAACTATGCGGTGTATCAAGTACAGATACCCCAAAACAAATCCTCTGATATAAATATCACAAATAGCCAAGAGAATGTCTTATATACAATTTAAAACATAACTTTTACTCATACTTATATAAAATAGTTTTATGGATAATAGACATAAAGTGCCAAAAGTGCTCAAAATACCAGTGCTCAGTAAAAAATGGTTTTATCTCACCAAATCAGTCGTTTTTTTCTCTCTCTTTTTATCAGGAGCACTATTACAGACAGGGGGGGAAAATTTTGATTACTGTGCTACCCCGGTCGTGCCCCTGTATTGCTCCTGCCCTGACAAGGGCAGTTCCCAAGTCAGGCTAAATAATTGTCCCCACCATGAAATAGATAAATATCCCTACGCGTTTCCTCTCCCATAGGGGAGATTCATCAGGGGAATGTATAAATATAAATTGTGGGATCTGTAATTTTTCAGAAAAAAAGCCCCTCCATCGGGAAATGGGCTCCTATATGTCCAGTGCACCTGTTTTTGGGTATGGACTAATGGTAAGGTGAGCTAAGCTCCTTACACTGGAGCAGCAGCCACTGTCGGGTCTGTCTCTGTGAACTGAGGTGACATCAGTCAGGTTACCTCAGTTCACCGTGGCCGCTTCTCAAAAGGGGAACATCGCTCTGGACTAAGGCAGTGAACTAAGGTTACCAGAGTTCACAGGCTCCAGGTGTTCCAATATCCTTAAAGTCTCCCTTAAAGGCTTCCTTAAGGTTTCCGGGCCTCAAAGCTGCCAGGAGACCCAGTGGCTGTGAACTCTGGTAACCTAAAGGTGTGAACTGAGGTGATGTCAGTTAGGTTACCTCAGTTCACAGCAGCAAGTTTTCACAAGGGTAGCATGAGTGCCGGACTGATGATGTGTGGTGACCTCAGTGGCTCAACAGTCCGCCACTCATGCTGCCCTCATGAAAACTGGCCGCTGTGAACTGAGGTAACCTAAAAGACATCACCTCAGTTAACAGGGGTCGGGCGGGTCTCACAGAGTACAGTGTGAGACCCAGCAGTGGCTGCTGCACCAGTTTATGGAGCAGCGTTCTCTGAGGGAGGCATCACAGACTGGATGAAGAAGATGGGGATCGTCATGGGACTTCCATTTAGATTGCAGCGGACTGAAAAGATTATGTTTTCTAACATCCTGTAAGTGCTGCTGCTTATATACACTCTTTTGGAAAACAACACCTCCAACAGCTTTCATCTGATCCTTTCCATGCTCTTCACCCTCTCATTACTCCCAACTTAGCTGCCTGTGTTTCAGGGAAGATGTTATTTGCTTTGTGTATATATAAAACTTTTGAACAGTGCCACATCTTGTTTAAAAGGCACCCTCTCTAATAAGAAGGGGCCAAGCAACACATTTAGTCAATAGGTAGTGTGGTGTTCTACCAGTACAGTTGTGATGTCCCTTGATCACAGTGTGGCCAGTGTCCTGAACCTGAACCCCTGATCCCAGTGTGGCCAGTCCTGAACTCAAAGTCCCTGGTACCAGTGCAGCCAGTCCTGAACCTGAAGTTCCTTGTCCTAATAGATCCAGTGCCCGAATTTTTGTGGTCTGTATTTCTGGCTTGAAAAAGGTCTATTATGGCCGAAAAATCACATCATCTACCTCATTTTTGCACTTTTGCCCTATGTTTTTAACAACGGAATAAAAGATATGTTTTAACCTACGAGAATTCTCTTGCGCCTTGGATCTTTCTGAAATCGTGCGGCCAGTATCTGAAACTCATCCCCCAGTTCCCGTGTGTCCAGACTTTGAATCAGAATCCGAGACCTGTGTGTCTGAACATGTGCCTCCGATTAATCTGTGTATTGGACTGCTACAACACAGTTTCCAAACACTGAAGCCACATCAGTGGCACCTGTATCCTGAAGCCATTCTGGCAGTATCCGAATTAGTCCAGTCTGAACGTAGACCCTAGTCTGTGTCAGGGAACCTGACCCCTGGGGTCAGCAGCTGCTGGACTGGAGATTGCCTTGGAGTGCAGCCAAGCCTGCCAAGCCAAGCTTCTCTCCACCATCAGGAGCTCCAGTGAACACCTGGTAGTCATTAAACTATGCCCATTCCTAGGCAGGGCCAGCCCAGTGCGAACAGTGGGTCCGTGAACCATGAGCGCCACCTGCCGGCTGTAATGATTTCCATGTCGAATGTGTGTTTTTTAGCTAGAATTAATTTGTGTAGACCACTTGTGGTCAAACCTCTCCAAACAGTAGATGGGTGTAGCTGGGTCCCACTGGTTGCAGCCAGTTCTGAGCTGATGGCATTGCTGGATATATTCTTATTTCAAAAGCAAGTAAGCATGATGTGTCTTTCATCTGCTGCACTTAGTTTCCTTGGCCGACCATTGCGTCTACACTTCACAATGTTGACAAGTTCTTGGTGCCCTCAATGCTGAGAAAAACAGGTAGATGCATCATGCAATACCATTAGGCATTGCCATTTAGAACTATAGGAGAACAAAGAGTTCTGAAAGTGACGAAACAGCTCCACAGAGCCTTGAACTCAACATAATCGAGTCTATTTCTGATTACATGAAGAGACAGAAGTACTTGTACAAGCCTACATCCACAGAAGGTCTGTGGTTAGTTCTCCAAGATGTTTGACGCAACCACCCTCCCCAGTTCCTTCAAAATCTATGTGCAAGTGTATATACAAGAATGGATGATGTTCTGAAGGCAAAGGGCGGTGACACCAAATATTGATGTGACTTAGATTTCTCTTTTGATCATTGACTTTGCATTTTATTGATTGAAAAAAAATAAACTAATAACATTTTTATTTTGAAAGCATTCTTACTTTGCAGCATTTTTTCACACCTGCCCAAAAACTTTTGCACAGTATTGTAGATCATTACCGACAATGAGGACAATTTCTTATTGGACATTAACTGATGACATATTAACATATACAGTGGTATACACAAAAAGACAGTATATGAAGTCATCCTTCTGATGCAGGATCATGCCATGGTTTCTCAAGTTTACAAGTTAGGCCGGGGTCACACTTGCGAGTGCAATGCGAGAAACTAGCACGAGTCTCGCACCTCAACACCCGGCACTGCCGCCGGCACTCGGGACCAGAGTGTGCAGCTGCATGTATTTCTATGCAGCTGAACGTTACGGTCCCGAGTGCCGGGTATTGATGCGAGAGAATCGCGAGACTTTCTTGCATTGCACTCGCAAGTGTGACACCGGCCTTAAGATGAAAATAGCGAACCTTTAGAACAGTGAAAGTCTATAAATTCTTCTACTGTTTACCAGATTTTTGGATTATTGTATTATTATTTTTTATTATATAACCTAATAAATAGGAACGTGAATCATAATTCTCATTCCTGTATATTACAAATCTTCAGACCAGAGACATCTGTTTTATACCCAGGTCAATGTCATGTCTAAGGATCCCTTATGGCCGAGATCTATCACTGACATATCTTCAGCACACTGCCCTCCTTCTTATAGAGAATCTGCAGCTTCGGTCTACACTACATCTATCACGCAGGGTTTTATTACTGTTGCAGACATTGCCACAAGATCATTTTCAATAAAATTAAAACACCCGTAGGCAAGTGAGTTCTTTCAGTGATCCTTGAAGGTGATGATTGGGGATAATTATTAATAATCACTTAATTACCTTTGTTTAAAGAGAGCCTGTCACATTGTACATGTAGTCTGATCGGTGGACAGCATGCTGTAGAGAAAAAGAAGCTGAGTAGAATGATATATTGGTTTCTTGCAAAAGATTCAGTATAACTTGTATTTATGCATTGAAATCTCTGGTGTTTGCCTGCATATGAGTCCAGTGGGCGGTGCTACTAGTGATTGACAGTTATATCTACATGCACAGTCATACAGAGAAGACTGTAAATCACTGTGTAGGACCGCCCACTGGACTCATATACATGCAAACACTAGCGATTTGTATGCATAAAATGCAACTTTTACTGAAACGTTCTCCAAAAAATGTACATCAATCTGATCAGCTCCTCCTGCTCTATAATATCAAACCTGCACATCAGATACCATTTTCAACATAACAGGCTATGTTCACACAGCATTTGTAAACCCCAAACCAGGAGTAGAACAATCAGAGGAAAAGTATAATAGAAACACGTCACCACTTCTACATTTCTCACCCACTCCTGGTTTTGGCTTAGAAATACTGATGTAAAATACTGACCAGATACTGAGAATGTGAATGTGTCTTTATACTCAGCCAACTTGCCCCTTTTTTACCTCCAACCAGTTTTTGTTGACTCGGCTCAAAAGATATATGAGATCTCCACACTTAAAGTTAAGTTCTTGGTCAGCATTCCCTTTAAAGTCAAACAGAGCCTAAGAAAAGAAATAAAAAAAATTGTAAATAGATCAATGATAGATAGATAGATAGTTAATAGATATGTGATTGATTGATTGATTGATAGATAAATATCTATATATAAGATAGATAGATAAACTCCTCTCAGCACATAACATGCTGGAACATACTTCTGGGTTCATATCACTGAGGCTAACATTCTCAGTGACACATATCTCCCCTTCAGTATTTTAACAGTGACTGTCAAGGCACTGTTACAGGATATATCAGGGCTAGAGGCTCCTTCCCTATCCCTAAAACTATGGGCAATGGGGCCCTAGCTATCCCTTTTTCCCAAATTACTTCTGATGGTAAAGATGCCGGGGCCACGTGCCATGCTGAGCTCCTTAATCTGCCCTTATCATCCCCTCTCCCACCCAGGGAGGTGGGGAATTTTAGTGTATAAGAATACAGAAACCAGACTAGCAAGGGAAAACGTACAGGGATAAATGAAATACCAATCATACAAATATGCACTCACAAACAGTAGAGTGGAACACCGGGAAGTAAAGGAAGGATAATGTGTGCAAAACTGTAAAGCGCTGCGGAATATGTTAACGCTATATAAAAATAAAGATTATTATTATTATAAATAACAAATAGGAGAGGATGAGAATATGCACATATACAAATCATCAAGCAACAGTCTTCTGGACAACTCTCCAAACGCCTCTTCAAACAACCAACACCTCCAACTCCACAACCAGGCAGTATGAAACTAACTAACACTGGCAATCCCTGATTGCTAGAAGTGAGTATAAATATCAGAGGGGAGTGGCCAACACCGAACAGCAGAGAGCAGCTAAGCAGGAAAGCTCCAGGAATGGTCAGTTGAACAGATTAACCCCTGCACTGCTAGCTGAAACCTGCACTGTTTAACTTGAAGGTGAAGTGCTTCTAATTAGTGCAGGAGTATGTGAAATCAGACACCACAGTCTTCTGGCCCCTCTCTGTCGTGGTGCCACGAGTGCTACCTTCTCACAATGGATAGAAAATAAATAGATAGACAGATAGATGATAGACAGATAGATAGATAGATAGATAGATAGATAGATAGATAGATAGATAGATAGAGTAAAAAAGAAGGCAGCACTCTATAGACTTTGAAGTGAAAAAAGTGGATTTATTCAGACCCCCATGTGGGTCTGAATAAGTCCACTTTTTTCACTTGAAAGTCTATGGAGTGCTGCCTTCCTTTTTACTTTATCTGGATTGGGGCAAGTGTGGATGCATTGCTGAGGAGACCTGAGCACTCGCTAATTTGATACTGTGCTGTTCCACTTTTTTGCTATAGATAAATAGACAACTAGATCTAAGAAAGAACAGAGGCTATTTAAGTTTATATAGAACATTTTTTATTAGATCATTGAGTTAAAATTGATATTAAAAACCATCTTCAATTAATGAGCTAATTTCAGAAAAGTATAAGATGTCATGCACTGGCTGGTACGCCTCATTATGGAGAGGTTTAGCTTTCACTGCATTGCAGCTTTCCTGTACTCTTAGCTTCTCTCTGTATATAACCCTTGGTGAAGCCTCATTGAAGCATTAACCCGATGTCTTTGCTCCAACTGTGCACTGGATAAAATGCAGTGAAGCGAAAATACAAAGTACACCTACACTTATCAGAGAGAGAAAGATCAGTATATGTAGGTATATGGAGCAAGAAGGTGACAGGACCTGCTGTGGACCAGAACTGGAGCAGGAACTGTATTAGGAGCATTGACCTTCTCTGTATTTACAAGAGCATGTAATGGGTCTTACACAGGGTCAGTTTTGGGGTTATGTTACCCAAATCGTTGTATAGCCTACAGTGGAGGAGGCACCATGCTTGCACAGGGTACTTCTATCACTACTGAAGGGGAACTATGTGACCAAAAGTTTGCTGCCCTGATCCCATGATTGTTACTTAAATTGATGAAAAGGCAGCTGCACAGGATTACTTATTTTATGGATTGACTGGTATTATATGAGGACCTAGAAGAAGGCCAACACTTGGACCAGAACGGCAGAGCCAGCCAAAAGTGACCCAGCTTAGCGGTAGCATGGCCGCAGCAGTTTGGGCAGCACCGTTCCTGTTTATTGTAAACTCGGATGTCTAGTGTTCTCTTTTTTATTGTGTTTTTGTATAAAATGTGCTTTGATTGTCCTGTTAATGGCAGCTCTAAATGGGTGTCTAAATTAGCAGGTTGAAGGGTATGTGCCTCCCTGATGCTTCTGGTACTTTGGGTGGTCCGGCTGTTTTTTGGGGGCTTCCTGCAAGTTAGTGTAAATATTAAGTAGCATCAATCATTGGCCTTTTTACCATCCAACCTAGTGGTAATGGTTCAAGGGTAAGTAATACCTAATATCACTAGCTCCGCTGACATTCACAAAACATAAGTTATTCCGTATTATGGGATGGAAAATGTACTGCTGCATACAAAGCAAATGTGCAGTTTAAATTAATTGCATGTGTATCAATTAAAGGGCGGAAAATGTTGCTAGGTCATCAATATGAAATTAGCGAGGGTCTGAGTGCCACCTCCACCCCCCAACTGATCAGCTAAGACAGCTCTGATGGCTGCTGGGTGCAAACATGGAACAGGGCTACTGAGTGCAGCTCTATTCAATGTGTAGCAGCCACTGCTGGTTACTGCAGAACAGCTCCTATTCAAAATAGGACGAAAAATCCTGAGCAGATTTCAGCTGATGTCAGAACACAACCGATTTCATATTGACGATCTATCCCACTTTGCTTTAAATAGTTTGTCCAGTGATAAGAAGTTATCATGTGTCCAAAGGTGATACCTTACTGTCTGGAGGGAGTCCAATCGTCGGGACCCACAGTGATGGGTAAAATGGGGAATTTCTAACCCTGACCGGGCACTTTTATCGCCATTTCAAAATGGAATGGGAGCTTGGATGCTCTTCCACCTCTCCATTCATTCTCTAAGGGGCTGCCGGGAAAAAGCAGAGCGCAGCACTTGGCAGCCACATAAGGAATGAATGGAGTGGAGGTCGTCTTTACTCCCCGGCGCTCCAATTTGACAGCATTGACAGTTCCCCATTTTGCTAAACGTTGGTTGGATCACCACTGATCAATAAGTTATCACCTATCATCTAGGTCAGAGCTGCACAAACTGTGGCCCACAAGCTACAACAGGCCCGCTGGCTGTTCCAGTCTTACCCGAGGCATCCGAAGGGCTGAAACACTGGCCCATGAACTGAACCATGCCCTCTCCCGCTGTCATCTCTCTCTGCATCCTTGGGATGAAAACAGGGATGAGTATATGGTGGTGGAGGGAACCATCAGCTCCTTCTTCCACCAATCAGCAGACACAATGATGTCACTACATCGCTTCTCCTACGCAGAGAGTCAGTTTACAGGAGACAGAAGCAGAGCGCTGGGGAAAGGGAGCGAGGTCTGTATGTGTTATATTTTTTCATATGTGATGTTTGCATGCATTCAGCGGGCTATATGAGGGTTCATACTGTGTTTAGAGTGCTATGTGGGGGCTTATAATTTATATAGTGGGCTGTTTGAGGCCTCTTACTCTATATGGCAGGCAATATGTGTTTTAACACTGGGCTCATATTGTATATAGAGCGGCTATGTGGGAGCTCAGACTGTATATAGAGTGGCTATGTAAGGGCTCATATTGTATAAAGGGGGCTATGTGAGGGATCATATTGTATATATAGAGGCTATGCGGGGGCTCATACTGTATATAGAGCGGCTATGTGGGAGCTCATACTGTATATAGAGCGGCTATGTGGGAGCTCATACTTTGTATAGGAGGCTATGTGGGGGCTCATACTGTATATAGAGAGGCTATGTGGGGGCTCATACTGTATATAGAACGGCTATGTGGGAGCTCATACTGTGTATAGGAGGCTATGTGGTGGCTCATACTGTTTATAGAGCAGCTATGCTGGGGCTCATACTGTATATAGAGAGGCTATATGGGGGTTCATACTCTATATAGGAGGCTATGTGAAGGCTCTTCTTGTATTTAGGGAGCTATGTGGGGGCTCATACTGTATCTAGAGTGGCTATGTGGGAGCTCATACTGTGTATAGGAGGCTATGTGGGGGCTCATACTGTATATAGAGAGGCTATGCGGGGGCTCATACTGTGTATAGGAGGCTATGCGGGGGCTCAGACTGTATATAGAGTGGCTATGTAAGGGCTCATATTGTATAAAGGGGGCTATGTGAGGGATCATATTGTATATATAGAGGCTATGTGAGGGCTTATACTTTATATAGCGGGCTATGTGAAGGCTCATACAGCATATAGGGGGATGTCAGCATACTTAATTCTGCTCAATATTAAGTGATACAATTGATAATAATATAAAACAATTATAATTAATATGTTAATATTAATATTGAGAAGAATTAATTTCAGCCTATTGGTTCGACCCTCCATAATAGTCACGGTCTTTCAAGTGGCCCCTTGGGAAAATTAATTGCTCACACCTTATCTATATCATCTGTCCTGTGGATAGATTATACCTTTTTTCACCAGAAAACCCTTTTAATTACTGTGAACCACCCGTATTAACAACATTTCTAAATGCTGCTTTAAAAACTTTGAGGGTTAATACCATAAGATATTAGGTTTTCCAAAATATTTCTACCCAAATTGTCAAATGAGGAGTGCCAGTGAGGGTTAAAGATCATTTAGACAGGCCAGTTTTGACCCGGATTGGCACGATCAGTGCTCTTTTTACTGGCCTGTTTACACTGGCCGATGAAAACTCATAGTAACTGAATTAATGTGATCATAATGTCCCTATGCTGCATCATGTTATGGGAAGAACATCCCCAGTTCGTTGGGTCATAGCTGGCATTTTTACACAGGACCATTACCGGCTCTGGCTCATCTAAGCGGGCCTTTAATTTTCTTCCTGTTGTATTTTTTAAATGTATATACTCAGCACAAAGAGATTATTTCAGTGCACTTAATGGTATTAAATATAAGGTTTAATATCTTGTATCCATTCAGTATAACGTACTTTTATTTTACCAGGCATAAGCATACATATTTTGGGCACATAATAACTAATTTTGACCTTTGTGAGTCATAATGATATGAAAAGCCCCGATTTTCCGTATAACTCCATCTCATTTACATAGACATCTAATCAGATCTTTCACTTATGTGAATACATAGATCACAGGGACAGAATTTTATCTGCCTATTAAGCGAGAAAGAGACATCCAGCTTTGAGCTCCACTCTATAAATACATTAGTCTGCTCATTATATTGAACGACCACAATCCCCAGCACGATGCCAAGCATGTCTAGAGCGGCTCCTGGAGATTATGGTATGTAATTCTGTAAAACGTTATACCATTAAAACTGGTTTGTTGATCGACTATGGTAATCAACCTTATTGAATTTCTCCTATTAGGGAATGCAGCGGGGCACGTCAGGCGAAGGGATGACCCTAGAGGTGAACGTCCCTCTTAGGTGTGATGGTAATCCTAGACTTGTACCACAGAGTTGATTTCTTAATTTTATAAACTCTTTTCTCTATGATTCGGTCTTCACAGGGGACTTAAAAGTTGCAAATTAAAAAGTGATAAAGATAAGAGATAAAAAGATACGTATATGGAGATCCTCATGAATATGAAAGAGAGAGATCGGATCTGTTGCAAAAGGGTGCAGTATTTAAAGAGAATCTGTCAGCAGGATTTTGCTATCGCATCTGAGAGCAGCATAATATAGGCGCAGAGACCATGATTCCAGTGATGTATCACTTACTGGGCTGCTTGCTGTTATTTTGAAAAAAATCACAGTTTTATCTACTGCAGATCTAACAGTTCTCTAAATGCTGAGCTCTGTATAACCCCGCCCACACCACTGACTGTCAGCTTTTTGTGTATGTGGGCAGAAAGCAGCCAATCAGTGGTGTGGGCGGGGTTATACAGAGCTGATTAGTATGCTTGATTACTTGGTAGCAGCTTTACTAGTCCTCTAGTGATTTTTTTCCTGCTGATAAAAAAAGTTATTTTATCAAAACTACAGCAAGCAGCCCAGTAACTGAAACATTGCTGGAATCGGGGTCACTGCCTCTACATTATGCTCATCTCAGATTAGGTGAAAAAAACCTGGTAACAGATTCCCTTTAAGTCAAAATTTGGGCTCACTGCCATTGAGTTTCTGTGCATGCCCAAACCAAAATTCTATTGCAGGTTCGCATAAACAATTTCCAGGATTTCCAGGATTTTAAGGATCATTTTTATGCCCAAAAGATCAACATATTGATAACAAAATCAGACGTGTCCTACAATTACAGACTAGAGGTCTCGGCGCTAAACCTTTCTTTTTCAAAAAAATTTGCACAATTAAATAGAGAAATGTGCAACTCAGAATGATAGATACTAATAAGAATATAATTACTAAGCCAAGCAAGATCGGCAAATTATAGATTATAAAAGCTATATTGATTATTTTCTTACTGAATCCTTATAACAATATTATTACCTCTGCCCGTGGTCTCTCCATATCTGAAATGGTCTGAGAGTTCTTCTTACTGTCAGAAGAAAAAAATACATATAGTTTACTCTTGTCTCTGCCTTTTCACATCAATGTGGTCCTATTCTGAAATTTACAGTAATACTAAGGGCTCATTCGCACATATGATTTTCTCACGTACAAGAAAAAACTAAAAAACTATTTTAATCAGAGTTTGATCAGAGTGTGGTCCAAGTGTCACCAAAGATTCTCCACCTTCTCCTTTCTGACAGTCCATGAAAATCGTTTCTTTCATGGACCATTTTTTCATGGACGCATAGACTGGCACTACCAATTCTGATCCGACTCTCAAATCAAAATTGGACATGTCTCCATTATTTTCAGGGGACCACTTGCTCCGAGGAAAAACACATGTGAACAGCCCCATAGACTATAATTATAGCTACCAGTGTTATCTGTGTAAAACATGGAGAGCACTCGTTCCAGAAAGTGTGAACGAGCCCTAACTCTAGCACGTTCAGTTTCATATGCTGTACTGCCTCAAAAAAAGTCATATACATTTGATGAAAATAGGCCAGCTTATAAATTGTTGGTCGGTGGCTCAAAAAACATCAGACTACATCGGCCAATATTGGACTTTTTCAGCTTAACCCCTTCATGACCTTGGGATTTTCAGTTTTTCCGGGTTCATTTTTCACTCCCCTTCTTCCCAGAGCAATACCTTTTTTATTTTTCCGTCAATATGGCCATTTCAGGGCTTATTTTTTGCGGGACGAGATGTACTTTTGAATGACACCATTGGTTCTACCATGTCGTGTACTAGAAAATGGGAAAAAAATTCAAAGTGTGGTGAAATTGCAAAAAAAAGTGCAATCCCATGCGTGTTTTTTGTTTGGCTTTTTTGCTAGGTTCACTACATGCTAAAACTGACCTGCCATTATGATTCTCCAGGTCATTACGAGTTCATAGACACCAAACATGTCTAGGTTATTTTTTATATAAGTGGTGAAAAAAAAAATTGGGCCTTTTTCCGATACCTGTAGCGTCTCCATTTTTCGTGATCTGGGGTCGGGTGAGGGCTTATTTTTTGCATGCAGAGCTGATGTTTTTAGTGATACCATTTTTGTGCAGATATGTTCTTTTGATCGCCTGTTGTTGCATTTTAATGCAATGTTGCGGCGACCAAAAAACCGTAATTTTGGAGTTTCAAATTTTTTCATCGCTACTCTGTTTAGCGATCAGGTTAATTTTTTTTTATTGATAGATCGGGTGATTCTGAAGTGCATTTCTGGCCACGCGGCCGGAAGTGGTAGTTAAATGCCGCATTTAACTAGTTAATAGCGGCGGGTGGATCGCAATTCCACTCGCCACTATTGTGCGCACATGTCAGCTGTTCAAAATAGCTGACATGTCGCTGCTTTGATGTGGGCTCACCGCCGGAGCCCACATCAAAGCAGGGGATCTAACCTCGGACGTACTATCCTGTCAGAGGTCAGAAAGGGGTTAAGATCTGATCATTGGCCAAAAAAATAATCCAACATGCCTGATCAGTGGTTTGAACAATTTTGAATGTTCAGTCGAAAAGAGTTGATCATTGGTTCTGGTCGAAATCGACCATTTCGTTCATCTCTAATCTAATACACACGGGCTCCCTTCATTTTTCTCTGCCATAGCTATTGAAAAAGACATGATGCACTGAATATCCAGTTTACAAAGGAAGTCGTACATTCTCCGAGTCTGAGGGCGTAACCTGCGCAGGGCTCGAGGGATTCTTTCACTGTCGTTTGTTGTTTGGTAGAAGAATAACCGAAGATCTTCATCTAACAGAATCCAGACAGGTGAGGTCAGAAGTGCCTGTAGATCAGAGATGGAAATGACAATGCAAGGAATTTTAATTGTGGTAGTGTAGTAGTATGAACATGAAATCAAACATTAATAGCAAACCACTATAATGGTTACAGAGGTGGTGGGGGTTTGGAAAAAGAATCTCTTTTTTTTTCAGTAAAAGCACTGCAGAATATGATTTCGATATACAAGTATAAGAAGTAAAAAACACTTTTTCAGTCATTAAAGAGAATCTGTCAGAATGTTTTACTATGTAATGTAACAGCAGTATCATGTAGCAGCAGAGTGTCTGAATACAGGAATGTGTCACTTATTAGTGTGGCACCCCAGGAGTCCGGTTGCCACAGTGGCATTGCCTCCCTCACAGGGGGTGATATCATGCCTGGAAGCAAGGAGGGGTCCCCTTACCAGGTAATACCAGCATCCAACACTTTCCTTACTCCAGACCAGAAGGGGGAGCTCTAACACTCGGTTTCAGGAGTGCTTTCCTATAAGTTCTGGCGTGGAGGCAGGGTTAGTCAATCTGTAGTCTGAGAGTGAGAGGAGAGGAGGATAGTCGAGGAGAGCCTGGGGAGTGGAGCTGTGACCAAGCTCACCCCAGAGCTGAGCGCCAGAAACCAGACACCGGAGTCCGTGGTTGCTCGGGTACTGAAGTCCCGGCAGCTAAATCTGGAGGGCAGGAGACTGCAGGTCTCCTGGCCCATCTAACACCCAGCGGCACTGCAGCATATCAGAGCCCAGAGCCGCCACCAAGGAGCGACACCTGGAATAGGCTCAAGCGGCCTGCCATGCAGGTAACATTTTACACAAATTGACAGATAGTGGGAGGGACTTGTGCAGAGCTTCAGACAGCAGGAACCTAAGAGAACAGCACAGGAAGGAAGGCCTGCGAACCCACCTGGCTAGGTGGATCCTTCATTGCTTCCAGGCTGCACAGACCCCAATCATCACCTGTTACCCATGCCCCAGCCTGCATCTTCTACTACCCAGTAAAGGTAAAGAAAACTACAATCCTTTGGTCCTCCAGTTATTTCCTGCACCCTCAGTCCTGCACCCCAACGTCCATGATTCCTTTCAAAACTATACTGGCAGCCCTGGGGTCCCATTCCACCTGTGGGGAGGAGAACCATCCCAGCTGCGTCACCATCGGTGCCAGCGGTCTCCTTAAGCAGCGTCGGCTACTCATTGCCGAACACCATATGTGGCGTCATGTAAAATCCCCCACAAACTTTCCCTCATCATTTTTATTGGACGCCTAGGGTCACGGACCGGGTCACAGCTGCCGTGACAACCCCTCGAAGAGCCGTTGGACCCAGCCCGAGTATCCCACGGCTCTAGCGGGCGCTCCACTAGGTTGTGTCAATTGTTATGATGACCTGGTGGTTAGGAGCACTAGAATGACCTAATGAGCAAACTAGTAATACAGGACAAGCTCTGGGAAGTGGGAGCTCTGCTGACCGCAACCCCTAATCCTATCACAACAACTAGAAATAGCCGTGGAGCGTACCTGACTCTGCCTAGACGCCTCTTCACAGCCTAAGAGCTAACTACCCCTAAAGATAGAAAATATGCCTAACTTGCCTCAGAGAAATTCCCCAAAGGAAAAAGGCAGCCCCCCATACATATTGACTGTGAGTTAAGATGGAAGTCACAAACACAGGAATGAAATAGGTTTCAGCAAAGCAGGCCAGACTTAACTAAACAGACTTGAGGATAGAAAAGGTATCTTTGCGGTCAGCATAAAAAACTACCAAAAAACCACGCAGAGTGTGCAAAAGAGACCCCACACCGACTCACGGCGTGGAGGTGCCACTCTGCATCCCAGAGCTTCCAGCTAGCAAGGCAGAATCATGATAGCAAGCTGGACAAGAAAACAGTGGTAAACAAATAAACTAGCAGGGACTTAGCTTTTGCTGGAGTAGACAGGTCATCTGAAAGATCCAAGAGAGAACTGAACCAGTACTAGGACATTGACAGCTGGCATCAAGTAACGATCTAAGTGGAGTTAAATAGAGCAGCCAGCCTAGGACTAAACGAGGTCAGCTGAAGAAGGAACCTCAGAACCAGCAGCTCCACTCACAGCCACCAGAGGGAGTCCATGGACAGAACTCGCCGAAGTACCATTCATAACCACCGGAGGGAGTTCGAGAACAGAATTCACAACAGTACCCCCTCTTGAGGAGGGGTCACCGAACCCTCACCAGAGCCCCCAGGCCGATCAGGACGAGCCAAATGAAAGGCACGAACAAGATCAGCAGCATGAACATCAGAGGCAACCACCCAGTAATTATCCTCCTGACCATAACCTTTCCACTTGACTAGGTACTGAAGTTTCCGTCTCGAAATACGAGAATCTAAAATCTTCTCCACCACATACTCCAACTCCCCCTCAACCAACACCGGGGCAGGAGGGTCGACGGAGGGAACCATAGGAGCCACATATCTCCGCAATAACGACCTATGGAACACATTATGGATGGCAAAAGAAACTGGAAGGTCCAAACGAAATGACACAGGATTAAGAATTTCAGAAATCTTATAAGGACCAATGAAACGAGGCTTAAACTTAGGAGACGAAACCTTCATAGGAACATAACGAGACGATAACCAAACCAAATCCCCAACACGAAATCGGGGACCAACACAGTGACGGCGGTTAGCGAAACGTTGAGCCTTCTCCTGGGACAATGTCAAATTGTCCACCACGTGAGTCCAAATCTGCTGCAACCTGTCCACCACAGAATCCACACCAGGACAGTCCGAAGGCTCAACCTGTCCTGAAGAAAAACGAGGGTGGAAACCAGAATTACAGAAAAAAGGCAAAACCAAAGTGGCCGAGCTGGCCCGATTATTAAGGGCGAACTCAGCCAAAGGCAAGAAGGACACCCAATCATCCTGATCAGCAGAAACAAAGCATCTCAGATATGTCTCCAAAGTCTGATTGGTTCGTTCGGTTTGGCCATTTGTCTGAGGATGGAAAGCTGAAGAAAAAGACAAATCAATGCCCATCTTAGCACAAAAGGACCGCCAAAACCTCGAAACAAACTGGGAACCTCTGTCCGACACGATGTTCTCCGGAATGCCATGTAAACGAACCACGTGCTGGAAAAACAATGGAACCAAATCAGAGGAGGAAGGCAATTTAGGCAAAGGTACCAAATGGACCATCTTAGAGAAGCGATCACAAACCACCCAGATAACCGACATCCTTTGAGAGACAGGGACATCTGAAATAAAATCCATGGAAATATGCGTCCAGGGCCTTTTCGGGACCGGCAAGGGCAAAAGCAACCCACTGGCACGAGAACAGCAGGGCTTAGCCCGAGCACAAGTCCCACAGGACTGCACAAAAGAACGCACATCCCGTGACAAGGAAGGCCACCAAAAGGATCTAGCCACCAAATCCCTGGTACCAAAGATTCCAGGATGACCAGCCAACACCGAACAATGAACCTCAGAGATAACTCTACCTAGTCCATCTATCAGGGACAAACAGTTTCTCCGCTGGGCAACGGTCAGGTCTATCAGCCTGAAACTCCTGCAGCACCCGCCGCAAATCAGGGGAGATGGCAGACAAAATGACCCCCTCTTTGAGAATACCAGCCAGCTCAGGAACTCCCGGAGAATCAGGCACAAAACTCCTTGAAAGGGCATCAGCCTTCACATTCTTAGAATCCGGAAGGTACAAAACCACAAAATCAAAGCGGGAGAAAAACAGCGACCATCGAGCCTGTCTAGGATTCAACCACTTGGCAGACTCGAGATAAGTCAGATTCTTGTGATCCGTCAAGACCACCACGCGATGCTTGGCTCCTTCAAGCCAATGTCGCCACTCCTCGAACGCCCACTTCATAGCCAACAACTCTCGATTGCCCACATCATAATTGCGCTCAGCAGGCGAAAACTTTCTAGAAAAGAAAGCACATGGTTTCATCACCGAGCCATCAGAACTTCTTTGAGATAGAACAGCCCCTGCTCCAATCTCAGAAGCATCCACCTCGACCTGAAACGGGAGCGAAACATCTGGCTGACACAACACAGGGGCAGAAGAAAAACGACGCTTCAACTCCTGAAAAGCCTCCACGGCCGCAGAGGACCAATTGACCACATCCGCACCTTTCTTGGTTAAATCAGTCAATGGTTTAACAACACTAGAAAAATTAGTGATGAAGCGACGGTAAAAATTAGCAAAGCCCAGGAATTTCTGAAGGCTCTTCACAGAAGTAGGCTGAGTCCAATCATAAATGGCCTGAACTTTAACAGGGTCCATCTCGATAGTAGAAGGGGAAAAAATGAAGCCCAAAAATGAAACCTTCTGAACTCCAAAGAGACATTTAGACCCCTTCACAAACAAGGAATTAGCACGAAGGACCTGGAACACCATTCTGACCTGCTTCACATGAGACTCCCAATCGTCCGAAAAGACCAAAATATCATCCAAATATACAATCATGAATCTATCCAGGTACTTTCGGAAGATGTCATGCATAAAGGACTGAAACACAGATGGAGCATTAGAAAGCCCGAATGGCATCACCAGGTACTCAAAATGGCCCTCGGGCGTATTAAATGCTGTTTTCCATTCGTCGCCCTGTTTAATACGCACAAGATTATACGCCCCTCGAAGATCTATCTTGGTGAACCAGCTAGCCCCCTTAATCCGAGCAAACAAATCAGACAGTAGCGGCAAAGGGTACTGAAATTTGACGGTGATTTTATTGAGAAGGCAGTAATCTATACAAGGTCTCAGAGAACCATCCTTCTTGTCCACAAAAAAGAACCCTGCTCCCAACGGTGACGACGACGGGCGAATATGCCCTTTCTCCAAGGACTCCTTTACATAACTCCGCATAGCGGCGTGTTCTGGCACAGATAAATTGAACAGTCGGCCCTTCGGAAACTTACTACCAGGAATCAAATTAATAGCACAATCACAATCCCTATGAGGAGGTAGGGCACTGGATTTGGGCTCATCAAATACATCCCGGTAATCTGACAAGAACTCAGGGACTTCAGAAGGATGGGAAGATGAAATTGACAATAATGGGACATCCCCATGTACCCCTTGACAACCCCAACTAGATACAGACATTGATTTCCAATCCAATACTGGATTATGGACCTGTAGCCATGGCAAACCCAAAACGACCACATCATGCAGATTATGCAACACCAAAAAGCGAATATCCTGATGTGCAGGAGCCATGCACATGGTCAATTGAGTCCAGTACTGAGGCTTATTCTTGGCCAAAGGCGTAGCATCAATTCCTCTCAATGGAATAGGATACTGTAAGGGCTCCAAGAAAAAACCACAGCACCTGGCAAACTCCAAGTCCATCAAATTCAGGGCAGCGCCAGAATCCACAAATGCCATAACAGAATAGGATGACAAAGAGCAAATCAGAGTAACGGACAAAAGAAATTTTGGCTGTACCGTACCAATGGTGGCAGACCTAGCGAACCGCTTAGTGCGTTTAGGACAATCAGAGATAGCATGAGTGGAGTCACCACAGTAAAAACACAGCCCATTCTGACGTCTGTATTCTTGCCGTTCAGCTCTCGTCAAGGTCCTATCACATTGCATAGGCTCAGGCCTCTGCTCAGAAGATACCGCCAAATGGTGCACAGTTTTGCGCTCACGTAAGCGTCGATCGATCTGAATGGCCAAGGACATAGACTCATTCAGACCAGCAGGCGTGGGGAATCCCACCATAACATCCTTAAGGGCTTCAGAAAGACCCTTTCTGAAAATTGCCGCCAGGGCACACTCATTCCACTGAGTAAGCACAGACCACTTTCTAAACTTCTGACAATATATCTCCGCTTCATCCTGACCCTGACATAAAGCCAGCAAGATTTTCTCTGCCTGATCCACTGAATCTGGTTCATCATAAAGCAACCCAAGCGCCAGAAAAAACGCATCTACATTACGCAATGCAGGATCTCCTGGCACAAGGGAAAATGCCCAGTCTTGAGGGTCGCCACGTAGCAAAGAAATAATGATTTTTACTTGCTGAATGGGGTCACCAGAGGAGCGGGGTTTCAAAGCAAAAAACAGTCTACAATTATTTTTGAAATTCAGGAACTTAGATCTATCCCCAGAAAACAAATCAGGAATTGGAATTCTGGGTTCTAACATCGGGTTCTGAACTACATAATCTTGAATGCCTTGTACCCTTGCAGTGAGTTGATCCACACAAGAGGACAGACCTTGAATGTCCATATCTACACCTGTGTCCTGAACCACCCAGAGATTTAGGGGAAAAGAAAAACAAAACACGCTGCAGAAAAAAAAAAAAAAAAATGGTCTCAGAACTTCCTTTATCCCTCTATTGAGATGCATTAACACTTTATTGGCCAGCTGTACTGTTATGATGACCTGGTGGTTAGGAGCACTAGGAATGACCTAATGAGCAAACTAGTAATACAGGACAAGCTCTGGGAAGTGGGAGCTCTGCTGACCGCAACCCCTAATCCTATCACAACAACTAGAAATAGCTGTGGAGCATACCTGACTCTGCCTAGACGCCTCTTCACAGCCTAAGAGCTAACTACCCCTAAAGATAGAAAATAAGCCTAACTTGCCTCAGAGAAATTCCCCAAAGGAAAAAGGCAGCCCCCCACACATATTGACTGTGAGTTAAGATGGAAGTCACAAACACAGGAATGAAATAGGTTTCAGCAAAGCAGGCCAGACTTAACTAAACAGACTTGAGGATAGAAAAGGTATCTTTGCGGTCAGCATAAAAAACTACCAAAAAACCACGCAGAGTGTGCAAAAGAGACCCCACACCGACTCACGGCGTGGAGGTGCCACTCTGAATCCCAGAGCTTCCAGCTAGCAAGGCAGAATCATGATAGCAAGCTGGACAAGAAAACAGTGGTAAACAAATAAACTAGCAGGGACTTAGCTTTTGCTGGAGTAGACAGGTCATCTGAAAGATCCAAGAGAGAACTGAACCAGTACTAGGACATTGACAGCTGGCATCAAGTAACGATCTAAGTGGAGTTAAATAGAGCAGCCAGCCTAGGACTAAACGAGGTCAGCTGAGGAAGGAACCTCAGAAACAGCAGCTCCACTCACAGCCACCAGAGGGAGTCCATGGACAGAACTCGCCAAAGTACCATTCATAACCACCGGAGGGAGTTCGAGAACAGAATTCACAACAGTCAATACAATCAGTGTTTTATCAGCAGTAGATTATCATTACAGGACAACTGACCTTGTGCCTCCTGGTCCAACCCTGCCCCCAGCACTGATTAGCAGATCACTATCACTGTACATTGTACACAGAAAACTGAGATTAGACACAGCTCAACAACTGAGATCTGCAGCAGAGATTAATGTGGCCAATCTGCAATATAAAACTGAACCCTCAAGAGAGAGTGGTTCTTATTCTGGAAAATAAGAAAATTTCCCATTATATCACATAACAATAACCCCTTCAAAAATACTTTTCAAAGGAGTTTTCAGCAGTTTTAACATCTTAAACTGGCCACATAACGGATTTATGGTTGCAGAGCTGAGTAAAATGTAGTTTTCTTTTTTTCATTTCTCTTCCATTACCAGAAATTCTTCTCTGGGGCATATACTTCTTTCCCTGTATGATACTGACCATTCATAAGCAAGCAGTAACATACCGGAGTGAAAAAAGAACAATGCCCCCACAATAGGATAGAGAAGGTTTCTTAATGTGAGACATGTAATGACAGACAGGCTGCTGTCATCACTGATCTCCCTGCAGAGCAGTAGGTAATTTTGATGTGTTGGGAGTAGAGGAGAAAGCAGTGTGGGTAGAAACACCTCACAGCTTTCATGTCATTGTAAGGGGAGGGAAGTACAGCTGAGCTGACAGCACCATGAGAGGAATTCTGCAGCTGCAGACTTGTTTGTAATGAGACAAAGCTCATCTCTGCTGTACTGTCCCCCCAAGCCTGACTACCATGATATGAAAACTAAAAGGTTTTTTAACCACACTCCCGACATTGTGTAATCATACACAGTTCTGCAGTGATATCAGTGAAGAGATTAGACTGTCTGTAATTATGTCTCACACAGAAGAGTCTGCTCCCCTTTACTAACACTCCTTCAGCTTCCACCTCAAGGCAGCCAGTGTGTGGGGAGGGACAGTACAGCGTAACTGAGTTTTTTTTTTCATTACAAACACATATGCAGTTCTCCAGTTACAGTGCCATCAGCTGTGCTGTACTGCCCCTCAACACACAGACTGCTGTGAGATGAAAGCTAAGTAATCTCTACTGACAGCACTTTCTAATCACACACAGGTCTGCAGTGAGACCAGTAAGGAGAGCAGACTGTCTGTCATTAGATGTCTCACGCTGAGAAAGTCTATTGTAAGCTATTGGGGGCGTGTTCTTTTTCCACTCTGTGTCACTCCCTTCTTATGATTGGTCAATGTCATACAAGAGAAGAACCACACGCCCCCAGAGAAAAATCTCTGGTAATACCCCGTTAGTTTATCAAAGGTTATAACCTAAACTTTACAAGCTGCATGATATTCCATTAAATTGTCAGTTTAACATGCCCCAACTAGTGAAAGATCCTCTTTAAGTAGACATTTGAAGTCCATGTATTGTTTGCTAAAAGCAGCCACCTTAGGCAAATGAATTACTGACTGGAAATGTTTATTTCTTAAACTTACTTATATGGCGCCAGTATTTTCTCCAGTGGTTTTACAGACATTTTAATCTGTCCCTATTGGAGCCTAAAATCTAAATTCCCTATCAGTATGTCTTTGTAGTGTGGGATTAGACCGGAGAACCCAGAGGAAACCCACGCAAACACAGAGAGAACATGCAAAGTCCATGAACATGTTGTCCTTGGTGGGATTTGAATCCAGGACCCCAATGAGTTACCATCCTGCCCAAAAGTCTTTGCCCCCTTTATCTCCAATACAAATTGTTACTTTAAGGAACTATTTTCATACTACGCCTACTCTGATAACATTTTTATTTCATGACATTACAAGCCAAAATAATAACTATTTGTATATACAGATTATCACTGACATCACAGCAAACAATGATTGGAAAAATGTTCCATTTTCTATATTTTTTTACAGCAAGCAAACTCCTGAATGTGGTTACTATGTAACTACCACTACCATATAATCATAAAATCATAGCAGAAATACTTTAATACCAAACTAGACAAATCAGTCAAACTCAGAAGAACTCAAGGAAATAAAGCACAAAAAATGAGAAAGAGAGAGGAGAGTGTATAAAGAAATATAGCAAAATATATAGTACCAAATGAAAAGGCTAGATTCCTAGAAACTACTTCCTTCCCTTGATGCGAAGGGCTTGTTAATGAGATTCCATCACTCCCAAAATGCACATTAAACTAGCAGTAGATCTAAGGGATAAGTTTTCTCCTTATAGAGAGTGACATGCCAGGTCTGGCACACCAGCATGAGGAGACTTAAACGCCTTGCAAGCACCTCTGGGAAATTAAATATGCAAATTGTCTCTTTCGTGAGGAAGAGGGCTTGAACTCTAATGCCACCTATTGGAAGTAGCTATCCTACAAGTCAATATTGACCCTTTAACGAGTCTTGTAATATGACTTAGGATAAAAACCAACTCAGCATCCCAATTTGCATACACGGTGTTTCAAGGTATTGCTCCTCATCAATGCAAAGTATGAGATCTGATTCCTTGGTTGAGACTCTAAGACTGGGATCTAAGGAGTAAGATTTATCCTTATGGAGAATGACATTCCAGGTTTGGCATGCCAGTATGAGGAGACTAAAATGACTTGAATGCTCCTCAGGAAAATTAAATATGCAAATTGTCTCTTCAGAGAGAAAGAGGACTTGAACACTATTGATGTCTCTAGAGTGGAAGTCCTCTTCCTCTCTGAAGAGACAATTTGCATATGCAAACTAGCAGTACAGTGATATAGGGGATGTAACCCCCATAGAAAGCAAACTAACACTATATATTTAAAAGGTACAGTGTCTGAGAAAGTTACTCTTAATTCAAATGTGAACTGACACTGACTGAGCCCTGCTGCACGTATAAGACGGCACAGGGTGGTATCTGTGGCAGAGACATTCGTCTTACCCTGTCAAGCCACGTGAAATTGTGGGTCCTAGCTGGGTGTTGGTATTGTGAAGGCCTTGTGCCCATGCAGTCCATCTGTAACCAATGGTGTTGGCTTGCCAGGACCACTAATTCCGTTCAAACATGGGGACTTTACTGAACTTAATAAGGGATAGTGGGTACACAGTCTTAAGCACATTTCCTTCACTGCATCCTTCCTCTGTAGAATACTCCAGGGCCCTGCTGCCTATCTGTTTCATCTCTACATCATCACAACACAGCTTCTAGGCTACAGCCTTGAACAGTGAGTTTCTCTTTACTTGCCCAGCGGTTCCACGTCCTATCACTACGGACACCCTGGATCTACCTCTCGAGACCCCAACTAGTACCATGCTCTCGGTCCTCTTTTGGTCCATTACCTTGGGCACTAGTTCTTGGCTCAGCATCTTATCTGATAGCGCCTTCTGGAAGGTCTCTCAGTCTCATCAGCAGGGCCAGCTTTTGGCAAAGTGGGGCCCTAGGCAAAAGTTTAAAATGGGGCCCAAAATGCTAACATATTGCACATCACACAGAAACATTTAGGTTGTAGTTATATGCGCTAATTTCAGGCCACTAAACGAGTGTGATCGACAATATTGAAGTCACTCGCCACTTGCTTCCCAGCCTCTTTACACCGGCTGAGGAATAATGATGGGGACAGAATGATCACTAGTAGATCAATCTGTGCCCTTACAGTATCATCTTAGCAGCATATCTACAGTTTTCACTGGGTGATGTGCTGATGAGAACAATGATTTTTGTTCCAGCATAACCAATCCAATTACTTGATGAATATCCTGCATTTTGCACTCCCCCTAGTCCTCCATATAGTATAATACACCCCATAGTCCTCCATATAGTATAATACACTCACTAATGTCCTCCATATAGTATAATTGACTCCCCGTAGTCATCCACATAGTATAATACACTCCGCATAGTCCTCTATATAGTATAATAGACTCCAATCATGGATAGAACATGGTTAATGTCCTGTTCTCTCAGGGTTAATTTTGCTGGCCTTCCTTTGGATCCAGGAGGGGTATTTATACTCACACCAGACTAGGATTCCTTGTCAGCTATACTTTCCTTCTAGTCTGTGTGCCTGACCCCTGAAGTGTGTGCTCGGTTGCAATATTGTTCCTTGGTCTCCGTGCTTTACTCTGCTCATTTGTTCTTTTGGATTTCTGACCTCTGGCTTCTCTTCTGACAATCCCCTGTCTCTCCCCTTTGGTACCTCGTGATCTACTGGTTTTGATCTTAGCTTGTTTGACTACTCTCCTGTGTGTATTGTATCCTCTGCACCCAGGCATCTGGCTCCACCCTCAACCACCTCTCACTCTGTCACATGATTTAGGTCCTTTATGCCACCTGGTTAGTAACCCGGCGCTTTGCTCAGCTCCCTTGCTGCTGTATGCAGCTCTCCCAGCAGCAGTATACCCGGGAGTTGAGACAGCTCCCCATAGTCCTCCATATAGGATAATAGACTCCCCATAGTCCTTCACAGAGTATAATACACTCCCCATAGTCCTCCATAGAGTATAATACACTCCCCAAAGTCCTCCATAGAGTATAATACACTCCCCATAGTCCTCCATATAGTATAATACACTCCCCATAGTCCTCTATATAGTATAATAGACTCCCCATAGTCCTCCATATAGCATAATAGACTATAACGCAACCCCTACATAGAATATAATGCAGCCCCCCCATAGAATATAATGCAGTTGCCCATAGAATATAATGCAGTCCTACAGTATTATGGCCACCACAAACTCACTTGCTCACTGATATATACTGTATTCATGGGCGTAGAGAGTAGTGAATATTCATTCCCTTTAGTAGCGGGCACATGTGATTGCCCAGCAGCAGGTTGCATGCAGCTGCAGCTACTGTGCCCGCTATTAAAGTGAAAGGAAAATTCACTGCTCTCCACTCCTGTACTCCCACCCATCTCTCGGCGCTGGCTTCAGTACATAGTCGTGGGAGGGACTATGGGATTGGGGAACAGTGAATATGAATTTCTCTTTAACAGCGGCACAGGCTTTAGCCAAAGCCGCCGTCTCTTGCCTCCTGTCACCCGCTGCTAAAATTGAAGGCATACTGAACCAGCATGGCTACCACAGCATCTTGCAGCGGCATGCTATTCCATCCGGTTTGCGTTTAGTTGGACCATCATTTATTTTTCAACAGGACAATGACCCCAAACACACCTCCAGGCTGTGTAAGGGCTACTTGACCAAGAAGGAGAGTGATGGGGTGGTCACCAGACCTGAACCCAATCGAGATGGTTTGGGGTGAGCTGGACGGCAGAGTGAAGGCAAAAGGGCCAACAAGTGCTAAGCATCTCTGGGAACTCCTTCAAGATTGTTGGAAGACAATTTCCGGTAACTACCTCTTGAAGCTCATCAAGAGAATGCCAAGAGTGTGTAAAGCAGTCATCAAAGCAAAAGGTGGCTACTTTGAAGAACCTAGAATATAAGACATATTTTCAGTTGTTTCACACTTTTTTGTTAAGTGTATAATTCCACATGTGTTAATTCATAGTTTTGAAGCCTTCAGTGTGAATTTACAATTTTCATAGTCATGAAAATACAGAAAAATCTGTAAATGAGAAGATGTGTCCAAACTTTTGGTCTGTGCTGTGTGTGTGTGTGTGTATATATATATATATATATATATATATATATATATATATATATATATATATATATATACAAATACTGTGTGTATTTTACATAAATATACAGTACAGACCAAAAGTTTGGACACACCCTCTCATTTAAAGATTTGTTTGTATTTTAATGACTATGAAAATTATACATTCACACTGAAGGCATCTAAAGTATGAATTTACACATGTGGAATTATATACTTAACAAAAAAGTGTGAAACAACTGAAATTATGTCTTATATTCTAGGGGTTCTTCAAAGTAGCCACCTTTTTGCTTTGATGACTGCTTTGCACACTCTTAGCATTCTCTTGATGAGCTTCAACAGGTAGTCATCGGGAATGGTTTTCACTTCACAGGTGTGCCCTGTCAGGTTTAATAAGTGGGATTTCTTGCCTTATAATTGGGGTTGGGACCATTAGTTGTGTTGTGCAGAAGTCTGGTGGATACACAGCTGATAGTCCTACTGAATAGACTGTTAGAATTTGTATTATGGCAAGAAAAAAGCAGCTAAGTAAAGAAAAACGAGTGGCCATCATTACTTTAAGAAACAAGGTCTGTCAGTCCGAAAAATTGGGCAAGCTTTGAAAGTGTCCCCAAGTGCAGTGGCAAAAAACCATCAAGCGCTACAAAGAAACTGGCTCACATGAGGACCGCCCCAGGAAAGGAAGACCAAGAGTCACCTCTGCTTCTGAGGATAAGTTTATCTGAGTCACCAGCCTCAGAAATCGCAGGTTAACAGCAGTTCAGATTAGAGACCAGGTCAATGCCACACAGAGTTCTAGTGGCAGACACATCTCTACAACAACTGTTAAGAGGAGACTTTGTGCAGCAGGCCTTCATGGTAAAATAGCTGCTAGGAAACCACTGCTAAGGAGAGGCAACAATTAGAAGAGACTTGTTTGGGCTAAAGAACACAAGGAACAGTGAAACAGTGGAAATCTGTGCTTTGGTCTGATGAATCCAAATTTGAGATCTTTGGTTCCAACCACCGTGTCTTTGTGCGACACAGAAAAGGTGAACGGATGGACTCTACATGCCTGGTTCCCACCGTGAAGCATGGAGGAGGAGGTGTGATGGTGTGGGGGTGCTTTGCTGGTGACACTGTTGGGGTTTTATTCAACATTGAAGGCATACTGAACCAGCATGGCTACCACAGCATCTTACAGTGGCATGCTATTCCATCCGGTTTGCGTTTAGTTGGACCATCATTTATTTTTCAACAGGACAATGACCACAAACACACCTCCAGGCTGTGTAAGAGCTATTTGACCAGGAAGAAGAGTGATGGGGTGCTACGCCAGATGACCTGGCCTCCACAGTCACCAGACCTGAACCCAATCGAGATGGTTTGGGGTGAGCTGGACCGCAGAGTGAAGGCAAAAGGGCCAACAAGTACTAAGCATCTCTGGGAACTCCTTCAAGATTGTTGGAAGACCATTCCCGGTGACTACCTCTTGAAGATCATCAAGAGAATGCCAAGAGTGTGCAAAGCAGTCATCAAAGCAAAAAGTGGCTACTTTGAAGAACCTAGAATATAAGACATATTTTCAGTTGTTTCACACTTTTTTGTTAAGTATATAATTCCACATGTGTAAATTCATAGTTTTGATGCCTTCAAGGTGAATGTACAATTTTCCTAGTCATGAAAATACATAAAAATCTTTAAATGAGAGGGTGTGTCCAAACTTTTGGTCTGTACTGTATATACATCCATTAGCATTCGGTTTTACTGGCTCCAGCGCAGTCAGACTTGCAGCCAAGTGACAACTAGTGTCCACTATCTTCACACACATATCGTACATACATATGGAGCGCCCCCAGACGCAGGGTCGCGGGGCACTCAATACCGGGCCTCTCAGTCTCAGTCCTGGGTTTGTCACGGTGGCTAGACCCGGTCCGTGACCCTGCTAAGGGGCATCCAATGAAAGGTGTGATGGTGGTGCGTGGTGCAAGTCGCGATGAATAACGAGGACACAGGGTTGCAGTCTCTTTACCTCTTTACTGAAGGCTTCAGGGCCCGCAATCCAGAGCACTGCTAACAGGGCTGGCTGAGACCGGCCAGTCCGAAGGCACATCCAGAGTTCCCTTTGCAGGTGGAAATCAGTGCCTACCTTCTAGAGCCTGTGTGTTGTAGTACCTCCCTGCTGAGCACCACGGGATAGTCCTCACAACTGTTGTGTCTGTGTCTGATGTTCTTTCTCTCTCCGTCCCCCAGATGATATGGCTAGGACGCACCCGTATGACGGGGTAGGCCTGGAGTTATTCTGGGACCCTAGAGACGCCCCTCTCCCACAATTGCCTCCGTTGTCTTCGTTAAGTGTAAAAAAGGGTGAGACAACCAACCTGAAGTTAACTGTCCTGCCGTAGTTCGAAGTAATGCGTAGAGTCTGTTACTTCCTCGGTGCCCCGGCCACCGGCTATGCGCCTCAGTAGGATGTTGCCACGATCTTAAGGCATGACTCCTACTGGTTCTATTCTCCTTTGCACTGTGATCTCACTTCTCACTTCTCCACAATAAACCTCGCTTTGTGTCCTTTCTAAGAAGCCTGCCGCTATATCACTCAAGCACGGCTCCGTAACGATCTGTCCTTTTCGCTAGGCCGCTGTCAGGATCCCACCCCTGACAGGTCCTCTCCCGAACTCTCCCGGGCTCCTTTCTTCCTAACTTCCTGTCCAACCCCCAGTTTTACCAGAGCGTGAGGAGTGGCCTACTAGATAAAACCACTCCCCCTGGTGGCCGGAGTGTGAAGTGTAGTGTGTGTGTGATACCTGGTCAGGTGAACTCCTTTAGTGCAATCAGACGTAACATCACTCCCCTTAGTGGCAGAGCGACATTACTACAACGACCAGGACTCTGGGGCGCTGCACTCCCCCCCCCCCCCCCGGTTAAATCCAGTACTCCCGGACTGGGAAAATAAGAACGACAATACATGTTAGCAGAAAACACATAAAATTTTGAAATACCATAAACAATTAAACACTATGAACAAGTAAATATAACAGTGCTTCCCTTTATGGGAGGTGAGAACACTTGAATGTTGCGAAAGTTTCGGTCATGCACAGTTCATGACTCCCAGTTCAGTGGGTGCAAACTTAAAACAGCAGGGATCCCCGGTAAACAAAGGGATCCCTTTTGAAAGTTTTGGAGCAATTCACCGTCCATTACTCCATTGTCCATTATTTTAAACTTGTAACAAAGATATTTACACAAACACTTTTAACCAAATAACAGCTATCATTAGTATCTCCAAGTTTTGTAGCGAAGTGGAGTTTGATTCCTGGTGCTGCGTGTAGACCTCCGCAGCACAGGGGTTGCTATTGACCTAACAGGGCCCGCTATACCTGCTACCGCTGGTGTAGTGCACTGTCTTCTAGCTACACTTCTAGTGAGTCTGGGTAGCACTGGCAGGCTGGAGCTCTCAGGGCCGCTGTCACCACCGGTGGGCATGGCAGATTCACCGACAGCAGAGGGAGGATTTGCCGGTTCAACGGTTGGCATGGCATCCTCCGGTGGGGTTCGCTGTGGTTGCGGGTCCGGGTGACCTGGCTCCACATTTAGTTCTGGCGGTGTCAGTTGATGAAACGTTAGGACAGGTACCACAATGGCCTGGTTTATTTGAGTCCAAGACTGGGGAAAATCGCCAAGAACAGTGTGTATCATCTTCTCCTCTTCCATGGGCGGAGACGTCCCGGGGTCGGTTTCCCCATCTCTTAGCTTATCAGGGCATATCTTAAGGTGGTCTCTGGATATTGCCGTTGAGGTTTCCCCTCCATCTTTGCTGATGAGACAGACCTTTGTATTGTCGAAATCAGATGGCAGGATGGTATATGGTTCCGTTTCCCATTGATCATCGAGCTTGTGTAGTCTCCGCTTCCGTTTGAGTACCTGCTCCCCGGGTGACAAGGGAGTCGCAGGAGCATGCTGGTTGTAATCCCTTTCTTGTTTTTGTCGGGCTTGGGTGAGACTTCTTTCCACACACTCTTGTACCTTGCGGTACTTTTGCTGCCTCTCTGTATCCCAGTCCGCATCTGGCGAGATATCTTCGGGGGTCAGGACCCCCATGTCCAGATCCACAGGTAACTTGCTAGACCTTCCTCGCATCAGGTACGCTGGAGTGCAGTTGGTGGAGTTCACCGGGATGTGGTTATGCATATCCACCAAGTCTGGTAACTTTGTGGGCCACAAGTTTCCGTTCCTCCACAGGTAAGGTCTTCAGCAAGTCGATCACCACCTGGTTCATCTTCTCGTACATCCCGTTGGTTTGTGGATGGTATGGCGTGGTTCTGATCTTCTTATATCCATACAGATTGCAGAACTCCTGAAACACTTCCGCTTCAAATGCTGGCCTCTGATCGGTCAGTACCTTCTCCGGATACCCATGGGGTCGACAGAAGTCCTGCTGGAAGGTTTTGGAGGCCGTTCTAGCCATTAGGTCTTTGACCGGAACGACTACCAGGAATCTGGAGTAGTGGTCCACGATGGTGAGAGCGTAGATATAGCCTGACCGGCTGGGTGTTAGCTTCACGTGATCCAGCGCAACCAGTTCAAGCGGCCGTTTGGTGATGATGGGCTGCAAGGGAGCCCGCTGGCTGTCACGATCCTTCCGGCGTAGGCTACATGGGCCACACTCTCGGCACCACTTCTCAATGGCTTTCTTCATACCAATCCAGTAGAACTTTCCTCGGAGCAGCCTCTCCAGCTTCCTCCACCCGAAGTGTCCTGCCCCAACGTGGTACGCTCCCAGGACCATTGGCACATCTTGTCTTGGGACCACAATCTGCCATACCAATTCATGAGTGCGTGGGTCAATGCTCCTCCGGCACAGCTTACCATCGTGAATAAACAGTCTGCCCCTCTCCTTCCACAATTGTAATGCCTCTGGTGGATCATCCGGGCCGGGATGCAAACCTGCCTGCGTCAGGAGCTCTTTCACCCGACGGACCGCAGGGTCACCATCCTGGTTCTCTGCCCACCCGTGATGGGGCAGGGGATTCAACGGGGCGCCCCGCTTATTCTTGCGCCTGTTCACCACCTGATGGGAGCACTGGGTGGCCTTGGGGCGGTGGAAAGCGGGCAGCTCTACGTCTTCAAATGCTTCTGGATCTTCCTCCGTTTCGGGAAAGTGGGGCATTCGGGACAATGCATCGGCATTCGCATTCTTGTGCCCTGCCCGGTACTTGATGGTGAAGTCGTAATTGGACAACCGGGCCATCCACCGCTGCTCCAAGGCACCGAGTTTTGCTGTGTCCAAATGCGTTAGCGGATTATTATCCGTGAAGACGGTGAATTTTGCTGAGGCCAGGTAGTGTTTGAACCTCTTCGTCACGGCCCAGACAACAGCAAGGAACTCCAGCTTAAAGGAACTGTAGTTGTCAGGGTTCCTTTCAGTGGGGCGAAGCTTCCTACTGGCGTAAGCGATTACTCTTTCCTTGCCTTTCTGGACCTGGGACAGCACGGCTCCCAACCCCACGTTGCTGGCGTCTGTATACAATACAAACGGTTGGTCATATTCAGGGTAGGCCAGTACCTCTTCTCCCGTCAGCACCAACTTTAAACAAGAGAAGGATCCCTCCAGTCCATCGTTCCAGTCAAATGGAGTATTCTTACACTTGGTCTTCTTGGACTGGCCCACCAGCAGGTCTTGTAAGGGCGTGGCTTTCTTGGTGAAGTCTTTGATAAATCTCCTGTAGTAGCCTACCAACCCGAGGAACTGCCGGACTTCATGGAGGTTGTTGGGCTTCGGCCAGTCTTTGATCACCGTAACCTTGTCGGGGTCTGGGGCCACTCCTTCACCACTCACCACATGGTCCAGGTATTGCACTTTGGGTTTTAACAGATGGCATTTGGACGGTTTCACCTTTAAGCCAAAGTTGGACAGGGCTTCAAACACCTCGGCCAGGTGCTTCAGATGGTCTTCATAGGTCTTGGAGAAGACAATGACATCGTCCAGATATAGCAGCACGGTTTCAAAGTTCTTGTGTCCCAGACAGCACTCCATCATCCTCTGGAACGTTCCCGGGGCATTGCACAATCCGAAGGGCATGTAGTTGAATTCGCAGAGATCCACCGGCGTCGTGAAGGCCGTCTTCTCCTTGTCCGCCTCTGCCACGGGAACCTGCCAGTACCCACTGGTGAGATCCAAGGTAGAGAAGTAGTTAGCAGATTTTAAAGCAGCCAGGGACTCCTCTATCCTGGGCAGTGGGTATGCGTCCTTATGTGTAATGCGATTTAGCTGCCTATAATCAACACACATCCTCATTGTGCCATCTTTCTTCCTAACGAGGACTAACGGAGCTGCCCAGGGGCTACAACTATCCCTCACTACCCCAGCCTCCTTCATCTCTCGCAACATGTCTTTAGCACACTGATAATGAGCTGGGAGTACAGGACGTATCTCTCTTTTATGGGTCGATCATCTCCTGTGGGGATATGATGTTGAATCCCTTTTACCTGCCCAAAATCTAGGGGGTGTTTGCTCGTACTCATGAACCACCCTGTAGGCCCCCTGTTTCTGGTGAGGTGGGGTAGAGTCAGTGCCCACGTGCAATTCCCGACTCCAATCTTTCAGATGCCCTGCAGAACCGTTGTTCTCCGCCGGATTGGACGGGACCAAGGGTCCGGGTGCCTGTATCACACTATTATTAACAGTAAACAGTTTGGCAAGTGTGGCATATTTGGTTAGATGGACTTCCTCTTCCCCACAGTTAAGGACACTTACTGGCACCCTCCCCTTGCGGACGTCAACCACCCCTCTGGCTGTCAGGAGGGTAGGCCTATTATCTGAATATACGGGTTCTACCAGGGCCTGATAGTCTTTACCCCTGAGGCCTATGGCTGCCCGACACCATATTAACATTTCACTCTTGGGGGGTATCGCAATGGGGTTTGAATCACTCACTGTGACCCGACCAATCTCACCACCCGTCAACTCCACTTGCTGTCTCTGCATCAGAGCTCTGATTTCTTTCTGCAGGGCACGTTGTTCACTGTAACCCGCTGTTTCGGCGACCTATAACTTCTGCAAGACAATTCTCTATGACATTAGTACCGATGGTCATCATGGGGTTACATTCACGTCGGTCGATATCAACAATAACAATTCCCTGGGCCTCCAATTCTACCCGCCCCACCTTAATGGTGACCTCTTTATACCCCACTTGTGGCAGTGGCTGACCATTACTAGCTATTGTGGAGAAATCATCATCAGGGACACGGGTAATGTCAGTGTCCTCCCAATAACGTCAATAAAGGATGTAAGGCATAGTCGTCACCTGGGAACCGGTGTCCAGCAAAGCGTTCATGGGAATACCATCGATCACGATAGGGAGAACTGGTCGCCCTCCAATGTACTTGGCTCTCCAATTCTGTGGGCCTGACCGTCCTACTCCTGGGGGTTGGCCCTCTGCCCCAGGGGTTGCTCGTTTAAATGACAGTACCTTGCAAGATGGCCCACCTGATGGCAGCGGCGGCAGATAGGTCGTCCATCCCGGTGAAAGCGATCGTCGTCTCTGCCTCTGGTCGATGGAACCCTCCTCTGTCGCTGCTAGGGGACATCCTCCGGTCTGGAAGCCAGCTGGATCTTCTCCTTGGGGGCCTCCTGTAGGGACTGGACGGTCTGGTCTAAAGCGGCAACGCTCTTGGTCAGCTCCTGCATCTGGAGGCGTAGTCCTGCAAGGGAATCATCTTCCAGGATCTGGGCATCGGCCTCAGCGGAGACGGTTGCTTCCGGCGTCACCTCCTGGTGGTACGTGAGGGCTTGACGCTTGGGAAGTACGGCACGGCTGGGCTGTCGCTCTGGCAGCGCCTGGATGGCTTTATCTTTAAATTGCGCAAAAGTCAGGTCTGGATTCTGCATGGCCAGGAAGTGGAGCTGGGCCCTTTGGTGACTGCACAAGAGCCCCTCGATGAACCGCTCTTTCAGGATCTTATCTTCATCTTGCAAGCTGCTTGGGTCACTCTGCTTGATGGCCCGCAGTGCCTCCTGAAGATTAAGGGCATAGTCCCGTAAGCTATCCTGCGGCCTCTGCTTGCACCCATAGAATGTCAATTTAATTTCTGTAGCTGCGCGGGTGTCAAAGGTGGTTTTAAGCTTCGCAAAGACCTGTTGTGCAGTTCTCTTATCTGCGGCGGGCCAGGACTTCACTTCTCTCAGAGCCGCTCCAAAGAGTTGGCCGTTTATCATCTGGACTTTCTGAGGCTCCGTCAAGGGATAAAACTCGAGCAGGCTACAAATCCCTTCTTTAAAGTCAGTTAATGTATGGGATTCTCCAGAATATCGCGGGAGCCAGGCTGCTCCAGGTAGGTACGGCATGGAGGGCATGATGGCTGCCGTAGCCGCGGCGGTATCCGGCGGGCTGATGGGGGCAGCAAACTCTGCGGCATCCGGCGGTGATACAAGGCCCGCAGCTGCGTCTACTGCGGGGCCTGGAGGTGCCCCTGCGGCTGCGGCCGCCGCCTCCACTTCTCTCAAATCAGACATGGCCGCTCCCCCCCTCTGCTAACCTGGTGGAAGTCGGGGTTCCTCTTCCGGAGTCGGCATCTCACCGCGTCTCCTCGCTCCGCACTCTTTTCGGTCGACTCCGCCCACGAAGATATGGCGGATTTTGGCGGGCACTTTTGGCGGCAAGCGACAATACACAGTCTTTGTAATAAATCACGGTTCAAGCACAATTCAGACACAGTTCCAAGACACACATGACCTGATTCTTCAGGCTTAAGTAGATCCTGTTCGTGACGCCAATTTGGAGCGCCCCCAGATGCAGGGTCGCGGGGCACTCGATACCGGGCCTCTCAGTCTCAGTCCTGGGTTTGTCACGGTGGCTAGACCCGGTCCGTGACCCTGCTAAGGGGCATCCAATGAAAGGTGTGATGGTGGTGCGTGGTGCAAGTCGCGATGAATAACGAGGACATAGGGTTGCAGTCTCTTTACCTCTTTACTGAAGGCTTCAGGGCCTGCAATCCAGAGCACTGCTAACAGGGCTGGCTGAGACCGGCCGGTCCGAAGGCACATCCAGAGTTCCCTTTGCAGGTGGAAATCAGTGCCTACCTTCTAGCGCCTGTGTGTTGTAGTACCTCCCTGCTGAGCACCACGGGATAGTCCTCACAACTGTTGTGTCTGTGTCTGATGTTCTTTCTCTCTCCGTCCCCAGATGATATGGCTAGTACGCACCCGTATGACGGGGTAGGCCTAGAGTTATTCTGGGACCCTAGAGACGCCCCTCTCCCACAATTGCCTCCGTTGTCTTCGTTAAGTGTAAAAAAGGGTGAGACAACCAACCTGAAGTTAACTGTCCTGCCGTAGTTCGAAGTAATGCGTAGAGTCTGTTACTTCCTCGGTGCCCCGGCCACCGGCTATGCGCCTCAGTAGGATGTTGCCACGATCTTAAGGCATGACTCCTACTGGTTCTATTCTCCTTTGCACTGTGATCTCACTTCTCACTTCTCCACAACAAACCTCGCTTTGTGTCCTTTCTAAGAAGCCTGCCGCTATATCACTCAAGCACGGCTCCGTAACGATCTGTCCTTTTCGCTAGGCCGCTGTCAGGATCCCACCCCTGACAGGTCCTCTCCCGAACTCTCCCAGGCTCCTTTCTTCCTAACTTCCTGTCCAACCCCCAGTTTTACCAGAGCGTGAGGAGTGGCCTACTAGATAGAACCACTCCCCCTGGTGGCCGGAGTGTGAAGTGTAGTGTGTGTGTGATACCTGGTCAGGTGAACTCCTTTAGTGCAATCAGACGTAACATCACTCCCCTTAGTGGCAGAGCGACATTACTGCAAGGACCAGGACTCTGGGGAGCTGCACATATACCGTACAAACATAGATACACATACATATACTGTACGTACATACACATACATATACCATCATACATACACATACCATACATACACACATGCATATACTGTACATTCACACACATACCGTACATACATATACGTACATACACACAGATACACATACATATACTGTAAATACATACACATACATATACCGTCATACATACATATACCGTATATACACACATGTATATACTGTACATTCACACACATTCCGTGCATACACACACATACCGTACATACACACATACAGTTGTATAAACATATAGTATACACATATCATACATACATATACCATACATACACACAAATACACATACATATACCGTATATGTATGCACACATATACCTCACATGCAAACAGATACACATACCGTACATACACATACCGTACATACATACATACAGTTATATACACATATAGTATACACATACCGAACACACATATACATACACATATACTGTACATACATGCACATAAGCATACATATATTCCATATACTGTATACATACAAATTTATCACACATACACAGATACACACATATACTGTACATACGTACACACAGACATACACCTATACATATACTGTACATGCATACACACACACACAGACATACAAATATACCATACATACACTGTACATGCATACACACACACACATACAAATATACCATACATACACACATATACCGTACATACATACACAGATACACACACAGATAGAAACATACACATAGATACAAACACATACTGTAGATACACAGATGCACACATACATACATACACTCACCGGCCACTTTATTAGGTACACCATGCTAGTAACGGGTTGGACCCCTTTTGCCTTCAGAACTGCCTCAATTCTTCGTGGCATAGATTCAACAAGGTGCTGGAAGCATTCCTCAGAGATTTTGGTCCATATTGACATGATGGCATCACACAGTTGCCGCAGATTTGTCGGCTGCACATCCCAAAGATGCTCCATACAAGGCAGGATGGATCCATGCTTTCATGTTGTTTACGCCAAATTCTGACCCTACCATCCGAATGTCGCAGCAGAAATCGAGACTCATCAGACCAAGCAACGTTTTTCCAATCTTCTACTGTCCAATTTCGATGAGCTTGTACAAATTGTAGCCTCAGTTTCCTGTTCTTAGCTGAAAGGAGTGGTACCCGGTGTGGTCTTCTGCTGCTGTAGCCCATCTGCCTCAAAGTTCGACGCACTGTGCGTTCAGAGATGCTCTTAGGCCTACCTTGGTTGTAACGGGCGGCGATTTGAGTCACTGTTGCCTTTCTATCAGCTCGAACCAGTCTGCCCATTCTCCTCTGACCTCTGGCATCAACAAGGCATTTCCGCCCACAGAACTGCCGCTCACTGGATTTTTTTTCTTTTTCGGACCATTCTCTGTAAACCCTAGAGATGGTTGTGCGTGAAAATCCCAGTAGATCAGCAGTTTCTGAAATACTCAGACCAGCCCTTCTGGCACCAACAACCATGCCACGTTCAAAGGCACTCAAATCACCTTTCTTCCCCATACTGATGCTCGGTTTGAACTGCAGGAGATTGTCTTGACCATGTCTACATGCCTAAATGCACTGAGTTGCCGCCATGTGATTGGCTGATTAGAAATTAAGTGTTAACAAGAAGTTGGACAGGTGTACCTAATAAAGTGGCCAGTGAGTGTACATATACAAGCACATACATGCACATATTAATCTTGTATATCAGGTGATCAGATGAGCCCTGGTGGAGGTCGGCCACATAGTTCAGCTGGAGAGGGCTGCAAAACTCACTGTTGGGGATGGGGACACAGAAAAGAGGACTGATATCAGCCCCCTGGTGCTGCTGTGCTGTCCCATGCAGTGAGCCCCCTCCCCATCTCTTCTCTGTGAGGAGATACTACAGTCTGCTCTGAACAGAACAGTGGAGTGAGCAGAAGACACAATGTAAGTCCTGCTCTTCCTCCACTGCTGTCCCTGTGAGCTGTGTGGCCTGGGGCCCCTGACTGTAGGTGAGTACTCACCATTGAGATGCGCCATGCAGGAGGACAGATGACAGCCAGTGAGCACTCTCCTCAGACTGGTGAGGAAAGCGTTCATTGGCCAGCGTCTCTACCTGCATGACATGCCCCCTTTTTGAACTCCTGCACTCTGCACCCTGCTCTCTCCCTGGCACTGGATGTTCTATGATTACAGGACAGAGTGAGAGGGGCCCGATCCTGCATGATACCGGGCTTATCTGCAGGGCCCCCTCCACCTCTGGGTTCCAGAGCAGTGCCATCAGCAGTATGTCTGCCCCTGGCTGGGGGCCCCTAGGGAAGCGGGGGCCCTAGGCAGCTGCCTAGTCTACCTGCCCCTAACGCCAGCCCTGCTTGTCAGTAACTCTCTCTTTAGGATCTCACTATTCCTCGCTCCAGTCTCTTCTAGCTGTAGATCACCCTTTGGCAGCACTGCACATTTGTTACTCTACAAAACTCTAACTCCTATCTGACTATCAGGAAGTAGTCTGCTTTCCCCTGCACCAGCTCCTCCCACTGTGGGCTAGTCCCAACTCTTAACTCTCACTTACACTGCTGTTTGTTGCTGAGCAGAACTTCCTAAGAAAACATTATTTTACAGTCAATTATCTACATCCTATACTATACCTTACACTCCCTATCTTATACAGTATACCTATACAGTATATACTGTACACAACCAGCAATATGCATTAAGTTATCACAGTCTGTATCACAATACATTGCAATTCACATTATTCACATGACGCGAATGGTGTCTTCAGGGAAAGGAATGCGACAGCACAGTCTACACCCCTTACACATGCGCACAGTATTAGTGCGCATGTGCCGACACACGGGCTGAGTTCAGAGCGAGCACTTTCAATCACAGGCAGGGAAAGTGCTCAATATGCATAGTGAGGGGTCGCAACGTGTACTGAGACCTTTGACATGCATCAGGTGCACTGCCCCGTCATTTGCATTTGAATTAAAATACATTTTCTCAGGTTTTCAATTATTAAAATATACTGCGCTACTATGATTTTTAATAGGGGCTGAGTACCCCATATTACTGTGTAGCTAGTTTAATGTCCACCAGGAAGTCAGAAACGCCATCAAAAGGTCTCTAAAGAAGGAGCATTTCCTAAAGCTGTAAGAAAACTCATTTCCAAAATTCAGTCATTTTTGACTGTCAGTGTGAACATACTTTTGGAGTATGTGCACACAATGTATTTTACAGGTAGTTTGTTCCTCGGAAATAGCCTGAAAAAAAGACATCAGAAAATGCTGAATAGCACAAGTGGATGCAGACAGAAGAGGGCCCCTTCACAATAATAATATATGGGCCCTTTGCCGTTCAATAGCTCCTCATAATGAACAATTCCACCTATTTTGAAGATAGAATGGGCCCCCTGACCTCCTGGGTCCCTGTGTGGCTGCACAAGTTGCCCCAATGCTATAGCCGCCTATGCTCAAGAAAATGAACAAATGCATTTATATGTGAAAAACAACTTTTTCAAAATTTTCAACACTTTTAACTGCTTCAGGTTTCTAAAAACAGCAAAACTAGAAAAGTGAGCTGGACTGTAAGCTAGTATTCGTGCAAAGTGTAAGAGCACGTTCACACTGTGACCATTTCAGGCAAAACTCAAGAAAAAAAAACAAAAATGAGCATAAACACTACAGCAAATAAAAAAGTAAATATTACATGTAAATAACATAGGGAACTTAGTTAATGCTATTGTGATAAAAAAAAAAACATAAAAGCCATCCCACCGCGACAAGGTGAACCCATCGGGACAGCCCTAACTGTCCTAACTATTCCATCTGCATAGCTTACCATGGATGGGTGTCTCAGTCGAGCCCTTGTCCTGCTTTGTTCTTATTCACATTGACATCGTTTGACACATGGTAAGGATTTAATACTAGAGGCAGGTTAGGACCGTCACGATGGGTACACCTTGTCGCGGTAGGATGGCTTTTATGCTTTTTTCTTAAAATCGTATTAAATGAGTCCCCTATGTTATTTACATGTGCTTTTACTGTTACTTATGTACTTTCTGTAGGTTATATGCTCATTTTTGTTTTTCTGCTTCTTTCCTTGTTTTCTAAAATCATCAAGTGGTTAGAAGTAGTAGCATGCCAATTCTCCTGGCATTTTCCACTCGGAAGACGCTCTATGCTTTATACTACACAATACTTTTAGGAGAATTATTTTATAAAAATGTTCACCTAAAAGCATGTTTTTGAGGCTAAAAATCATTTTTGAGATTGGACCTCTAAAACGTTTGCACTGTTTTGCTTTTACATGCTCTTTGTTTCTTGAACTTTCAACTTTGATGTGGTCTGTGGTCATAAATGAATTGAAAGGTGGCTTAGAAAAGAACAGATAAGAGAGCTCCAAACTGCCAGTCATTCAATCTGAATTAGCTCACTGACGGACTCTCAGATAACTTATTCTGCAGCCATCCCAGAGGCTATAGAAAGTAAACAATGACAAATTTTTAATTGATCCCAATTGAAAAAAAAAGAGTTTTAGCTCTAAATGCATGCATTTAAGTAACACTGAAATCAATGGACTTTTCATGTGATGCTCGGACCTCCAAAACAAGAGGCACTATGTACATTATGGCCACTCTTGATTCTCATTAATGCATAAGGGTCCGTCTATTAATAAAGAATTCTCTACTAAAGTATTTTCAAATGAAATCTGTTTTCTGAACCAGATAACCCCTTTAAATAATTGGTTATTTTTTTGTATGGAGGAGAGTATTGGAGGGTAATGGATTGCATCTACTCTACCTTCATATAGGCATTCAAGAGCGGAATGCGACTCTCAGCAATTTCCTTCTTGTTCCCAACATAAATCTTTCCTGCAAGACAAGGTTATTAGATCCATTACGCTGGGCACGGTGCACGTAACAGCTCACACATCAAGTAAATGTTAAATTAGGCTACAGAGAAATGCGGGCCCCATGACAATGGTCATTGACTAACGGTACGGACTGCAATGACCAAAGCTCATTGCCAGAAAACAAAGAACTGCTCGGTCAGTTCTCAAGAGATCGAGTAATTCAATTAGTCATTCACTGTATGATCTGAACCATCTGGAAATACTATGTCCACTTACCAGGTAATGGTGGGAGAGCGCAGATGTAAGGGGCTATGCCAGTCTCAGGCGCATAATTGTTTTCAAGCTTGGCGTGTAGAGCAAAGAACTGGCTGTATCTTCTATATATGAAATACTTCGATCCACCTTTTGTTTTGACCTCGATCACAAATGTCTGCAATGACAATTGGAATAAATAACAGAGGTGACCACTGTAACCCAAGGATCGGTGATCTATACCAGTGATTTTCAACCAGTGTTCCGCGGCACACTAGTGTGCCGCGACACATGGTCGGGTGTGCCGCGGGGAAAGTTCCCCAAACTATGGTGCCCCCTCCTTTCTGCCCCGATCTCCTGTCCGCTCCCCTCCTCCCTCCTGTCCGCTCCCCCGGCCCTCCGATCCCCCCCCGTGTTCCGATCCCACCCCCCCATACTTACCTAGCTCCGATGTCCCTCCCGGTGTCCGGCCGTCTTCTCCATGGGCGCCGCCATCTTGGAAAATGGCGGGCGCATGCGCAGTGCGCCCGCCGAATCTGCCGGCCGGCAGATTCGTTCCTATACATTTTGGTCGCTGTGATAAGTTCTATCACAGCGATCAAAATAAAAAAAATAGTAAATAACCCCCCCCTTTATCACCCCCATAGGTAGGGACAATAATAAAATACAGAAAATATAATTATTTTTGTTTTTCCATTAGGGTTAGGGGTAGGGTAAGGGTTGCACTTAGGGTTGCACTTAGGGTTAGGGTTGCACTTAGGGTTAGGGTTGCACTTAGGGCTAGGGTTGCACTTAGGGTTGCACTTAGGGCTAGGGTTGCATTTAGGGCTAGGGTTGTACTTAGGGTTGCACTTAGGGTTGCACTTAGGGTTGCACTTAGGGCTAGGGTTGCACTTAGGGCTAGGGTTGCACTTAGGGCTAGGGTTGCACTTAGGGTTGCACTTAGGGCTTGGGTTGCACTTAGGGCTAGGGTTAGAATTAGGGTTAGGGTTAGAATTAGGGTTAGAATTAGGGTTGCAATTAGGGTTAGGGTTGGAATTAGGGTTAGAATTAGGCTATGTGCACACGGTGCGGATTTGGCAGCGGATCCGCAGCGGATTGGTCGCTGCGGATTCGTATCAGTTTTCCATCACGTTTACAGTACCACGTAAATCTATGGAAAACCAAATCCGCTGTGAACATGGTGCGGAAAATACAGCGGGGAAACACGAGTGAGTATAAATACATTTAGAATCTATATTATTAACTATATGTAGAATATGTACTGTTTTAGTGTCATTTTGTGCCATTTTGGTTGGGTGTGTGCCCCGGGATTTTTTAAGTATAAAAAGTGTGCCGCGGCTCAAAAAAGGTTGAAAATCACTGATCTATACTGTGGTGAAGGTAGATTTAGAGATCACCACTAAACACGGTTTCAATTCAAGTAGGATTTCCTTGGAATATTAGATATGAGTTGATAGATCTGTGATGTACAAAGACAGTGGTCACTTGGGTCCAAGATCAAATTTTGCTTTGTTGCTCTAATGAGTTTGCTCAGCAACAAAAAATGACCTTTAGTCACACAGCATCCTTGGGGACAACAGAAATGAGATTGGGATCAACGACTGGGTGACAGTATATTTTCCATACAACCACATCATTTCAAGTAGCAATTAGGCCGGTGTTTGTTTTCCTGAAATGGCTTCGCCGGCGTCGGTTTTGCTGTTGTTCTTGCAGTGGCTCCTGCTCTATACTGTGAAAAAGAGAGTGTGGGTAGCTTCCGAACAAAAACCATCTGAAGAATGAACATGTCCCTTCTTTAACCAGCTTCAGGGTTTCCAAACCCTGAAATTTGTAACAGAAGTGACATATGATGGAGCCTGTGTACAGCAATATCGTTTTCACACTGCTGTGCACTATGTTCATTTGTGAGGGGGCTTTTGTGGATTTTTTTCAAGCTGGTTCCATGCAGAATCTGCCTGAAAAAGACATTATGTGCACATAGCCTTAACAAGAGTTTTTTCCTTACATAGGCTTCACATGGCATAGGTCTTGCTGCTCTAGAAGAATTTCCACAATGGAAATATGCCACTTATGAAATCGGTGGTATGTGGTGGAAGAGTAAGGCACCAAATAAATGTTTTCTTTGATTTTATTATTGATGACCTGTCTTTTGACATTTGAGAATGGAAAACCCAAGATAGAAATGTGGTGCCCCTGAGGGCCAGGTGCCACAGAGGTACTGCACCTCAGCCACAGGTGTGGTACTCCACTGTCAGGTAAGGAGGGGGCACTACCCGAGACCCACACTAGCATCCAACACTAGACCACTACAAGCCAGGGGATCTGGGTTCTATTGAGGGAGGGCCCCATCTCAGGCTGGAGGAGAAACTAGGTAGACGGTGTGGGTGGAGAGAATGACAGAGGGAGGAGTTAGTAAGTAAGTGAGGAGTTGGTGAGGAGAAGTGGAGGAGAGCAGACGGGAAGTGTGAAGCTCCTGAGAGAAGGAAGGGGTCTTAGGGGCAGGAAAGTGAGGAAACCACCCGTGGCGCCAAAATCCAAGCCGACCGTAGTTGGGTGGAAGGACCAGGTCGCAGTGGGGGAACTACAAGGCTTAGCTAGCAAGCCGGAGGCTGTGGTAACTGTTATGATCCTAGTGGCTGAGGATCACAAAACGGACTAGCTAAGTTTATGAACATAGACACGAGTTCTAGGGAGGTGGAATGTTGTGAACTCTATTTTTGGGCTCCCTCTAGTGGTCACAAGCGGTACTGTGTAGTGTTGTCTTTCTGCAGGTTGGCTTCATCACCTGGTTCGTTATCCTTGGTTGGTTTCCTATTTAGCTCACCTGGATACTCAGTTCCTTGCCTGCTATCAATGTATTCAGTGCTCTTCAGATTCCTGGTGACTACCTTGCTCCCAGTCTCTTCAAGACAAGCTAAGTTTTTGTTTGTTCAGTTTCTGATTATCAGCGTTCATCATGTTTTTTTGTCCAGCTTGTTAAAATGTGATTTCTTACTTGCTGGTTGCTCTAGGGGACTGAGTTTCTCCCCTCACACCGTTAGTTGGTGTGGGGGTTCTTGAAATCTCAGTGTGGATATTTTGTAAGGGTTTTTTACTGACCGCATAGACCCCTTTTCTATTTTCTGCTATCTAGAATTAGTGGGCCTCTTTTGCTGAATCTGCTTTCACCCCTGTGTATGTGCCTTCCTCTTACCTCACCGTTATCATCTGTTGGGGGCTTCTATATCTTTTGGGGATTATTTCTCTGGAGGCAAGAGAGGTCTTTCTTTCTCTCTAGGGGTAGTTAGTTCCGCAGGCTGGCTCGAGACGTCTAGGATTTTAGACACGTTCACCGGCTGCCTCTAGTGTGGTTGGATAGGTTCAGTTTTGCGGTCAGTCCAGTTTTCCACCTCCCTAGAGCTTGTGCTATGTTTAGTCACCTTGCTGGAGTAATTTGTGATCCTCAACCACTAAGGATCATAACAGTATAGCAGGCCAAAAAGTGTTTTATGCATCGCAGAAGTGGGATTAAAAGAAGACCTGAGTACATTTTTTTTTTTTTTTTGTGCTGCAGTCTGTCTAGCTTCTTTCATCCAATTGAACTCTGAGTGGTTTTGAGCTCAGCTGCAGACATAGATGTTAAGACTCTGACTTCTAGTATGGATCATCTTGCTGCACGGGTGCAAAGTATTCAGGATTTTGTTATTCATAGCCCTATGTCAGAACCAAAGATACTCATTCCTGAGTTGTTTTCTGGAGATAGATCTAGGTTTCAGAATTTTAAGAATAATTGTAAGTTATTTCTATCTCTGAGACCTCGTTCCTCTGGTGATTCCGCTCAGCAAGTAAAAATTGTTATCTCCTTGTTGCGTGGCGACCCGCAGGATTGGGCTTTCTCTCTGGCGCCAGGAGATCCTGCATTGCTTAATATGGATGCGTTTTTTCTGGCTCTTGGATTGCTTTATGAGGAGCCTAATCTTGAGAATCAGGCAGAAAAAGCGTTGCTGGCCCTCTCTCAAGGTCAGGATGAAGCAGAGGTGTATTGTCAAAAATTTTCGGAAATGGTCAGTGCTTACTCAATGGAATGAGTGTGCCCTGGCTGCAAATTTCAGAGAAGGTCTTTCTGAAGCCATTAAGGATGTTATGGTGGGGTTCCCCACCCCTACAAGTCTGAGTGATTCTATGGCTTTAGCCATTCAGGTTGATCGGCGTTTGCGGGAGCGCAAATCTGCTCATCCTTTGGCAGCATTTTCTGAACAGGGACCTGAGTCTATGCAATGTGATCGAACTCTGACCAGAATTGAGCGACAAAGTCATAGACGTCAAAATGGGTTGTGCTTTTACTGTGGTGATTCTGCTCATTTTATCTCAGCATACTCTAAACGCTTAAAAAAGGTTGCTAAACCTGTCACCATTGGTACTTTACAGCCTAAATTTATTTTGTCTGTTACTTTGATTTGTTCTTTGTCGTCCTACTCGGTTATGGCCTTTGTGGATTCGGGTGCTGCCCTGAATCTGATGGATTTGTCATTTGCCAGGCGCTGTGGTTTTGTCCTGGAGCCTTTGGAATTTCCTATTCCTCTGAGGGGAATTGATGCTATGCCATTGGCTGAGAATAAACCTCAGTATTGGACGCAAATGACCATATGCATGACTCCCGTTCATCAGGAGGTGATTCGCTTTCTTGTTCTGCATAATTTACATGATGTTGTCGTTTTGGGTCTGCCATGGCTGCAGGCTCATAATCCAGTTTTAGATTGGAAAGCTATGTCTGTGTCAAGTTGGGGTTGTCAGGGAATTCATGGCGATACTCCATTGGTGTCTATTGCTTCTTCCACTCCTTCTGTGGTCCCTGAGTTTTTGTCTGACTACCAGGATGTATTTGATGAGCCCAGGTCCAGTGTCCTGCCCCTCATAGGGATTGTGACTGTGCTATAAATTTAATTCCTGGTAGTAAATTCCCTAAGGGACGACTTTTTAATTTGTCTATACCAGGGCATGCCGCGATGCGGAGTTATATAAAGGAGTATTTGGAGAAGGGACATATTCGCCCATCCTCTTCCCCTCTTGGTGCAGGATTCTTTTTTGTGGCCAAGAAGGACGGTTCTTTGAGACCGTGTATAGATTATCGCCTTCTGAATAAAATCACAGTCAAATTTCAGTATCCTTTGCCACTATTGTCTGATTTGTTTGCTCGGATTAAGGGTGCCAGTTGGTTCACCAAGATAGATCTCTGTGGTGCGTATAATCTTGTGCGCATTAAGCAGAGAGATGAATGGAAAACAGCATTTAATACGCCCGAAGGCCATTTTGAGTACTTGGTGATGCCTTTTGGACTCTCTAATGCTCCTTCTGTGTTTCAGTCCTTCATGCATGACATTTTCCGAGAATATCTGGATAAATTTATGATTGTTTATCTGGATGACATTTTGGTTTTTTCTGATGATTGGGAGTCCCATGTGAAGCAGGTCAGAATGGTGTTTCAGGTCCTGCGTGCTAATGCTTTATTTGTGAAGGGCTCAAAATGCCTCTTCGGAGTACAGAAGGTCTCCTTTTTTGGGTTTTATTTTTTCTCCTTCTACTGTGGAGATGGACCCAGTCAAGGTCCAGGCTATTCATGACTGGACTCAGCCCACGTCTGTTAAGAGTCTTCAGAAGTTCTTGGGTTTTGCTAATTTTTACCGTCGGTTCATCGCTAATTTTTCTAGTGTGGTTAAACCTTTGACGGATTTGACCAAGAAGGGCTCTGATGTGACTAATTGGTCTCCTGCGGCCGTGGAGGCCTTTCGGGAGCTTAAGCACCGGTTTTCTTCAGCTCCAGTCTTATGTCAGCCAGATGTCTCTCTCCCCTTCCAGGTCGAGGTTGATGCTTCCGAGATTGGAGCAGGGGCTGTTTTGTTGCAGAGAAGCTCTCAGGGCTCTGTGATGAAGCCGTGTGCTTTCTTTTCAAGAAAATTTTCGCCTGCCGAGCGAAATTATGATGTTGGTAATCGGGAGTTGTTGGCTATGAAGTGGGCATTTGAGGAGTGGCGACATTGGCTCGAAGGAGCTAAACATCGTGTGGTGGTCCTGACTGATCACAAAAATCTGATTTACCTCGAGTCTGCCAAGCGCCTGAATCCTAGACAGGCTCGTTGGTAGTTGTTTTTCTCCCGTTTCAACTTCGTGGTCTCGTACCTGCCTGGTTCGAAGAACGTTAAAGCTGATGCACTTTCTAGGAGTTTTGTGCCTGACTCTCCGGGAGTTTCTGAGCCGGCTGGTATTCTCAGAGTGGGAGTGATTTTGTCTGCCATTTCTCCAGATTTGCGACGAGTGCTGCAGAAATTTCAGGCGGATAGACCTGACCGTTGTCTACCAGAGAGACTGTTTGTCCCGGATAGATGGACCAGCAGAGTTATTTCCGAGGTTCATTCTTCGGTGTTGGCGGGTCATCCTGGGATTTTTGGTACCAGAGATTTGGTGGCTAGGTCCTTCTGGTGGCCTTCCTTGTCGCGGGATGTGCGTTCCTTTGTGCAGTCTTGTGGGATTTGTGCTCGGGCTAAGCCTTGCTGTTCTCGTGCCAGCGGTTTGCTTTTGCCTTTGCCTGTCCCGAAAAGGCCTTGGACGCACATTTCCATGGATTTTATTTCGGATCTGTCAGTATCTCAGAAAATGTCTGTCATCTGGGTGGTGTGTGATCGTTTTTCCAAGATGGCCCATTTGGTGCCCTTGCCTAAGCTGCCTTCCTCCTCCGATTTGGTTCCTCTATTTTTTCAGAATGTGGTTCGCTTGCACGGCATTCCTGAAAATATTGTGTCTGATAGAGGATCCCAGTTTGTGTCCAGGTTTTGGCGAACTTTTTGTGCTAAGATGGGCATTGATTTGTCTTTTTCGTTGGCCTTCCATCCTCAGACTAATGGCCAAACCGAGCGAACTAATCAGACGTTGGAGACTTATTTGAGATGTTTTGTTTCTGCTGATCAGGATGATTGGGTGACTTTTTTGCCATTGGCCGAGTTTGCCCTTAATAATCGGGCTAGTTCTGCTACCTTGGTTTCGCCTTTTTTCTACAATTCTGGTTTCCATCCTCGTTTTTCCTCGGGTCAGGTTGAGTCTTCTGACTATCCTTGGGTGGATTCTGAGGTGGATAGGTTGCAGCAGATTTGGAGCCATGTGGTGGACAATCTGAAATTGTCACAGGAGAGGGCTCAGCGCTTTGCCAACCGCCGCCGCGGTGTGGGTCCCCGACTTCGTGTTGGGGATTTGGTGTGGCTGTCTTCTCGGTATGTTCCTATGAAGGTTTCATCTCCTAAGTTTAAGCCTCGCTTCATCGGTCCTTATAAGATCTTGGAAATCCTTAACCCGGTGTCTTTTCGTTTGGATCTCCCGGCATCGTTTGCCATCCATAATGTGTTCCATAGGTCTTTGTTGCGGAGGTATGTGGTACCTGTGGTTCCTTCTGTTGAGCCTCCTGCTCCGGTACTGGTCGAGGGCGAATTGGAGTACGTGGTGGAGAAGATTTTGGATTCTCGTATCTCTAGACGGAGACTTCAGTATCTGGTTAAATGGAAGGGCTATGGTCAGGAGGATAATTCCTGGGTTGTCGCCTCTGATGTTCATGCGGCCGATTTGGTTCGTGCCTTCCACACAGCTCGTCCTGATTGCCCTGGGGGTTTTGATGAGGGTTCGGTGACCCCCTCCTCAAGGGGGGGGTACTGTTGTGAACTCTATTTTTGGGCTCCCTCTAGTGGTCACAAGCGGTACTGTGTAGTGTTGTCTTTCTGCAGGTTGGCTTCATCACCTGGTTCGTTATCCTTGGTTGGTTTCCTATTTAGCTCACCTGGATACTCAGTTCCTTGCCTGCTATCAATGTATTAAGTGCTCTTCAGATTCCTGGTGACTACCTTGCTCCCAGTTTCTCCAAGACAAGCTAAGTTTTTGTTTGTTCAGTTTCTGATTATCAGCGTTCATCATGTTTTTTTGTCCAGCTTGTTAAAATGTGATTTCTTACTTGCTGGTTGCTCTAGGGGACTGAGTTTCTCCCCTCACACCGTTAGTTGGTGTGGGGGTTCTTGAAATCTCAGTGTGGTTATTTTGTAAGGGTTTTTTACTGACCGCATAGACCCCTTTTCTATTTTCTGCTATCTAGAATTAGTGGGCCTCTTTTGCTGAATCTGCTTTCACCCCTGTGTATGTGCCTTCCTCTTACCTCACCGTTATTATCTGTTGGGGGCTTCTATATCTTTTGGGGATTATTTCTCTGGAGGCAAGAGAGGTCTTTCTTTCTCTCTAGGGGTAGTTAGTTCCTCAGGCTGGCTCGAGACGTCTAGGATTTTAGACACGTTCACCGGCTGCCTCTAGTGTGGTTGGATAGGTTCAGTTTTGCGGTCAGTCCAGTTTTCCACCTCCCTAGAGCTTGTCCTATGTTTAGTCACCTTGCTGGAGTAATTTGTGATCCTCACCCACTAAGGATCATAACAGTGGAAACTGGACTGACCGCAAAACCTGATCCTAACCAACACACTAAAGGTAGCCGGTGAACGTGTCTAAAATCCTGGACGTCTCGACGCAGCCTGAGAAGCTATCTACTCCTGGAGGGAAAGTAAGACCTCACTTGCCTCAAGAGAAATCACCCCAAAGATATAGGAAGCCCCCAACAAATAATAACGGTGAGGTAAGGGGAAAACACAAATGTAGAAATGAAAACAGATTCAGCAAATGAGGCCTGCTAATACTAGATAGCAGAAGACAGATAGGGAACTGTGCGGTCAGTAAAAAACCCTATGCAAAATATCCACGCTGAGAATACAAGAACCCCCACACCAACTAACGGTGTGAGGGGAGAAACTCAGCCCCCTAGAGCTACCAGCAAGCAAGGAAATCACATATTAGCAAGCTGGGCAACAAACAAAAAATAAACCAAGAAACATATGACCACTGATGGTCAAAAAATGAACCAAGCAAAACTTAGCTTCTCTTGAAGAGACTGATAACGAAGGACTGCAGGAGAGCTCCAAAATAGCACTGAAGACATTGGCAGCAGGCAACAACTGAGAGTCCAGGTGAACTAAATAGGAAACCAGCTAACAGATAACGAGACAGCTGATCAGCCTCAGACCTGCAGAATGACACAAAGAACCACCAGAGGGAGCCCAAAGACAGCACTCACACAGTACCAGTTGTGACCACAAGAGGGAGCCCAAAAACAGAGTTCACAACAGTACCCCCCCTTGAGGAGGGGTCACCGAACCCTCATCAAAACCCCCAGGGCGATCAGGATGAGCCACATGGAAGGCATGAACCAAATCGGCCGCATGAACATCAGAGGCGACAACCCAGGAATTATCCTCCTGACCATAGCCCTTCCACTTAACCAAATACTGAAGCCTCCGTCTAGAAATACGAGACTCCAAGATCTTCTCCACCACGTACTCCAATTCGCCCTCAACCAGCACCGGAGCAGGGGGTTCAACAGAAGGAACCACAGGCACCACATACCTCCGCAACAAAGACCTATGGAACACGTTATGAATGGCAAACGACGCTGGGAGGTCCAAACGAAATGACACCGGGTTAAGGATTTCCAAAATCTTATAAGGACCGATGAAGCGAGGCTTGAATTTAGTAGAGGAAACCTTCATAGGAACATACCGAGAAGACAGCCATACCAAATCCCCAACAAGAAGTCGGGGACCCACACCGCGACGGCGGTTGGCAAAGCGCTGAGCCTTCTCCTGTGACAACTTCAAATTGTCCACCACATAGTTCCAAATCTGTTGCAACCTATCCACCACAGAATCCACCCCAGGACAGTCGGAAGGCTCAACCTGACCCGAGGAAAAACGAGGATGAAAACCAGAATTGCAGAAAAAAGGCGAAACCAAAGTAGCAGAACTAGCCCGATTATTAAGGGCAAACTCGGCCAATGGCAAAAAAGTCACCCAATCATCCTGATCAGCAGAAACAAAACATCTTAAATAAGTTTCCAAGGTCTGATTAGTTTGCTCGGTTTGGCCATTCGTCTGAGGATGGAAGGCCGACGAAAAAGACAAATCAATGCCCATCTTAGCACAAAAGATCCGCCAAAATCTGGACACAAACTGGGATCCTCTGTCAGACACAATATTTTCAGGGATGCCGTGCAAGCGAACCACATTCTGAAAAAATAGAGGAACCAAATCAGAGGAGGAAGGCAACTTAGGCAAGGGCACCAAATGGACCATTTTGGAAAAACGATCACACACCACCCAGATGACCGACATTCTCTGAGAGACTGGAAGATCCGAAATAAAATCCATGGAAATGTGCGTCCAAGGCCTCTTCGGGACAGGCAAAGGCAAAAGCAAACCACTGGCACGAGAACAGCAAGGCTTAGCCCGAGCACAAATCCCACAGGACTGCACAAAGGAACGCACATCCCGCGACAAGGAAGGCCACCAGAAGGACCTAGCCACCAAATCTCTGGTACCAAAACTCCCAGGATGGCCTGCCAACACCGAAGAATGAACCTCGGAAATAACTCTGCTGGTCCATCTATCTGGGACAAACAGTCTCTCTGGTGGGCAACGGTCAGGTCTATCCTACTGATATTTCTGCAGCACACGTCGCAAATCTGGGGAAATGGCAGACAAAATCACTCCCTCTCTGAGGATACCAGCCGGCTCTGAAACTCCCGGAGAGTCAGGCACAAAACTCCTAGAAAGAGCGTCAGCCTTCACGTTCTTCGAACCAGGCAGGTACGAGACCACGAAATCGAAACGGGAGAAAAACAACGAGCAACGAGCCTGTCTAGCATTCAGCCGCTTGGCAGACTCGAGATAAATCAGATTTTTGTGATCAGTTAAGACCACTACACGATGCTTAGCTCCCTCGAGCCAATGTCGCCACTCCTCAAATGCCCACTTCATAGCCAACAACTCCCGATTACCAACATCATAATTCCGCTCGGCAGGTGAAAACTTTCTTGAAAAGAAAGCACAAGGCTTCATCACAGAGCAATCAGAGCTTCTCTGCGACAAAACAGCCCCTGCTCCAATCTCAGAAGCATCAAGCTCGACCTGAAAAGGAAGAGAGACATCAGGCTGACACAAAACTGGAGCCGAAGAAAACCGGCGCTTCAGCTCCCGAAAGGCTTCCACGGCCGCAGGAGACCAATTAGTCACATCAGAACCCTTCTTGGTCAAATCCGTCAAGGGTTTAACCACGCCAGAAAAATTAGCAATGAAGCGACGGTAAAAATTAGCAAAACCCAAGAACTTCTGAAGACTCTTAACAGATGTAGGCTGAGTCCAGTCATGAATAGCCTGGACCTTGACTGGGTCCATCTCAATAGTAGAAGGAGAAAAAATAAAACCCAAAAAGGAAACCTTCTGTACTCCGAAGAGACATTTTGAGCCCTTCACAAATAATGCATTAGCACGCAGGACCTGAAATACCATCCTGACCTGCTTCACATGGGACTCCCAGTCCTCAGAAAAGACCAAAATGTCATCCAGATACACAATCATAAATTTATCCAGATATTCACGGAAGATGTCATGCATGAAGGACTGGAACACAGAAGGAGCATTAGAGAGTCCAAAAGGCATCACCAAGTACTCAAAATGGCCTTCGGGCATATTAAATGCTGTTTTCCATTCATCCCCCTGCTTAATGCGCACAAGGTTATACGCACCACGAAGATCTATCTTGGTGAACCAACTGGACCCCTTAATCCGAGCAAACAGATCAGACAACAATGGCAAAGGATACTGAAATTTGACCGTGATTTTATTTAGAAGACGATAATCTATACAAGGTCTCAGAGAACCATCCTTCTTGGCCACAAAAAAGAATCCTGCACCAAGAGGGGAGGAGGACGGGCGAATATGTCCCTTCTCTAAAGACTCCTTTATATAGCTCCGCATTGCGGCATGTTCTGGTACAGACAAATTAAAAAGTCGTCCCTTAGGGAACTTACTACCAGGAATCAAATTTATAGCACAATCACAATCCCTGTGAGGAGGCAGGGCACCGGATCTGGGCTCATCAAATACATCCTGGTAGTCCGACAAAAACTCAGGGACCTCAGAAGGAGTGGAAGAAGCAATTGATACCAAAGGAGCATCGCCATGAATCCCCTGGCAACCCCAACTTGACACAGACATAGCTTTCCAATCCAGAACTGGATTATGGGCCTGCAGCCATGGCAGACCCAACACGACAACATCATGCAAATTATGCAGCACAAGAAAGCGAATCACCTCCTGATGCACAGGAGTCATGCACATGGTCACTTGAGTCCAATATTGAGGCTTATTCTCAGCCAATGGCATAGCATCAATTCCCCTCAGTGGAATAAGGAATTCCAAAGGCTCCAGGACAAAACCACAGCGCCTGGCAAACGACAAATCCATCAGATTCAGGGCAGCACCTGAATCCACAAAAGCCATAACCGAGTAGGATGACAAAGAACAAATTAAAGTAACAGACAAAATGAATTTAGGCTGTATAGTACCAATGGTGACAGGTTTAGCGATTTTTTTAACGCGCTTAGAGCATGCTGAGATAACATGAGTTGAATCACCACAGTAAAAGCACAACCCATTTTGACGTCTATGATTTTGCCGCTCAATTCTGGTCAGAACTCGGTCACATTGCATAGACTCAGGTCTCTGTTCAGAAAACACCGCCAGATGGTGCGCAGATTTGCGCTCCCGCAAACGCCGATCAATCTGAATGGCCAAAGCCATTGAGTCATTCAGACTTGCAGGCGTGGGGAACCCCACCATAACATTCTTAATGGCTTCAGAAAGACCTTCTCTGAAATTTGCAGACAGGGCACACTCATTCCATTGAGTAAGCACCGACCATTTCCGAAATTTTTGACAATACACCTCAGCTTCATCCTGGCCCTGAGAAAGAGCCAGCAAGGCCTTTTCTGCCTGGTTCTCAAGATTAGGTTCCTCATAAAGCAGTCCAAGCGCCAGAAAAAACGCATCCACATTAAGCAATGCAGGATCTCCTGGCACCAGAGAGAAAGCCCAATCTTGAGGGTCGCCACGTAACAAGGAGATAACAATTTTAACTTGCTGAGCGGAATCACCAGAGGAACGAGGTCTCAAAGATAGAAATAATTTACAATTATTCTTAAAATTCAGAAACCTAGATCTATCTCCAGAAAACACCTCAGGAATAGGTATTTTTGGCTCTGACATAGGGCTATGAACAACAAAATCCTGAATGCTTTGCACCCTTGCAGCAAGATGATCCACACTAGAAGTCAGACTCTGAATATCCATGTCTGCAGCTGAACACAAAACCACCCAGAGATTAAGGGGATGAGAGAAGCTGGACAGACTGCAGCAAAGAGAGAGAGGAAAAAAAAAAAAATTGTACTCAGGGCTTCTCTTATCCCACTTCTGCGATGCATTAAACACTTTTTGGCCTGCTGTACTGTTATGATCCTAGTGGCTTAGGATCACAAAACGGACTAGCTAAGTTTATGAACATAGACACGAGCTCTAGGGAGGTGGAAACTGGACTTACCGCAAAACCTGATCCTAACCAACACACTAAAGGTAGCCGGTGAACGTGCCTAAAATCCTGGACGTCTCGACGCAGCCTGAGAAGCTATCTACTCCTGGAGGGAAAGTAAGACCTCACTTGCCTCAAGAGAAATCACCCCAAAGATATAGGAAGCCCCCAACAAATAATAACGGTGAGGTAAGGGGAAAACACAAACGTAGAAATGAAAACAGATTCAGCAAATGAGGCCCGCTAATACTAGATAGCAGAAGACAGATAGGGAACTGTGCGGTCAGTAAAAAACCCTATGCAAAATATCCACGCTGAGAATACAAGAACCCCCACACCAACTAACGGTGTGAGGGGAGAAACTCAGCCCCCTAGAGCTACCAGCAAGCAAGGAAATCACATATTAGCAAGCTGGGCAACAAACAAAAAATAAACCAAGAAACATATGACCACTGATGGTCAAAAAATGAACCAAGCAAAACTTAGCTTCTCTTGACGAGACTGATAACGAAGGACTGCAGGAGAGCTCCAAAATAGCACTGAAGACATTGGCAGCAGGCAACAACTGAGAGTCCAGGTGAACTAAATAGGAAACCAGCTAACAGATAACGAGACAGCTGATCAGCCTCAGACCTGCAGAATGACACAAAGAACCACCAGAGGGAGCCCAAAGACAGCACTCACACAGTACCAGTTGTGACCACAAGAGGGAGCCCAAAAACAGAGTTCACAACAGGTAACTGTATGTGCCACAGCCACATCCACACATATTTGCCGAAAAGGCAGCCACATAGGATCAAGGGGACCAGGAGGATGTCGCCCGACAGGATCCGAGGCTGCTGGCTTGGGACACTGTGTGTGAGGCACAGGGCAGGAGGGTGAAGCCAGTGCAGAGAGATGGCCAGGGAAGGATCATAAGAAAGGGAATCTCGGGAAAGTAAACCCCAAATTACCTGAGAGCTTGCTGGACCACAGACCCAGAGGACAAAGCACCCGGCTGGGGACTGCATTTAGGAACTGTGAGTAAAGTGTGGAAACTGCACCCTGCTGTGTCTTCAGAGTTATTTACTGTGTCACCTGCCCTGCACTACAACATTCACCATCATTGACTTTAACTCTGTTAACTGCCCTGGGGCCTAGCTATACCCGTGGAGAGCTGTAACATCTATGCTGTGTCACCAACTGCCCCAGTGGACCTGAACTGCAGCGTCGGCCATCTCCTTGTTGCCGAACACCACGGGTGGCGTCACAAACAAATTTCCTATAAACTTTATTTTCCTCTTCAATTCATTTTTATTGGACGCCCAGGGCCACGGACAAGGTCATTGCTGCTGTGACAACCCCCCGAAGAACTGTCGGACCCAGCCCGAGTACCCCACGGGCCTAGCGGGCGCTGCATTTTGGCATAACAAACAAATCCTCTATAAACTTTGTTATTCCCCTTCATTTCAACTTTATTGGAAGCCCAGGGCCACGGACGAGGTCACCGCTGCCCTGACAACTCCTTGAAGAACTGTCCAACTCGTTTTCTAGTACCCCACGGCCCTAGCGAGCGCTCCAGAAACATAATAAGAAAATAACCTGCAGTGAATGAATAAATAGCAATAGTGCATGAAAATAATATAGGGTACTTAGTTCATTTAACATAATTTTGATTAAAAAGCTGTAAAAGCTATCCTGCCATGTCACAGTGACCCTAACTTGGATTCACTCTGTAGAGCTATAGCATGCAACTATGAAATAAACAAATTTTGAATTGCATTACTGCTCTAGAAAATAGGAAAAATTGAGAATACTTAGAGCATAAATTGTCCAATTCATGTGTAACCTGCAGCCGTGATAAGGCGATTCTTGGTGCTGGGACCTATCCCATTGGGACTCCTCTCATGGGCTGATAGCTAACTACATTTATATGGGAAGGTAGGATCCTGCGTAATTAAAACTGCCAGAAGCTGAGGGGTGGAGTGCTCAGTCAGAGAGCCTAGGCATACAAATATCAAAAGACTGACTGTCACTTCCAAACAAATCAAGAGTGTACAGGTGCTTACTAAGAGTAGCCATCTAGAAAATTCTCACGGTGCTAGCAGTGATCTTATTGAGGTCACTGCAGTTCATCAGGTCGCTCACAATGAGCTGCCTGTGGCAACCGCAGCTTCAGTGATGTTTCAGCAGCTCATTGTCTCCTGGACTTCTGTCTGAACAGGCGCATCATGCCACCGTTCAGTTTGAAATCCAGATGAAGCAGATATGGATTGCGACATGGGACAGTATGGATTATCTTCTCGGTGAGAAATATGGTTGTTTATTATTTTTGTTTTTTTACAGGGGACATGGGCATCAGAGGATTATTTTCTCATCGGAGAGGTAAGGATTATGGTTGTTTATTATTTGTTTTTTTTTACAGGGGACATGCGCTTCAACAGATTTTAGATGTAAAGGTGAGTATAACTTAGTTTTTTTTAAATAAAGTGTAAAAAAAATGGTGCTGAGTTTTATTTTAAATAAAGGATTTTATTCTTGCTGTGTGTTTATTTCCAAACTTAATGTGAGGTTACTAATGGGGGCGTCTTATACACGCCTCTCTATTACCAACCGCAGAGCTTGATGTCAGCTGCCAATACAAAACTGACATAAACCCCAATTCTATTACCACACTTTGCACTTCTACAGAGCAAGTGGGAAGACCGAGGCAAATCATCAGATTTACGCGGCTGAGGGCTGATGTTGGTAGCCTAGGAAGGAATATCTTTGGCCCCTTCCCAGGCTATTAATATTTACCCACAGCAGTCTATTTAACCTTTGCTGGTTTGAATAAATAGGTGAATACCACTTCATTTATTTTCTTGGGTTCCCCCTAAACTCACCAGTAAAGGCTAAGCAAACAGCTGTGAGCTGTTATTAATAGCCTGGCAACCTTTTGGGATATTGTCCCTTTTCCCAGATTATTAACATCAGCCCCCATCCGTGGGCTTTCTCTATGCTGATTATCAAAATTATGAGAGAGCCCATTACATTTATTTTATTTAATTCTTAAGTTACAGAGGACTTCTACAGTGGGTGCTGAATACAACTCCCATCACTGTCACCTGGTCGCGATAATCTCAGGGAGACCAGACAACAATGATGAGACCTACCGACGCCTGGGAACAGCTAACTGTACTGCTTTTCCTAGGCGCCTGTACATGTCACATGGACTCACAGATGCAATGCGAATGTGACACATGGACAGCAAACGGATAAACGGATGTCACATCCGTACATATGAATGGCACACGGACCACGGATCTCACCAGTACTGTGTTTTCCTGTACAGCGTACAGGAATCACCAGGACATGTGAAGGACGTCTTAGACTGTGAGTGTATCCTGCTGAAATGACTGGATCCATTGACAAATATGGTTTATAGCTACCTTAAAGGGGTTGTCCAGGGATGTAAAGTATTTTAAAGTACTCAGGCTGGTTAAAAAAATAAAAGATGGAAAATTTACCTATTCCACGCAACTTCCGTTCTGAGGTTTACCTAGTCCCTGCTGGTTTCCACTTCCTGATCCAATCTCTGGAAAAGCCGATTCAGCCAATTACTGGCCACAGCAGCGACCCATTTCTGTCTCTGGTTGAACAGGCAATTCTGGAAATTTCTGGTGTGTCCAGATGAGACCAGGAAGTAGAAACCAGGGGGACAAGGTAAGCATCAGAAAGGGAGCTGCAGGGGTTTGTTGAGATTATTACTTACATTTTTTTTTTCAGAGTCCAAGCCCTTTTATAAATGTTTCTTTGGCTGAACAGCCTCTTTAAGATCCATGAGCCCCAATTTAAACATCCCCATCCTTTTATATGACAATAGTATAATTTATGTTATTTTGGGAAAAGGGGTATACCCTAATTGTTCTTACATAATATACTGAGAAACCACTTCTCTCTTCTACATCTGCAATATGGGCGGACACAGCAACATCTTCTGGAAGCTGCTCAAAGTCACTAGTGCAATGAAAAAAGGACATAAAAATCAGAAAAACTAATAAGTAACAGATGTTAGACAATTATTATATCCAAACAACCCCTCACAATATTTTTTATTAATATCAAAAGTCATGATGAAAAACATAAAGAAAGAGTAATTAAATAATTAATTAAATACAATGTTTTTCGTAATAACATATTTGTCATTTGTCATATTATAGTTACAAATGACTATTTAAGCGCACATCATAATTAATATGTACGCGCACAAGGACACTTTTTCGTAATAATATATTTTTTCTTCTTATTATCCACGATATAAATAACACCACTATGGATAATACTATTTATGATTTAGTACTTTTGTTATACACATGCACTATATTATTTGTGGATTGTTTTATGATAATATATATTAATGGTTTGTCATTTGCAGTATGTTATTTATACATTAATATTTTTGTGCACATTATATTTAATATGTGTCCTTTTAATAGGATTTTATATATTATTCTTCCATTTCCCCTTTTTTTTGCTTTCCCATTTTTTTTATGATTTATTATTATTTTCACTTGTTTCACCTATTAGTAAGTCTGATGTTAGCAGTCTTCCAGTTCGCCGGTTCCGGTGTGCTTTTTCGCGCTGCTGTGCCCCATTCAGATGGTATGCGGCTAGGCGCCGGCCGCTGCTTATGGCCTGTGTACTGGCGATGTGATTCAGCGCTAAGAAGCTTGGTGACGGGGACTGCGCATGTGCGATGGCATGGTATGCAATTGGTTGTTGCCGGAACCACCGTGTATTAAATGCTGACGTCATCCACCTGAGACCACGCCCCCTTGAGGAAGCAATAGTCACGCTCACGAAACGCGCGTCGGGGTGAGTGGTCGCCTCCTGGACTGGACTAAATCAGAGATACCGCTATGGGTAATTAACCTTTTACTTATTTACTTTATGCTCATTTCACTTCTCTGAAACAGCACTATATTATGGGGAAATATACTGTGTCTTTCTAGCTCAGACTAGCCACATGACTTGATTTGTATAATGCTGCTACCTTCATCCCACTATATGTGGGTTGTGAGTATATGATTTTCTTGGGGCTAGAAATTGACGATTTTTATACTGTCCATTTGGATATTACTTTAGTGCTGTGGTATACATGTCCAGTTTGGCGGCCACTTAATATTGTCACCTTTTAGGATCAAAGTTTTATCCATATGAATGTAACTTGTAATTAACATTGTATTTATTTAATTGTTTATTTACTCTTTCTTTATGTTTTTCATCATGACTTTTGATATTAATAAATAATGGTGTTTTTAATATATGAAGACTCAGGTTCTCCTATTTATTCAATATTACTTTTGAGTTAGTATATTGGTGATTTTCGTATTTACGTGTGGCTGGTTTCTTATGTTATCACTCACAATACTTGTCTAATCTGAACCAGACAGATAAAAGCAATTACTGACTCAGTGATTAGTTTATTCAAACACATCTATGCAGGGCCGTATTGGACACTAGATAAAGGCGGGCCCGTGCCTAGGGCGGCAGACTGCAGGAGGTGGCAACTAGTGATAAGCGAGTATACTCGTTGCTCGGGTAGTCTCTGAGTATTTGTTATTGCTCGGAGATTTAGTTTTCATTGCCTCAGCAGCATGATTTACGAGGGGCTGCCGGGCGAGGTGGGGATACTCCCCCAGTAGCCTTATGGGTAAGCATGCATCTTTGAAAGTACTTTGGGGTTTATTGGGCTAATCCATATTTATGTATTGTGACATTTACCTGTGGGATTATTTTCTGTACATTTGATGCTTGCATCCCGGGGATGAATTTGGTTGCCCTCCCCTAACCCGTCATGTTTCCTCTGTTTTATCTCCTGGTTTCTATACATTGTATACAGCACGTATATTCGATTATTTTTTACGTGTATTGTCATTAAATACATTTTGTATCATATATTTCTAAATGTGTTGTTTGGGACATTTTTGCTCCATTTTTTCTTGGCTATATATCATCGGAATGGTCTTTCATACATTTTCCTCTTTTGCAACTTTTTCAATCAATACCTAGAACTAGGAAGTTTCTGCTATTTTCTATTGGCATCTCCTATACAGTCATCTCATGTGTCGCTCACATAATTCAGCATCAGAGCTCTAGATGCAAGATGGTTGGATACGTTTATGTATAAGGCTTTTTATAATATTTCCTTTTTTGTTCAGGATGCCCTGGAACAATAACAATAATGGGTGCAAATATTGACTTTTTTGCTGATTTGATCTTGTCGTTCTTTTCTGATAAACTGTATGCCACTTACCTTTCATCTCTTAGCTGGCGAGGAAGAGACATGACCGGTTGGATGACTGCAGGTATGTCTACCCTGTATTAATAATAATTAAAAAAAAAATTAAAGCAGTTTTCCAAAAGAAAAAAAATCTTTAGATAAGCTTAAAATAAAAAATATACACATGTAGCACTAGCAACGCTAAACTGAGCTTGTAAGTGCTCACTTACATTACATGAATCCAGCCCCTTTCTCTCTCTATCCATAAGTCAGTGGGCTGGTATGGCTACTGAAAGGGTCCAGTCCATCAGTCTCCTTCAGCACTCGCTCCTGTGCTGAACTTAAGTCAGAAACTGATACATTATATAGAATATTGCAATATCTACACATTACACGGCTTTTCTGACCTCCCATTCTACATCCATAGGCATTAATATGGAATCGGACTCTTTGCAGCTAAAACAACTCCCACACTTCTGGGAAGGTTTTCTGCAAGATTTTGGTGTCTGTTTTTGAAAAAATTTTGTCCATTCATCCAAAAGAGCATTTGTGAGGTCCAGGGCCAGCGTCACCATCCAGCACACCCGGTCAAGTTTCGGGGCCCTAAGTAAGGGGGGGGGGTAGTCAACTTGCTGCCACCGGGCCTCCCCCATCGTGCTTTAAACTTTTTGAAATCCTTACCTCTCCCTATTTCTCCGCTACCCTGGTCTCTTCCGCATCTTCTGACTCTGTGACACCTCAGGGCAAAGGGCGCAATAACGTCACTAAGGGCGCACTGAGCAGAGGGTCAGAAGATGCTGAAGAGACCGGAGCTTCACCCAGCAAGGAACTAGGAGAGGTGAGTATTTTATTATTTATTATTTTATGTATAGAGCATTATATGGGGCCCATTATTCTGTATGGAGCATTATATGGGGTCCATTATTCTGTATGGAGAATTATATGGGGCCCATTATTCTGTATGGAGCATTATATGGGGTCCATTATTCTGTATGGAAAATTATATGTGGTCCATTATACTGTATGGAGCATTATACGGGGTCCATTATTCTGTATAGAGAATTATATGGGGTCCATTATTCTGTATGTAAAATTATATGTGGTCCATTATACTGTATGGAGCATTATATGGGGTCCATTATTCTGTATGGAGAATTATATGGGGTCCATTATTCTGTATAGAGAATTATATGGGGCCCATTATACTGTATGGAGCATTATATGGGGTCCATTATTCTGTATGGAGAATTATATGTGGTCCATTATACTGTATGGAGCATTATATGGGGTCCATTATTCTGTATGGAAAATTATATGTGGTCCATTATACTGTATGGAGCATTATACGGGGTCCATTATTCTGTATAGAGAATTATATGGGGCCCATTATACTGTATGGAGCATTATATGGGGTCCATTATTCTGTATGGAGAATTATATGTGGTCCATTATACTGTATGGAGCATTATATGGGGTCCATTATTCTGTATGGAGAATTATATGGGGTCCATTATTCTGTATGGAGAATTATATGTGGTCCATTATAGTGTATGGAGCATTATACAGGGTCCATTATTCTGTATAGAGAATTATACGGGGTCCATTATTCTGTATGGAGAATTATATGTGGTCCATTATACTGTATGGAGCATTATACTGGGTCCTTTATTCTGTATAGAGAATTATACGGGGTCCATTATTCTGTATGGAGAATTATATGTGGTCCATTATACTGTATGGAGCAATATACGGGGTCCATTATTCTGTATAGAGAATTATACGGGTTCCATTATTCTGTATAGAGAATTATATGGGGTTCATTATTCAGTATGGAGCATTATTTGCAATGTACTATAAGAAGGACAGTGTTAGGGTTTAATTTTGTACAGAGAGAACAGTGAGGTGTAATTACTCAGGAGCACATTGTAAGGTGAAAAAAAAGCCCCAGATATCCCCTTTAACTCCTTAATGATGAGGCCAAATTTTTTAAATCTGACCAGTGTCACTTTATGTAGTAATAACTCTAGAATGCGTCAGCAAATCCCAGTGATTTTGAGATCGTATTTGTGTGACACATGATATTTTATGATAATGAAAAATTTAGGACGATATGTTTTGTGATTATTTATAAAAAAAATGTGCAGTTTTCAAACTTTGAATGATTATCCCTTTAATCCAGATTGTCACAACACACAAATACATTAACAAATAACAATTTCCCTCATGTCTGTTTACCATTTGTAAAATGTTCTTTTATTTTATTAAAATTTTATAAAGTTTAAGACTGTAGCAGTAATTTGTCATTTTTTCAAGGAAATGTACAAACTTTATTTTTTCAGGAACCTACACAGTTTTGAAGTGACTTTGATGGTCCTATATATTGAAAAAACAAAACAAAAGTGATAATACCATTTTAAAAACAGTATCTGTCAACATATAGAAAATTGCTGTCAGGTAGTTTATTAACCGTTCAGTTGATTTTCAGGAATTAATGCAAAGTGGCATGACAGGAATGAAAAAATTAATTTTTATCACCTAAATGTTGCTAACCTTTGAACAGGCCACTATAGGCGGCAGACTCCAAGGCCATTATTTGGCCACAAATTGCCATGGCAAACATCAGGACCACAAAATCGTAATCTCACAATGCCAATGGGATTAAAGAAGGAGACTCCGCACTCTGTTAACCATTTAGATGCTGTTGTCACTGTTGACAGTTATAGAGTACTGTTGATGGCTGCTGGATTGTCACCTGTATGGGGGATGCTAGTCTCTTATATCGCAGGTCAGTGAAACAGATGTATTGGTGGTCATTAAGGGGATGTATAGGAGGGGATGCCAAACTGAATTTTTGCCCTAGGTCAGTGTTCCCCAAGTACGGTCCTCAAGAGCCACCAACAGGTCATGTATTCAGGATTTCCTTAGTATTGCACAAGTGATAATTGCATCACCTGGACAGGCAAGCATTCAATGACCTGTGCAATACTAAGGAAATCCTGAAAACATGACCTGTTGGTGGCTCTTGAGGACCGGACTTGGGGAGCACTGCCCTAGGTGGAAGAAAAGCTAGATTTGCTCTTGGGGTTTTCGCTTTCTTTGGATGAACATGTTAGGTTATTGGTTGAACTTGATGGACGAGTGTCTTCTTTCAAGCTTAAAACTTTGAAACTCTTTACAGGACCAGCTCAAATTCAACGAGCCCGTTAGAAAAAGTCACAAAAGTTAGTAAAGGCAGACTGCGTGGCGAGGGGCTGGGTTTTATACATCTGTGGAAATGGGACTGAAAGAAAAACATAGGGGTGTCCTAATTCCTTTGTTTATGTAATATAAAAAAAGCAAGGAAATCAACTCGCCCTCCTTCTGACCAGTAGTCACAAAAGATACGGTGCACAGGAGTATGGAGGAGAGTCAGTGCAGTAAAGGAAAACTTCCAAGGTAGCAGAGGATCCAGCTCTCGTAAAGCTAGATTTTAAGTAGCTTTACGAGTCCTAGATTGACTACTACCTTGGACAGTTTGCCTATACAGTGAAGCTTGAGAACACGTCATCTCTCTTCCTTCTTCAACTACGTATATTAGTAAGATCCACTTATGCAAAGTGATAAGCAGTGTTTCAATTTTGCTCTTTTTGGCAAGACTTGTTTACAATTTTCTAAATCGATAATCAATTTTATCAACTGTGCATTACATTTTTTATTATTTGTTTTGCTCATTAATAAAGGGCAACTTTCAATTTGGCATTCAAAATATGAAATGGCCAAGTTGACATTTTAGCAATCACTTAAATTCAGTAGTTGAACTTTCAAAAAATATCAGATTTCTAAATATTTCTCCATTCATAGCGCAATGCAAAAGGAAGCCAGCGTGTAATCTTCCTCTTACTTCACAGGAGCGTGAAAGTGTCAGGAGTGTACCCACACACATCGCACACAGCTCAGACACATCATCGGGTTGCTAATCTGTCATAGAAAATACAGTGTACATGGCTCAACTATACGACCTGCACATAGATTAACCCCGGGTCCCATCTCCAAGCCGAAAACTCTACAGTCCCACGCTGCTCCTGTCTCTCACCTGTCCCACTGTCCGGGAACGCCACAACGGGTTTACTCTTGTCTCTGACAAAGAAGGAAGTGCATAGAATAAATTGTGAACAAAAGCAGAAGGAGAGTTCTAGGAAGTGGTGACACAAGTCAGACAACCTCCCCTTCCACCGGCTTGCTCTTTTTCGACTCTTCCTATTTACACCACTGATGACAGCTATGGACACTGGAGATTTAGTCGTATGTGCAAGAAATGTATTCCAGTATGTTAACACCAGTCACATTTATGTATAATAATTAAGTAAGAACTGAGGATTACATGATTAACAATACAATTAGACTGCAACATATCTGTGTCTTTGTAAGAGGAATTCCAAAGTTGAAATAAACTAATAAAAAAGTTTAAAGCTTTTGATCCTGAAATTCTCATTCATAGCAGAAGTTCTCAACGTAACCTTGAGTGCCGGCAAAGCTGCGTACAGGATAGAAAGTCTATTGGTCCATACACTGTTCTGCTGGTACGTCTGAACTTTCCTTTGAGTGATAATTTGGAGTCTCTGGACCTGGAACCCCACAAATGAAAACTACTAAAATGTGTCTATAACTTTATGAAAAAAGGGGTATCAATGTCTCAGCTAAGAGGAGGACTTGCAGTGTGCCAGCCACTTTATGTAAACCAGTGTTATATTAAAAAGTTTAGGACTTTATATTTTTATAGCAAATAAAGTAATTGCATAAAATTGGAAAACCCCTTTAAATATTTAACTTGTAACGGAGCGTTAGTAATTGCTTTACAAACTGCTGTTATTCTTTCCCCTCAAATGTTTGTCTTGGTATTGCACTCCTCAACACTGAAATTACAACACAAAGAAGGGGATCCAAGAAGTATCGTTTCTCCTTGCGGAGAGTGACATGTTAAGCATGTCGAGGTGAGGAGTCTTAAAGCCACAATGCTCCTCTGGGAAATATGCAAATTGTCTCTTCAGAGAGGAAGAGGACTAGAACTCTAGTGCCACCTATAGGAAGTAGCAATCCTAACAGTCAATGTCGACCCTTTAACGAGCCTTGTCACATGACTTAGGATATTGAGATTCTGGTTTGGCTTTTATCCTAAGTCATGTGACAAGGCTCGTTAAAGGGTCGATACTGACTGTTAGGTTTGCTACTTCCTATAGGTGGCACTAGAGTTCTAGTCCTCTTCCTCTCTGAAGAGACAATTTGCATAACACAAAGAAGGAAAAGACCTGGAATTAGGGAAATTGCCGGATCGATAGGTATGTTAATGATATGTAAATGATGAAAAAAGAAAAAAAAATTAAAATATTAGCAGGATAGGAGATTATATGGGGCAGGATGTAGACACATTGGGAAGGATGGGAGATCATATGGGGCAGGTTGGAGACGCATGGGGCAGGATGAAGACACATGGAGCAGGACGGAGACTCATGGGAAGGGATGGGAGAACATATGGGGCAGGATGGGAAATCGTGTGGAGCAGGACGAAGACACATAGGGCAGGATGTGAGATAATATGAGGCAAGATGGAAGATCATATGGGGCAGAATGAGAGATCAAATTGGGCAGTATAGGAGATCATATGGGGCAGGATAGAGACACGGGGCAGGATGGGAGGTTATATGGGGCAAGATGGAGAAATATTGGGAAGGATGGGAGATCATATGGGTCAGGTTGGAGAAACATGGGGCAGGATGGAGACACATGGGGCAGGACAGAAACACATGGGGTGGGATGGGAGAACATGTGGGGCAGGATGGGAACATGGGGTAGGACAGAGACACATAGGGCAGGATGTGAGATTATGTGAGGCAGGATGGAAGATCATATGGGGCAGAAGGAAAGATCAAATTGGGCAGGATAGGAGATCATATGAGGCAAGATGAGAGATTATATGGGGCAGGATGGAGACAAATGGGGCAGGATAAGAGACACGGGGCAGGATGGGAGATTATGTGGGGCAGGATGGAGACCATGGGGCAGGATGGAGACACATGGCGTAGGATAGGAGAGCACATGCGTCAGGTTGGAGACACATGGGGCAGGATGGACATACTTGTGGCAGAATGGGGGATCATATGGGGCAGGTTAGAGACACATGGGGCAGGATAGAACATATGGGGCAAGATGGAGATATATGGCACTAGAATTGGGGGGACACATGAATGAGAGACATGGGAACAGGATGGGAGAACTTATGGGGCCAGGATGGGAGAACATATGGGGCCAGGAATGAGACACAAGGGGACCGGGATGGGGGACATTATTACTGCAGAGGATAATTAATGGATATTAATACTGCTGTGATATATTTTATTTTTTAGGATACTGTTTTCAGTGGGGTTCCTGTTACTGTTCAGAGCGGCACTATGTCTCTCTTTTTTCTTCATCTGGTGTAGTGTAGAAATTGGGGAAACATTGGGGAATGTGCTTTGGAAGCTGTGGTCTGGATAACTGTGTTATTTTCTGCAGAGATAAGTCCTGGCTGCAAGAAGTGATGGCGATCTGCGCGGGATATAGAAGAAAAGCGAAGATGAAGGACTTCAACTAGAGATGTCACTGGTGAGTCACTGTGTTACCTGTACACTGACATTGTACACTGTATACTATGTACAGAGCTCCTTTGCATAATGTCACTGGTGAATCCTGTATTACTTATACACTGACACTATACACAGACTCTTGTATATAATGTCACCAGTGATCACTGTATTACCTGTACACTAAACACAGAGCTCCTGTGTATAATATCACTTGTGATCCCTGCATTACTTATACACTGACATTATATACAGAGCTCCTGTGTATAATGTCACTGGTGAGTCAGTGTGTTACCTGTACACTATGTAAATGCAGCACCCCAGAGTCCTGGTCATTGCAGTACTGTTGCTCTGCTACTAAGGGGAGTGATGGTACGTCTGATTGCACTAAAGGAGTTCACCTGACCAGGTAACACACACCCACAGTACACTTCACACTCCGGCCACCAGGGGGGGGGGGTTCTATCTATTAGGCCACTCCTCACACTTGGGTAAAACTGGGGGTTGGACAGGAAGTCAGGGAGAAAGGAGCTGGGAAGAGCTCGTGAGAGGACCTGTCAGAGGTGGGTTCCTGGCAGAGCCCTAGCGAACAGAAAGAACATTACGGAGCCGTGCCTGTGCTTTCAGCGGCAGTCTCCTAGGAAAGGACAAGAAGCGAGGGGTATTGTGAAGGAGTGAGAAACGGGAATACAGCGCAGAGGTGATAGGACCAGAAGGAGTCGTGCTGTAAGATCGAGGCAACATCCTTCTGAAGCGCAAAGTCGGTGGCCGGAACGCCGAGAAAGTAAGAGACTTTAAGCATTACTTCAAACCACGGCCGGACAGCCAATTATAGGTTGGCTGTCTCACTTAAACACCTAGCAGACAAGTCCAGCATAGAGGGTGGCAGCTCTATCTTTAGCACTGAAGCACTTTATCTCCCATGCAAGCTAGTCCCCTGATGATCCTGCTTGCAAAGAAACGCGTTGGGACCTTCTAACAGGGAGAGTGCAGGGCTTATGATATTGTAGGGATAGCTGTGGACTGTCCTTGTAAGGGCAGGAGTTTGGGGATTGAGCTCATTAATAGCCCCGCAGGGATTTGACAGGGTATTGTCTCCTGAAGTCGTGCGATAACGGATTATTCCAGAGAAGCACCACTGGGATTTCAGCTCTCCTACCTTCTACAAATTGGTGAGATCGTTCTTTTATTATTACTCTCCCAATCATGTGTATCCCTCTTTATCATTGTTTTTCTTTCAGTAAATGATTGACTGCTAATATTAATGCAACCAAGGCACATATTGGTTTGGGTACTTGTTATGTACCATTGGTTTTGGCTTTTTGTCATTTAACCAGGTTCCTTGGTCTAAGTGTTGGAATTCTGGACCACTGCCAGTGTTCCTATAGAAACCCCTTTTAGTACCTTTTTCTATATGGTATACTAATTTTGTACATACCTAGTGGTACTTTTTATTGACATTTGTCTTTGGTGACACCCATTTGCATATTTTTTACCAATATTTATTAAAAGTTATGTATAAAGAGGTCACCATCAAGGTGGGGCGGGTGGAATTGAAGGCCCAGGGGATTGTAATTGTTGATAATGACCGCCGTGAATGTAATCCCATGATGACTATCGGTACCAATGTTATAGAAAATTGTCTTGCAGAAGTTATCGTCTTGTTACAACAGGTAGCAGAAACCGCTGGCTACAGTGAACAACGCACCCTGCAAAAAGAAATCAGAGCTCTGATGCAGAGACAGCAGGTAGAGCTGACTGGTGGTGAAATTGGTCGTGTCACTGTGAGTGATTCAAACCCTATCGCGATACCTCCCAGGAGCGAGATGTTGATATGGTGTCGGGCAGCCATAGGCCTCAGGGGTAAGAACTACCAGGCCCTGGTAGAACCTGTATATTCAGACAATAGGCCTACTCTCCTAACAGCCAGGGGGGTGGTCGACGTCCACCAGGGGAGGGTGCCAGTACGTGTCCTTAATTGTGGGGAGGAAGAGGTCCATCTCACCAAGTATGCCACGCTCGCCAAACTGTTCGCTGTCAATAATAGTGTGATACAGACACCTGGACCCTTGGCCCCGTCTAACCTGGAGGAGGACAACGGTTCTGCAGGGCACTCGAAAGATTGGTGTCGGGAATTACATGTGGGCACTGACTCTACCCCATCCCACCAGAAACAGGGGGCCTACAGGGTGGTCCACGAGTACGAGCGGGTATTTAGCAAACACCCCTTAGATTTTGGACAGGTGAAAGGGATCCAACATCATATCCCCACAGGAGATCATCGGCCCATAAAAGAGAGATACCGCCCTGTACCCCCAGCTCATTACCAGTGTGCCAAGGACGTTACGAGAAATGAAGGAGGCTGGGGTGGTGAGACACAGTTGTAGCCCCTGGGCAGCTCCCTTAATCCTTGTTAAAAAGAAAGATGGCACAATGAGGATGTGTGTTGATTACAGGCAATTGAATCGCATTACACATAAGGACGCATACACACTGCCCAGGATAGAGGGGTCTCTGGCTGCCTTAAAATCTGCTAACTATTTCTCTACCTTAGATCTCACCAGTGGGTACTGGCAGGTTCCCGTGGCGGAGGCGTGCAAAGAGAAGATGGCCTTCACGACACCGATGGGTCTCTGCGAATTCAACTACATGCCCTTCGGATTGTGCAATGCCCCGGGGACGTTCCAGAGGATGATGGAGTGCTGTCTGGGGCACAAGAACTTTGAAACTGTACTGCTGTATTTGGATGATGTCATTGTCTTCTCTAAGACCTACGAAGACCATCTGAAGCACCTGGCTGAGGTGTTTGAAGCCCTGTCCAACTTTGGCTTAAAGGTGAAACCGTCCAAATGCCATCTGCTGAAACCCAAAGTGCAGTACCTGGGCCATGTGGTGAGTGCTGAAGGAGTGGCCCCAGACCCCGACAAGGTCACTGTGATCCAGGACTGGCCGAAGCCCAGCAACCTCCACGAAGTCCGGCAGTTCCTCGGGCTAGTAGGCTATTACCGAAGGTTCATTAAGGACTTCACCAAGAAGGCCACGCCCTTGCAAGACCTGTTGTTGGGCCAATCAAAGAAGACCAAGGGGAAGAATGCCCCATTTGATTGGAACGAGGGGCTGGAAGGATCCTTCACTTGTTTGAAGTTGGCACTGACGGGAGAAGAGGTACTGGCCTACCCCGAATACGACCAACCGTTTGTGCTGTATACGGATGCCAGCAATGTAGGATTGGGGGCCGTGCTGTCGCAGGTCCAGAAAGGCAAGGAGAGGGTGATCGCTTACGCCAGCAGGAAGCTTCGTCCCACGGAAAGGAACCCTGACAACTACAGTTCCTTTAAACTGGAGTTCCTTGCCATCGTCTGGGCAGTGACAGAGAGGTTCAAACACTACCTGGCCTCGGCGAAATTCACCGTCTTCACGGATAACAATCCGCTGACTCACTTGGATACAGCCAAACTCGGGGCCTTGGAACAGCGGTGGATGACCCGGCTGTCCAACTACGACTTCACCATCAAGTACCGGGCAGGACGCAAGAATGCGAATGCCGATGCCTTGTCCCGGATGCCCAATTTGCCAGAAACAGGGGAGGACCAAGAGGCACTTGAAGAGGTGGAGCTGCCCCCAAAGCCGCTCAGTACTCCTGTCAGGGTCGTAACGACAAATACCCTTCCTTCACCAGTCATTCCAAATTAAAGTATGAGCATGAGCCTTTGGTACCGGGTAAGAATGACTCAGACAAGGTGCTGATTCAATCTCAATTGAATGCCCGTGTATCTACTCATGTCTGCAACGGTCACAACAACTGACTTTATTCTAAAATACACAATACTATATTGAGTGTTAGGGGAAGGCGTGCATTAGGCGGGGTTTAAGCTAGCATCCAGTCTTTCTGATTTGTTCTGACGTCTTCTGGTGGATTCCTCCTTTTCTTCACATTCCTTAAGTTTCGTTTCTGAGGAAATGAATCTTAAGCCTTCGGACACTAAACTGAAACGAAACTGAACACTGGCGGCCATCTTTAAATACAATTACATATGCATTAGCAGGGGAAAACTTATTGTTTCACAGTATAAAATATATAAAAGTACAAAGGTATATAAGAAAATATATTTTCACCTTGACACTCCCATCATGTGAAGAACAGGCACAAGAAACAACAGGATGCCACGCTGAATCCCCTGCCCCATCACGGATGGGCGGAGACCCAGGACCCAGATCCCGGCCCAGATGATCCACAGGAGGCACGACAGCTGTGGAAGGGGAGAAGCAAACTGTTTATTCACGATGGTAAGCTGTGCCGGAGGAGCATCGACCCACGTACTCATGAATTGGTATGGCAGATAGTGGTGCCAAGGCGAGATGCGCCCATGGTTCTGGGAGCCTACCACGATGGAGCCGGACACTTCGGATGGAGGAAGCTGGAGAGGCTACTCCGAGGGAGGTTCTATTGGATTGGCATGAAGAGAGCCATTGAGAAGTGGTGTCGGGAGTGCGGTCCATGTAGCCTACGCAGGAAGGACCGTGACAGCCAACGGGCCCCCTTGCAGCCCATCATCACCAAACAGCCGCTCGAACTGGTCACGCTGGATCATGTGAAGCTGACGCCTAGCCGGTCAGGCTATATCTACGCTCTTACCATCGTAGATCACTACTCCAGATTTTTGGTGGTTGTACCTGTCAAGGATCTAACAGCCAGAACGGCCGTCAAGGCCTTCCAGCAGTACTTTTGTAGGCCCCATGGGTACCCGGAGAAGGTACTGACCGATCAGGGGCCAGCATTCGAAGCAGAGGTGTTCCAAGAGTTCTGCCACCTGTATGGGTGTAAGAAGATCAGAACCACACCGTACCATCCCCAAACCAACGGGATGTGTGAAAAGATGAACCAAGTGGTGATCGACTTACTGAAGACCTTGCCCATAGAGGAACGGAACCTGTGGCCGACCAAGTTGCCTGACTTGGTGGACATGTACAATCACATTCCAGTGAATTCCACCAACTGCACTCCAGCGTACCTGATGCGAGGGAGATCTAGCAAGTTACCCGTTGATCTGGACATGGGGGTCCTAACCCCCGAAGATACCTCGCAGGATACAGATTGGGATGCAGAGAGGCGGCAAAGGTACTGCCAAGTACAGGAATGCGTGGAAAGAAGTCTCGCTCAGGCCAGACGGAAACAAGAAAGAGACTACAACCAGCATGCTCCTGTGGTTCCCTTGTCACCTGGTGAGCAAGTACTCAAACGAAAGAGGAGACTACACAAACTCGATGACCAGTGGGAAGCGGAACCGTATACCATCCTGCCATCCGATTTCGACAACACGAAGGTCTGTCTCATCAGCAAAGACGGAGGTGAGACCTCGACGGCGATATCCAGGGATCACCTTAAAGTCTGCCCCGATAAGTTGAGAGAGAGGGAAACGGCTCCAGGAACCTCCCCACCTGTAGAAGAGGAGAAGATGATACACACTGTTCTTGGTGATTTTCCCCAGTCCTGGACTCAGATAAATCAGGCCATCGTGGTACCTGTCCTAACGTTCCCTCAACCGAACCCACCAGAACTAATTATGGTGCCAGATCATCCAGGCCCGCAACCTCAGCAGATCCTACCTGACGATGCCATGCCAACCGTTGAACCGGCAAGTCCTCCCTCTGCTATCGGCGAATCTGCCCTACCCACTGTTGGTAGCAGCAGCCCTGAGAGCTCCAGCCTGCCAGTGCTACCCAGACTTACTAGAAGCGTAGCTAGGAGACAGTGCACTACACCAGCGGTAGCAAGCATAGGGGGCCCTGTTAGGCCAATAGCAACCCCTGCACTGCGGAGATCGACACGCAGCACCAAGAATCAAACTCCACTCCGCTACAAAGCTTGGAGGTATGCACATCTTTTGTTACAAGTTTAAAAATGGACAACGGAGTAATGGACAGTGAATTGCTCCAAAAACTTCCAAAAGGGGACCCCTTTGTTTACCCGGGGTCCCCGCTGTTTCAACCACTGGACTGGGAGTCATAAACTGTGCATGACCCAAGATTTGCGTAACGTTCAAGTGTCCTCACCTCCCATAAAGGGAAGCATTGTTATATAGTTACTGGTTCATAGCATTTACTTGTTTATAGTGTTTCAATGTTTTGTGTGTTTCCTGCTAACATGTAATGTTGTTTTTCTTTTCCCAGTCCGGGAGTACTGGATTTAACCGGGGGAGTGCAGTGCCCCAGAGTCCTGGTCATTGCAGTACTGTTGCTCTGCCACTAAGGGGAGTGATGGTACGTCTGATTGCACTAAAGGAGTTCACCTGACCAGGTAACACACACCCACAGTACACTTCACACTCCGGCCACTAGGGGGGGTGGTTCTATCTATTAGGCCACTCCTCACACTTGGGTAAAACTGGGGGTTGGGCAGGAAGTCAGGGAGAAAGGAGCAGGGAAGAGCTCGAGAAAGGACCTGTCAGAGGTGGGATCCTGGCAGAGCCCTAGCGAACAGAAAGAACGTTACGGAGCCGTGCCTGTGCTTTCAGCGGCAGTCTCCTAGGAAAGGACAAGAAGCGAGGGGTATTGTGAAGGAGTGAGAAACGGGAATACAGCGCAGAGGTGATAGGACCAGAAGGAGTCGTGCTGTAAGATCGAGGCAACATCCTTCTGAAGCGCAAAGTCGGTGGCCGGAACGCCGAGAAAGTAAGAGACTTTAAGCATTACTTCAAACCACGGCAGGACAGCCAATTATAGGTTGGCTGTCTCACTTAAACACCTAAGCAGACAACGGAGGCAGCTGTGGGAGAGGGGCGACTCTAGGGTCCCGGAAGAACTCCATGCCTACCCCGTCATACGGGTGCGTCCTAACCATATCATCTGGGGGACGTAGAGAACGAACATCAGAGACAGAATCAGTTGTGAGGACTATCCCGGGGTGCTCAGCAGGGAAGGACTACAACACAGGCGCTAGAAGGTAGACACTGATTCCCACCTGCTAAGGGGACTCTGGATGTGCCTTTGGACCGGCCGGTCTCAGCCAGCCCTGTTAACAGTGCTCTGGATTGAGTATCTCAACACCTTCAGTAAAAAGGTAAAGAGACTGCAACCCTGTGTCCTCGTTATTCATCGCACTCTGCACTACACATCATCACCCTCAACTTCTACTGGACGCCCCTTAGCAGGGTCACGGACCGGGTCTAGCCACCGTGACAATCCCAGAACCGAGAAAGAGAGGCCCGGTACCGGGTACCCCTCGGCCCTGCAGCAGTGGGGGTGCTTCATAAAGAGCTCCTGTGTATAACGGCACTTATGGTAATATTATTATTATTGTGGTGTTTTTTAATTAATGATCATTATTGAAGTATTCAGTCACTATGTGGTGGTAATATGTGGTCTGGTCATGGTGTGGTGTTATTTGCTCTTTGTATGTGGTATTATTCGGTCACTATGTGTTGGTAATATGTGGTCTGGTCATGGTGTGGTAGTATTTCTCTCTTGTATGTGGTATTATTTGGTCACTATGTAATGGTAATATGTGGTCTGGTCATGGTGTGGCAGCATTTCTCTCTTGCATGTGGTATAATTTGGTCACTATGTAATGGTAATATGTGGTCTGGTCATGGTGTGGCGGTATTTGTTCCTAGTATAGTATTATTCAGTCACTATGTGGTTGTAATATGTAGTGCAGCCAAGGGGTGACAGAATTTAGCCCCTATATGTGGTATTTGTCATGATCCATTTTTGGATTTGTGGCAGCTCTGGTTCCACTCAGTTTAAAAATCTTTTCCTTTTGGACCATCGGGGGTTAATGTCAGTTTTTCCCAGCTGGCTATCTGATGTTACTGCAGTGCTGTTGGGTCAGCTGATGCAGGGGGTGACCACTCCCACCATCCTTTAAAGGGTCACCTGATGCATTAGCTGACTGTTGGTGATAGTTTCTTTCTGGAGACCAGCCTAGCAGGAGCAGCTCTCGGGTGTTAGCCACATCAGGTTATTGGAGTCCAGTTGCTGTTGTTTTCTGCGGTGTGGAGCTTAGCAGCAGTGTTCATGAGCTAAGTGTGGTGTTTTTGTTACCTTGTACCTTTTGGTGTTTGTCACTTCCCCTGTGTGTATTATCTGCAGAGGTGAGGCTAGTGCTCCTTGCCGGCCAGTGCACTAGCCAGGGCAGACATAGGTGACTACTTGGAACGAGGTATCCTGATGGCGGCGGGGGAAGGACCCGCATAGGGCATTATGGGAGTGCAGGGTCAGGTTCAGGTTTGAGCTCATTTGGTGACCATCCCCCATTCCCTATGGGTAGGGCCTTCCTCTCACCTTTTCCATCCCGTTGTTTGTGAGTTGTGCCATCCGTTGACCGACCCACCCGTTGGGTCGGGTCATGCCATGACAGTATTAGTGGTCATTTTAAAAAACATATGTGACACTTTTCCTTAAAGAAAAATAAATAAAAATATACATAAAAAGAGTTTTGGATATTTTAAGAATTTTTAATAGGTTAGAGTAGAGTAGGTCCCTGCTAAGAGAGTCTACCTTGTCGTGGTGGCAGGCTTGAAAACTCTTTTGGCCAAAGCAAAAGTTGCTGGATATGTATCTGATATGGTGTTCGATGTGAACTGTTAATGTGTGATTGGTGATGATGTGGTGCAGAAGAGGACTTTTTCCAAGAATGGGTGGTGGGACTAAGGAAGGTTCGAGGGGTGGAGGCAGAGCTGGGGTGGAGCCTGGGCAGAGTCTCAAGGGAGCCTGAAATATTTACCAGTAAGGGGCCCTGAAATTCCAGCTGGCAGCCTTGTCTGCAGCAGTGTGTACGACCGCTTAAAACTGTTTAGGCATGCATGGACCCCTGCTTCAGAACCCTTTGGTTGGCGGTACTACTACTATTCAAGCTTGTCAACACATTTTTCATATTCAAAGCGCCTCAGAATTGTCTTGGACCCCACATCATGTGCGGATCTCTTTCTTCCACACCAGGACAACGTAATTACATCTCAAGACCCGATGGCTGCTAACATCACTCTCAGAGCTGGGAGCTGTCACCTGGGGCATATCATCAAGGCAATGCCAGTTGGATAGATAACCAGGGATAAACAAAATTACTCAGGATAAACGGATTATCATCATGAGTTAAAGTTTATAGTTAATGGTTTCACCTCAAGGGCCATTCCAAATTGGATTCTGAATGTAATTTAGCTTAGAGGAAGCATAGGATAGCATTATCTTCTCCAGTCAAACAGGTTAAACAGAATTATGGATGTTATTAAAAAAAATCCCTGTACTACATCACAATAAAGATTTACACAAAGTATTGATGTCATCAGTCAAAATATCTCGCCTTTTAGTAGAAATGGTTTCAAAAGGTCAAAAAAAGCTGAAACCAACCTTTATGTTTGTAAACTAATCTCTGATATTATTCAGCACAACTGCTACTACCAGTCTTTTTAGGAAGAGTTTTCAGCACAGGCAGAGGCAGGAATACAATGATGTGTATATAGATGTTACCTATCAGATAACTCAAGGTCCAACATTAACAGCAGGAGATGTCACACCTGACCCTGTTCCCCCTCCTTGAACAATAACCTTTACTTTGTGCATGCTCATTAGACCCTTCAATACAAGACAGGGTCAGAGTGTTTTCATTGAGGCTATGTACATGTATTGTTTCCTGAAACAACAGTTGTTGTTAGAGTTAAAAAAAACAACAGTTGTTGAAATTTGCAAATTTTCTATTTTTTATTTCTAATAAAAATACAGATTGTGATTTGGAAAAAAAACATTGCCACAAATGGAAAAAAAATGAAAACATTTAACAAAAAAGCACGATTTAAACAATAGGTCATTTTCTGATTAGTAAAATTATTTAAAGGTAAACTATTAGTCAGTGCCACATTTATTCTTCCTATTTGACCACATTTATTCTTTCTATTCGAAAGGTCCTATTGGGGTTGTCTTCCCCTCCACAAAGAGCTACAAGCACCTCTTAATCCTTTTCCTGCCTTATCTTTGACTCTCACTCTCATTTTTGTGTGATTTTGGGAGCCATCTTGCCTGAGCTGCTGCTCTTCACAGTTAACAGCAGTTCGGAGCTTAAAGGGTATTCCCATTTCCAAGATCCTATCCCAATATGTAGTAGCTGTAATAATAATATTAGCAAATATCTCCAATTAGAAATGTAGTATAGTTCTTCTGATAAGCTATGTCGCTTACGCCATGCAGTGGTCATAACCATGGATATCTAAGCTACAGCACATGGAGTAGACAACATAGCGAATCTGAAGAACTATACTATACTTTTAATTGGAAGTATTTGCTAATATTAATATCATTACACCTACTACATATGGGATCTTGGAGATGGGAATACCCCTTTAAGCTATAGTGCAGCCACATGAACAGATGATTCATTGACTTACATGGGAAACTGTTGTGGTCATGCTTTGTGACCTGTGCAGAAGCCACTGTATGTCCATAAGTATAACATAAATGAGAAGGTACGTCACTGTGATCGTACGGGCCCAGGAGCAGTGCGTGTATGATCATCTTTGGGAGCTCGACGTAAAGGGTTATTCCCACAATTTCGATCACTGCTCGGTGGCTTAAAATTCTTAAATAAATTAAGTTTTTAACTGTAATCAATTTACAAAACTACTCACTGGTCCAGGTATTACTCTGGGAAAACAAGCATGTCATAGACTTCTGCCTGTCTGGTTGACCTTGGCTACGTCTTGTAGTTTTTTTGTCACCACGCTTAGACACGAAAGCGTCACCTTCCACCACTGTGCCACCAACGGATAGCGACAGCTCCACACCAGAACCTACTGTGTGGAACCTTCTTTTGTCAGCAACTGTGAAAAGATCCCTGTATGTACCTCTCCTTGTGGGGATACACCATATCATATTGTATGAAATACTACACCACAGGGATAATAACTATCTTTGACCTAAGATGCTTCATTAAATGGGCGACTATGTGATCGAGGCTATTAACTGGCCGATACGTCATTTTGCCTGTCGCTTCAGCAATCATTATTAATAAATTCTCACTTGAAGCATATTTTTCAACTCGTATGTGTGCAGTGATTTTTTTGAACTACCACTATGGTACAGGGACTGGCATGTTGGGAGTTGTGAAGAAAAAATTGGGTCAAAATGATTGTGGTTTTTTTCAATTAAGGAAATTAATAAAGCTGTGGTCATCTTTCCACCCAACAGGAAGTTGTTGTGTGTTTATTGTTCAGGCTATACAAGATCATCCAGGTTAAGGAATATAATTATATCTGAAACAGTTACGCAATAAAGAAACTTATGTCCTACTTCCTCATAACCCTCTACCTGTTTTTGAAGTAGAATTGTCTGATATACTTGGAAAAAAGACCCTTGATGATCTATCTGTCAAGTTTCCAGTAATTCCTACCTTTTATCTTTTCCCCAAGGTCCACAAAGATGCCACCAAACCCCCAGGACGTCCTATTGTCTCTGGCATGGGAGGGCTATGAGTTCCAGTATGTAAGTACATTGACTATTATTTGAGATCTCAAATTGAGACGCTGCCCTCCTATGTCAGAGACACTATACAGAAGTCCTCAAACGTCTGGATGGCATGATTCTGGAACCTGATATGCTCCTTGTCATGGCGGATGTAGAGGCACTATACACCTCCATCCGCCATGATGATGGATTGGAGGCTGATACCTTTTTTTCTGGAATCCAGCAACATTGATGTGGAGATTAGGAGCCTGGTGTTGAGTTTATTGTGTCTTGTCCTTACACATAGAATTTGTCCCTAAAAGTAAAAAAATTATCTCAAGAACTGTGGCACAGCCATGGGGTGGCGTGAGCGCCCTCGTATGCTAATCTCTTCTTGGGGTATTGGGAGAGATGCATATTTCAAGGGGGTGTACACTCCACCTCCCCCAGATTCTGGGATGGTTTTGTTATATTGACAATGTCTTAATTACTTGGCAGGGATCAGGTGACGACCTTCATAAATTTATGTTGGATTTGAATCACAAATGGATCGCCCCCCCCCCCCCCGGTGTAGGGCAATGGGGTACTCGGTACTGGGTCCCTCTTGGTTCTGGGGATGTCACGGTGGCCTTACCCGGTCCGTGGCCCTTTGAAGGGCGTCCAATTAAAGGAGTAGTTTGTCTGGTGTTTGTGATGCCACCTGTGGTATTCGGTCAGGGTGACCGATGCTGCTTAGGGTGTTATGATCCCAGTGGCTGGGGATCACAGGAAATACTAGCTAAGTAACTAAACATAGACACAAACTCTAGGGAGGTGGTAACTGGACTGACCGCAAAACCTGATCCTATCCAAACGCACTAAAGGTAGCCGGTGAACGTGCCTAAAATCCTGGACGTCTCGACGCAGCCTGAGAAACTGACTACCCCTAAAGAGAAAGCAAGACCTCACTTGCCTCAAGAGAAATAACCCCAAAGATATAGGAAGCCCCCAACAAATAATAACGGTGAGGTAAGGAGAAAAGACACACGTAGGAATGAAAACAGATTCAGCAAATGAGGCCCGCTAATACTAGATAGCAGAAGACAGATAGCGAACTGTGCAGTCAGTAAAAAACCCTACCAAAATATCCACGCTGAGAAATCAAGAACCCCCACACCAACTAACGGTGTGGGGGGAGAAACTCAGCCCCCCAGAGCTACCAGCAAGCTGGGAAATCACATATTAGCAAGCTGGACAAGAAACATATAGAACACTGATGATCAAAAAATGAACAAAATGGAAACTTAGCTTCTCTTGAAGAGACAGGGAGCAAGGTAGTCAGAAGGAATCAGAATAGCACTGAATACATTGACAGCAGGCATAGACTGAGAGTCCAAGTGAGCTTAAATAGAAAACCAGCCCACAGATAACAAGACAGCTGATGCCAGTCACAAACCTGCAGAAAGACAGCACTCACACAGTACCACTTGTGACCACAAGAGGGAGCCCAGAAATAGAGTTCACAACATTAGGGGTCCACTGGGGTGATGGAATGGCAGCTAGATGGTATACCTTCCCACAGGTGAAGTATGTCCCCAGGGCTTCCCAGAGGTGTAGGTGGTGATGGTGGACAATGTAAGGCACAGTGAATAACGAGGACACAAAGGTTGCAGTCTCTTTACCTTTTACTGAAAACTTCAGCGTCCACAGTCCAGAGAACCGTTCACAGGGCAGGCAGAATCTGGCCGGTCCGAAGGCACATCCAGAGTTCCCTTACTCAGGTGGAAATCAGTAGCCTTCCTACCAGCGCCTGTGTGTTGTAGTACCTCCCTGCTGAGCACCACGGGATAGTCCTCACAACTTTCGTGGATGTTTCTGATGTTCTCTCTCTCTCTGTCCCCCAGATGATATGGATAGGACAACCCGTATGACAGGGTAGGCCTGGAGCTTATTTATAGGGACCCTAGAGACGCCCCTCTCCCACAATTTGCCTCCGTGTCTTCATAGGTATTAAGGTCGGGCAGCCAACTTGGAATCAACTGTCCTGCCGGTCTCTGAAGTAATGCGTAGAGCCTATTACTCCCTCGGTGTTCCGGCCACCGACTACGCGCCTCAGAAGGAGGCTGTCGATCTTGGGGCAGAACTCCTCCCGGTATTATCTCCTTGTGCTGTGACTTCATTTCTCACTCTCCACAATACAATTCGCTTCGTGTCCTTTCTTAGGATGCTGCCGCAATGGGTGCAGGCGCAGCTCCGTAACGTTCTATCTCGTGCTTGGTCTCTGTCAGGATCCCACCTCTGACAGGGACCCTCTGTATGCAGCTCAGATGTTCCTCCTTCTCCCCCTGACTACCTGACAGGTCCTCGCTGGGTCAAACCCAGGTAGCTTCTGACTAACTTCCTATCCAACCCACCAGTTTTACCCATGTGTGAGGAGTGGCCTAGTAGATAGCACCTTTGCTCCCCCTGGTGGACTGGAGTATGAAGTGTAGTGTGTGACTGTGATACCTGATCAGGTGAACTCCTTTAGTACCACCAGACGCAATATCACTCCCCCTGGTGGAAGAGCAACATTACTGCAATGACCAGGACTCTGGGGCGCTGCACAAACATCTCAACATCAGGCTCACCTATAATTATCACCATCAGACGATCCCATTTTTAGCCATCATGTTGCTGGACCAGAATGATGGTTCCATTTATACCGACGTCTTCCGGAAAGAGACGTCGGTCAACGCACTTCTCCATGCCTCCTCCTCCCATACTAACTCCACATTTGAGGCCATCCCGATTGGGCAATTTTTACATATGAGGAGCATATGTACCTCGGATGAGATGTTTGAGAGGCATTTATTGGACCTTGGGAGAGATTCCTGGTTTGTGGTTATAGTAAGAGAAGTGTTAAACGTGGCTACTCCCATGCCAGGAATTCTAAGAGACATGATTTGCTCACTACCAATACAGTTAAGAATTCAGGAATATGGTATATTTCAACCTTTAATTACCAGTGGGAAACCATGCGGAGAATTTTGAACAGGCATTGGTCTATATTAAAAACAGAACCCCCCTTTTCCAAATGTCTATCAGACTCACCTTTAATGATGGCACGAAGAAGCACGATTCTGAAGGACATTCTGTTTAGGAGCCACTACGTGGCAAAAACACCAGACTTCTTCAAAGCTGACAAACGCAAATGGGGATTCTATCCATGCGTAGATTGTCTCTCATGTCGTAATCATGTATGTGCAATGTCATTCACCTCTGCTGATGGCTCCAGAGAGTTTAAGATCACAGACTACATTTCCTTCAGAACTACCTTTGTGGTATATTTTGCCACGTGCACGTGTAAAATGATTTACGTTGGTTTAACCTCACGTGAACTCCGGGTACGTACCCGTGAGCATGTTAGAGATATCATGGCCGCAAGAGAGGTGGATTTTGCTGCCACCCTTAAGACCATTCCCCGCCATTTCAGGTTACATCATAAATGTAATCCAAAGGATTTTCAAGTATTCGGCATTGACCCAGTGCGTAGCAGCATTAGAGGTGGGGACATGAAGCGCATACTTGCGCAGCTGGAATGCCGTTGCATAACAACTTTGGGTACCATCGCACTGACGAGTCTGAATTAAGTTTTGTTCCCTTTTTATAAAGAAAAACTTTATTTGTTTTCTATAAAAAATTTTAATCTCTAGATTTGGGTTTTAATTTGTGTGTCCTTTGTGTAATCTAGTACTCATGTCTCATGGTGTATCTTGAACCACTTGAACTAGCAGAAAACAGTTTTTGCCCATTAGAGAACAACATTCCATCCCCTTAATGAAAGGATTTACAACTCTCCTGGATCTGGCTCTCTCTGTGCAACTTCACCCTTATGGTTATATTATTTTTGTTAATTTAGTATATTTGATATGATTATATTGCGTATGTGTTCCTCCCCTTTGTTCCTATATGGTGAATTTACATATGCATATATATACAGTATATATATATATATATATATATATATATATATATATATATATATACATATACAGTACAAGACCAAAAGTTTGGACACACCTTCTCATTTAAAGATTTTTCTGTATTTTCATGACTATGAAAATTGTACATTCACACTGAAAGCATCAAAACTATGAATTAACACATGTGGAATTATATACTTAACAAAAAAGTGTGAAACAACTGATATTATGTCTTATATTCTAGGTTCTTCAAAGTAGCCACCTTTTGCTTTGATGACTGCTTTGCACACTCTTGGCATTCTCTTGATGAGCTTCAAGAGGTAGTCACCGGGAATGGTCTTCCAACAATCTTGAAGGAGTTCCCAGAGATGCTTAGTACTTGTTGGCCCTTTTGCCTTCACTCTGCGGTCCAGCTCACCCCAAACCATCTCGATTGGGTTCAGGTCTGGTGACTGTGGAGACCAGGTCATCTGGAGTAGCACTCCATCACTCTCCTTCTTGGTCAAATAGCCCTTACACAGCCTGGAGGTGTGTTTGGGGTCATTGTCCTGTTGAAAAATAAATGATGGTCCAACTAAACGCAAACCGGATGGAATAGCATGCCGCTGCAAGATGCTGTGGTAGCCATGCTGGTTCAGTATGCCTTCAATTTTGAATAAATCCCCAACAGTGTCACCAGCAAAGCACCCCCACACCATCACACCTCCTCCTCCATGCTTCATGGTGGGAACCAGGCATGTAGAGTCCATCCGTTCACCTTTTCTGCGTCGCACAAAGATACGGTGGTTGGAACCAAATATCTCAACTTTGGACTCATCAGACCAAAGCACAGATTTCCACTGGTCTAATGTCCATTCCTTGTGTTCTTTAGCCCAAACAAGTCTCTTCTGCTTGTTGCCTGTCCTTAGCAGTGGTTTCCTAGCAGCTATTTTACTATGAAGGCCTGCTGCACAAAGTCTCCTCTTAACAGTTGTTGTAGAGATGTGTCTGCCGCTAGAACTCTGTGTGGCATTGACCTGGTCTCTAATCTGAGCTGCTGTTAACCTGCGATTTCTGAGGCTGGTGACTCGGATAAACTTATCCTCAGAAGCAGAGGTGACTCTTGGTCTTCCTTTCCTGGGGCGGTCCTCATGTTAGCCAGTTTCTTTGTAGCACTTGATGGTTTTTGCCACTGCACTTGGGGACACTTTCAAAGTTTTCCCAATTTTTCAGATTGACTGACCTTCACTTCTTAAAGTAATGATGGCCACTCGTTTTTCTTTACTTAGCTGCTTTTTTCTTGCCATAATACAAATTCTAACAGTCTATTCAGTAGGACTATCAGCTGTGTATCCACCAGACTTCTGCTCAACACAACTGATGGTCCCAACCCCATTTATAAGGCAAGAAATCCCACTTATTAAACCTGACAGGGCACACCTGTGAAGTGAAAACCATTCCTGGTGACTACCTCTTGAAGTTCATCAAGAGAATGCCAAGAGTGTGCAAAGCAGTCATCAAAGCAAAAGGTCGCTACATGGAAGAACCTAGAATATAAGACATAATTTCAGTTGTTTCACACTTTTTTGTTAAATATATAATTCCACATGTGTTAATTCATAGTTTTGATGCCTTCAGTGTGAATGTACAATTGTCATAGTCATGAAAATACAGAAAAATCTTTAAATGTGAAGGTGTGTCCAAACTTTTGGTCTGTACTGTATATATATTTTGCACGATTCATTGGTGTTTGTCATCAAGTGGTCTTCGCCTCTTATGTGAATTTTTGTCCACAAGATTCTTTCATCCTTATTATCACTGTATCTCAGTGTTTAATTTCTCTATGTTTTATGCCTTGTATTTTTTTAATAAACTTTTTGATATGTTTTTTATTACATTCTTGCTTGGACAATGACTCCGTGATTTTTGTAGGATTTATTGCATTTGGAGTGTCCTGACATGCTTATTGTGGTCCTCTATACAGGCATATGGCCAGTTTGATAGTTATATATTATGTGTCAGTTGATATATAGAAGCAGTCTATCACAAACACATACAGAACTGGAGAATGGAGGCTTTGACACCTCTACATGGGGTGATAGGGACAGACAAGAATCATGTTTATTGATATAATATTAAAAACTATGCCCAGCACTATGTCTCATTGGCAGCCCTACTTCGTGGCCATTAGCAGATTACAGAGCACTTAGGAGAAGGAGAGCAGGGAACTTGGAGAAGAAGCATGTAGTTGTGGGAAAGGTGGTTTACAGTGGTCACATGGGCAGCACTGAAAGCCCGCCACATCACATTGAGCAGAAACTCACATTTTTGAGGAGCTGAGAGCCAGAAAATTATGTAAAAAATTAGCTATTGAGTGGGTGCAAGGCACCATGAAATCTGAAGATTGCAAAGGATTTTGGTCATACTGTAGTGCCCAGTGTCAGAAACTTAAGTTTGCTACCTAGGTCATGGTCTTCCAGCAGGACAAACATACAGCAAGAAACCCCCAGAAATGGATGGAAACAAAGTGCTGGAGAGTTCTGAAGTGGCCAGCGCTGAGTCCGGATCTAAATCCCATTGATCACCAGTGGGGAGTTCTTAAAATTACTGTTGGGATAAGACGCCTTCATGTATGAGAGACCTGGAGCAGTTTGCAAAAGAAGAGTCATCTAAAATTCATGTTGAGTGCTATAAGAAGCTTGTTGATGGTTATAGGAAGCAATTGATTGCAGTTATTTATTCCACGGGGTGTGCAACCAAATATTAAGCTGAGGGTGCCAACAATTTTGTCTGGCCCATTTTTGGGGTTTTGTGTGAAATTATGTCGAATTGCCTTTTTTCTGATTTTTCTTGTGCTGTTACAATACACAAAAAGGAAGTAAAACGTGTATAACAAAACGTGTAAGTGCAATAATTTTTGGGAGAAATACTTTTTTGGGAAAATGAATTTTCACTGAAAAAAAGAAAAAAAAAATACTGCTTCACTTTTAATCCTCCTAAAATATTTTGGGAAAAAAGGGGTACAAAATTGTGTTGACATAAAAGTAGACATATGGTTAATGTTATGTATTAACTAGTTTGTCTGGTATGACTATCTGTTTCAGGGCATAAAAATTAAAAGTTAAAAAATTGCTATTTTTTCACAATTTTTACACAATTTCAGATATTTAAAATAAATAAATAAGCACAAATCATATCAACCTATTCTTACCACTTACAAATTACATTGTATCATGAAAAACCTCTCACAATCACTGGGATATTTAGAAGTATTCCAAAGTTATGAGTACATGAAGTGACAGGTAAGATTTTAAAAATTTGATCTGGTCAGGAAGGACAAAACTGTCTTCGGCTAATTAGGGATTAATTAGCAAATCACACTTGTTTTGTCTTGGGAGTTAGTCACTATAGTACATTAAAAAGGTTACAGCCTTGTTATAGAGACAGAAACCTGTCCCAAAATATTAATAGGACAGGTGCCTGTGAGCATTTCCAGAAGTAAGTTCCACTGCTGTAACCTGGTTATAACCTATACCAAAAATTGTCACATTATCTCCAGGTCACAGCAACCACTCAGCATTCAGAAATAAGAGGTCAACAGCAATGAAATCAGACTCTTACCTCATGACTACTGGAATCTCCAGTATTAGATCAGATAGACAGGGTGACCAGCAGTGTGAGAAGCTTCTTCCGACCTCAGCACCCTTAGTATCTCTATTATTAGATTGGATAAACAGCATGGACAGCAGTGTGAGCAGCCTCTTCTTACCTCATCACCACTGGTATACCAATAATATGTTGGGTAGACATGGTGTACATCAGTTTGACCAGCTTCCTCTTACCTCTGCACCCATGGTATCTCCAATATTAGATCAGATAGACAGGGTGGACAGCAGTGTGAGCAGCCTCTTCTTACCTCATCACTCTTGGTATAACAATAATATATTAGATAAACATGGTGAGCAGCAGTGTGAGCAGCCACTTCTTACCACAGCAACCTTGGTATCTCCAGTCTTCAATGAGAAATACGAGTGTGGGCAACAGCGTGAGCAGCCTCTTCTTTCCTGGGCCCTACTGGTATCTCCAACAACAAATCAGATAGACGGGATGAACAAAAGCGTGAGCAGCCTCTTCTTTCCTGAGCACCACTGGTATCTCCAATAATAAATCAGATAGACAGGATGAATAGCAGTGTGTGCAGCCTCTTCTTACCTGAGCATCTTGATATCTCCAATAATAGATCAGATAGACAGGGTGGACAGCCGTGTGAGCAGTCTCTTCTTACCTGAGCACTCCTGACATCTCTAGTATTATATCACAAAGACAAGGGTGGACAACAGTGAGAGCAGTCTCTTCAATAGGAATTTAGGGATTTATTTCCAAATACATTTATTTTTATATATATATTTTTTGGAATTCTTGGAAAACGCCTTTAAGGTGTAACAGACTAGGTGGTGGAATCACTGTGCCATGATCCGAGGAGAGCTTGGAGGGGCATGACTAGGTGTCTCACCAAGTCCAACCTCAGATGCACAGTGGCTGCCGATACTGCAATCCAAGGAGGGATGAGAGAGACAGAACTAGGTGCTACACCAGGACTGACCTCAGGTAGATGGCAGCTGACCCCCAAGAGACAGGAGCCAGGAACGGCCAGGAATGGTAGATTAAGCAAGTACTGGATGTCGTGGCTGGTATAGTAACTGGCATAATGGACACACAGGCAGGCACGTACTGACAAAATGTCACACAAAAAACAAGCTCTAATATGGCTCATTTGGAAAAAATTAAAACATTGCAGCTCTCAGATTATGATGATGCAAAAACAAAATCATACCGACCCGAAGCGCAAATCAGTCTTATCACTTTTACCGCACGGTGAATGAAAAATAAAAAATAAAAACAATAACTGAATTATTGGTTTTGTTCATTCTGTGTCTGAAAAATCTGAATAAGAAGCATTCAAAAATATTATGCACCCCAAAATGGTACGAAAAAAATCTGCAACTCGGTCCCCCCAAAAATAAGCCCTCATTCAGCTCTGTTCACCAAAAATAAAAAAGATACAGCTCTCAGAATATGTCGACAAAATATAATACTTTTTATAAAAAAGCATTTTATTGTTTTATAGCAGCAAAACATAAAGAAACCTATATAAAGCTGGTATCGTTGTAATTGCACCGACCCGAAGAATAAATGCACCTTATCACTTATATTGCAAGGTGAACCATGTAAAAATAAAAATAAGAACTATTCTTGTACTGCTGTCTATTTGTTCATTCTACCTTCCAAAAATTAGAATAATGCTCGGCTCACATTTATCCTGTGCTCTCTGCTGAGCGCTTATGCCGGGGTTTCCGTGTAAATTTCCCAAAGCCGCAATTCAGACAAAACCCCGGATGGAACCAGTCACATGAGGCAGATGGAGACACTTTAGACTGCTCAGTGTTCCAGCGGTGTCCCATTATTTTAGGTGTCTTTTTAACGTACTTGTGTGGGTGACCACAGATCTTTGCACATCTAAAAAGATGGATACCATCGAAACAGATGCCAAACGGTGTACGAAGTGTCTATATCTGCCTCATGGTGGGTGGTTCTGCCTGGGGTTTCATCTAAATTGCCTTTTTGTGCAACTTATATGGAAATCCCAATGTAAGTGCTCAGCGTAGAACACAAGAATGTGATCCAGCCTTATTCTGGAAGCGATTGAAAAATATAACGTACCCCAAAATGTTACCAATAAAAACCCTAATTTATCCTGCACAAAACCAGCCCCCACTCAGATCCGTCATCTGTCTCTGGAGCTATAGGGGATTCCCATATTACTGCTAGAACAAAGACTCTGGAAAAGCGACCTGGCCCCCGACCCCTCAAATAAAATACAGTGAATTCTGTGCTCCCCAATCCAATACCCCCCTCCTTCTGAGCCCCATTGGGTCTAAACAACAGTAAGCGGCCACATGTTTGGCATTATTGTAACGGAGAGAAGGCACTTAATTTATGGGTGCGTATTGTCAGAAGCACAAGCTGGGCACAATGTATGGGGGTGCTACAATACATGGGAGCTGTACACTGTATGGGGTCACAATATATGGGTACTAGACTGGCAGATTTGCAATTCTCCAGAAAAAAAGCCTGGCGTGGACGTAACAAAATAATCACTGCAGCCGTAGATAAATTCATTGAGAGGTGCAGTTTCTACAATGGGGTCATGGGGTCACTTTTAGGGGGGGGGTTTCGTGAAAAAAAATGAAAATTTTCAATATGACAACCTAATGTTACCAAAGTCTGTGTATTATCTGTGGGTTCAAAATGCTCACTATACCCCTGTATAAAATCCTTGGGGGTCTAGTTTATATGATGGGGTCATTTGTCGGGGGTTTCACTATTTAGGCACATCAGGGGCTCTCTAAACACGACATGGTGCATTCCAACAAAGTCTTGCCGAGCCCTGCCATGCGCCCAAACAGTAATTTTCCTCCACATATGGAGTTTCGGCGTACTCAGGAGAAATTGCACAACAAATTTTCTCCTGTCACAAAAATTTAAAGTTTAAAAATTCCTAAATTTCCGTTGTTTTTCATAAATAAACACGTCATATCAAATAAATTTTACCACTATCATGAACTATAATATGTCACGAAAAAACAGTCTCAGAATCACCGGGATCCATTGAAGCGTTCTAGAGTTATTACCTCATAACGAGACACTGGTCAAAATTGTAAAATTTACCTTGGTCATTAAGGTCAAAATTGTCTCAGTCACTAAGGGGTTAAATAGCACTTACTATGGTTTGGGTCTGTTCTGATTTCGTAAGGACTATTCCGGATAAACATTTACATTGCTTCATTGGTTCATCACGATTTGTAAGTGACAGGAAAAAAAATCCCTCTTTGTTCCATTGAGATCCATTATTTTTGGGGGTGTTCTTTGTTCCTTTTGTGCCTGTGTCTTAGCCATCAATAACAAAAGAAATTCTTCTGGATTTTATACAATGTACATTATTGGTTGTGTCCTAAACATTTTATTTTGCTCACGATTATCTTATCGATGCCTTTGTAATAGTAAATGCTAAATAAAATCCAGTCCAGTATATTAGCCGGATACTTCATTACTCATTCATACCTAATTTGCATATTAATACAACAAGAGCTTTATCTACGGCGGAGCCTTCCGTAGGTGTGAGTTCTCTAAATCAGTATGGTAATTGTATAAGATGAAGTGAGATATTGATTATTACATGCTCTGCTGCTTTCCAGCTACGTGCAGTAAAAGTTCAATAAAGGTAAAACCAAAGGCATAGAAGCAACATCTGCTTAATGAGCTTTAAAGAGGAAAACCGAGTCTAAAAAAAAGACTATCAGTGCAAAGTGTAACTCTGGCTTAAGAAGAAATACACTATTTTTGTGTATTTTTTTATACCGGAATTATAACAGCAATCACACTATAATTGGAAATATCATTGAAGGAAACATGTGCAACAGTAATTTCCTATACAAAATGACACACAACTGAAAATTCACTAGAATTACTAAGGCATTAATTGAATCCTAGTTCTAGGATTTAGAGTCCAGTGGGCGGTCTTACCCACTGAATAACAACTATATATGGCTGTTAAATGGAATCTGTCAGCAGGTGTTTGCCATGTAATCCGAGAGCATCATATTGTAGAGACAGAGATCCTGATTCCAGTGATGTATCCCTTACTTGGCAGCTGGCTGTCATTTTGATAAAATCACTGTTTTATCTGCTGCAGATCTAGCTGTTCTCTGCATGTTGAGCTCTGCATTACCTCGCGCACACCACCAATTGGCAGTTTTCAGTGTACACTGTGCAGGGCCAGGATGAGGGGTAGGCAGGGTAGGCACTTGCCTAGGGTGCTATCTCTTGCCTCCCTGAAGGGGGCACACTTTGGGGGTAAAAAAGAAGATACTGTAAGATAGTCCGGCTGTGGCTTTGGGGGCGGCGGCGGAGGAGCAAGTCACAGGAGACAGGAGCAGGCACTGGGGCTAACACGTGTGCCTGCTATTAAAGGAGAACGAATATTCACTGCTCCCCACGCCCATAATCTCGCCCACTTCTCTGCGCTGAAGCTGACACCGAGGTGGGAGGGACTATGTGAGTGGAGAGCAGTTAACATTCATTCTCTTTAATATTTCTGCAGTGGCTCGACTATCATGTTTGTCCGCTATTAAGAAAAATGAATATTCACTACTCCCCACACCCATAATCCCAACGGCGCGGGGAGCAGCAGTGAATATTCCGACAGCGGACTCTCTTTAGGGTTTAACAGGAGCATAGTAAGGTCAGAGACCCAGGAATCTCTACCTTCAAGGGAACCCCAGGGACAGGGATAGTTAAGGTCCAAGTACCAGGGATAGTTTGAGGTCCCTCTCCCTTACTTAAGACCATCACAGTATGAGAGATGCATTGTTTTTTAAAATATTTTAAAAATATCAATCTGAAAATTGTGACCTCCTTATATATTCAGTGCCTTGTAGATTGACAAAACTAAATACAATTCTGACTAATTGCTTCCAGAAATCAAATAAATAGTCATTTAAGTTCACCTTTGTGTGATTTATTCTCAGCCTAACTACAGCGGTTCTGTTATGGCCTCAGGTGGTTCTTTTTAGAACATTAGGGACAAAATAGTATCATGAAAACCAAGGAACATTCCAGACAGGTCAGTCATAAAGTTGTGAAGAAGAATAAATTTGGGTTAGTTCATAAAAAAAAATAGCCCATGCTCTGAACATGTCATGGAGCACTGTTCAATCCATCATCCAAAACTGGAAGGGCCAACTACAAACCTGCCAAGACATGGCCATCCATCTAAACTGACATCCCAAGTAAGGAGAGCACTAATTAGAGAAGCAGCTGAGAAGCCTATGGTCACTTTGGAGGAGCTGCAGAAATCCACAGCTCAGGTGGGAAAATCTGTCCACAGGGCAACTCCACAAGTCTGACCTTTATAGAAGAATGGCAAGACGAAAACCATTTTTTAAAGTAAACCATAAGAAGTCCATTTGCAGTTTGAAAAAAGCCATGTAGGGGACTCAGCTTATATGTGGAAGAATGTGATCTGGTCAGTTGAGACCAAAGTAGAATTGCTTATGCAAAACATTGTGTGTGTTGCGAAAAACTAACGCTGCACATCACCCTGAAAACATCATCCCCATCATCAAGCATGGTGATGGCAGCATGATGGTGTGGGTGTGCAGTCCTTCAGCAGTGACAGGAAATGTGGTCAAAGCAGATGGAAATATGGATGAAGCTAAATACAGGGTAATCCTGGAGGAAAACCTGTTAGAGGCTGCAAAAGACTTGAAACTGGGTCGTACAGTGGCATGTCAAAGTTTAGGCATCCCTTATCAAAATTACTGTTATTGTGAACAGTTATGCAAGTTGAAGTTGAAACAATCTGTAAAAGTCCTCCAGTTAGAGATTACACATTTCCTTTATATTTTAGGGAAATACAAAAAGGAAAATAGGACAATGCAAACGTTTGGGCACCCTTGGAGATTTGTGGGCTCAGAGAACTTTGACTAAAGGTACCTTCACACTAAACGATATCGCTAGCGATCCGTGACGTTGCAGCGTCCTGGCTAGCGATATCGTTGTGTTTGACAGGCAGCAGCGATCAGGATCCTGCTGTGATATCGTCGGTCGGAGAAGAAAGGCCAGAACTTTATTTCGTCGCTGGATCTCCCGTAGACATCGCTGGATCGGTGTGTGTGACACTGATCCAGCGATGTCTTCACTGGTAACGAGGGTAAACATCGGGTTACTAAGCGCAGGGCCACGCTTAGTAACCCGATGTTTACCCTGGTTACCAGGGTAAACGTAAAAGAAAACAAACACTACATACTCACATTCCGGTGTCCGTCAGGTCCCTTGCCGTCCGCTTCCCGCACTGACTGTGACTGCCGGCCGTAAAGTAAAAGCAGAGCACAGCGGTGACGTCACCGCTGTGCTGTGCCTTACGGCCGGCACTCACAGTCAGTGCGGGAAGCTGACGGCAAGGGACCTGACGGACACCGGAATGTGAGTATGTACTGTTTGGTTTTTTTACGTTTACGCTGGTAACCAGGGTAAACATCGGGTTACTAAGCGCGGACCTGCGCTTAGTAACCCGATGTTTACCCTGGTTACCCGGGGACTTCGGCATCGTTGGTCGCTGGAGAGCGGTCTGTGTGACAGCTCCCCAGCGACCACACAACGACTTACCAACGATCACGGCCAGGTCGTATCGCTGGTCGTGATCGTTGGTAAATCGTTTAGTGTGAAGGTACCTTAAGGTTTCAGACCTTAATTAGTCTGTTAAGGTTGTTCATTATCATTGTTAGGAAAGGCCAGGTGATGCAAATTTCCCAACTTTATAAAAACCCAGCCTCCTCTAACCTTGTGCCAAAAAACAGCAGCCATGTGTTCTTCTAAGCAGCTGTCTAAGCACTCTGAAAATGAAAATGGAGGAGGCCCACAAAGCAGGAGAAGGCTATAAGAAGAAAGCAAAGCATTTTCAAGTTGCCCTTTCCTTAGTTCGAAATATAAATAAGAAATGGCAGCTAATTGGAACAGTGGAGATCAAGATAAGATCTGGAAGACCAAGCAAAATTTCAGTGAGAGATGTTGGCTGCTGTTTTGTTGGCACAAGGTCAGATTATTATGTTATTATTGTCTAATCGGCACAAGGGATGAAAATAATAAATGCTCTCTGACTTATTATTTTCTAAACAGTAATTTTACCATCTAAAGGGCACAACTAGGGCATTATTACTATGAAAGGGGCATAGTGCTGGGCATTATTACTGTGGAAGGGGCATACAGTTGGGCATCATTACTATATAGGGCACTGAGAGAAGTACTGTTACAATGCAACACAGCATATGCAGTAATAGGGACAAATATGCAGAAACAAGGAACAGTGGTATCGGCATGATGGAGAGTTTGTGTAGGTCCGGATTAGATTGGGACAGAGCTAAAAACACAAGAAGTGAAATGTGTCTGTGTTGCAAACTCCTCAGTTGAGTCTTAGCTGGAAGAATTCATTGTGGTGTTCTGGGCCAGGTGGAGAATCAGGAAAAGTGAACAACTCACACGAGAAGGAACTTCAACTATGAGTCACTATATATAACTGAACTTTTATGCTCTGCTCAATTGCTATCTACCTTTATATGGTCACTATATTATGGTAATATAGGTTCTAATGGAGCATAATATGGGGCCCATCACATACTGGAGCATCATATGTGGCCCATCATATACTGGAGCATATACTGTATACTGGAGCAATATATTGGGCTCATTCTGTATGGAGCATTATATGAGGCCTATCATATACTGGAGCATTATATGGGGCTCATTATATATGGATCAATATATGGGGCCCATCATATACTGGAGCATCATATGTGGTCCATCATATACTGGAGCATATGCTGCATACTGGAGCAATATATTGGGCTCATTCTGTATGGAGCATTATATGAGGCCTATCATATACTGGAGCATTATATGGGGCTCATTGTATATGGAGCAATATATGGGGCCCATCATATACTGGAGCATATGCTGTATACTAGAGCAATATATTGGGCCCATTCTGTATGGAGCATTATATAGGGCCCATCATACACTGGAGCATTATATGGGGCCCATCATATACTGTATGGAGCATTATATGGGGCTCATTATGTATGGAGAAATATATGGGGCCCATCATATACTGTATGGTTCATTATATTGGGCCCATTATGTATGTAGCCTTATATAGGGTTCATTAAGTATGGAGTAATATATGTGGTCTTTTATTCTGTATGGAGCATTATATGTAGTCCATTACTCTGTATGGAGCATTATATATAGTCCATTATTCTGTATGGAGCATTATATAGGGTCCATTATTTTGTATGAAGCAATATATGGGGCACATTATTCTGTATGGAGCACTATGTGGTGCCCATAATACTGTATGGAGGACTATACTGTCTGGTTTCTGAGCTATTGATGTCACTCATGTAATGTAAGAAGTGAAATCTTTGGCATTGTACTATACCTATATTTCTCTGCCGTATCGGTGCATCATGAATTGTAGTATGTGGTAAAGGAGCCACTGAGACTCTTATGCCCGGGGCTCACGAAAACCTGGAGCCAGTCCTGCCCCTAGCTATACCTCAGACTTCTACCTCTTTGTTGTAGTGACTGGTAAAGATCTCAGCAACTCGACTTCAACAAATCAAATCTTTTGTTCATATCACTAAGATATCAGCGAGACCTTATTCTGTATTTAGCCTCCTCATCACGGATCACATTTCCTAATTCTCCTTTTGTATAAAGGTTACTAAGCAGAATTGAACAGAGGTATTAAAATATGTAGAATATTCTATCACCTGACATAAATTATAGATATATTTGCAGTCATGCAGGAATTATTTTAGAAATTTTAGGCACCAGGCTAGATGCCAAGTGCTTTTATACAGGTCGTGGAAACCCAAGGCAACTTCTCATATGCTAAATAATTCATAGCTGTGGTTGGATGCCTATTTTAGAAAAGATATGGTGGGCACTCTTGAAATAAATATTAAGAAATATATATGCTTGCAAATTTCATTATGCTGTCTGCCTTATCTATTGATGGGCACATAACTTAGATTACTTCATTATAATGTCTGCTGGAATTTATATTATATACAGTTGTGTATAAAAGTGTTTGCCCCATCCTGATTTTCTGTTCTTTCGCATATTTGTCACACTTAAATATTTCAGATCACCAAACAAATTTAAATATTAGACAAAGATAACAAAATGCAGTTTTTCACTGAAGGTCTTTATTATTAAGGGAAAAAAGAAATCCAAACCAACAGGGCCCTGTGTGAAAAAGTGATTGCCACCCTCCCATAAAGTAACTGTGGTTTAACCCCTTTAATCCATGTGACGTACTATCCCATCGAGGTGACCTGGAACTTAATTCCCAGTGATGGGATAGTACGTCATAGGCGATCGGCTGCGCTCACGGGGGGAGCGCGGCCGATCGCCGCCGGGTGTCAGCTGATTATTACAGCTGACATCCGGCACATTAACCCCCGGAACACTGCGATCAAGCATGATCGCAGAATTCCGGCAGCATAGGGAAGCATCGCGCAGGGAGGGGGCTCCCTGCGTGCTTCCCTGAGACACTCGGTACAACGCAATGTGATCGCGTTGTACCAAGCGTCTCCTCCCTGCAGGCCCCGGATCCAAAATGGCCATGGGGCTCCTTCCGGGTCCTGCAGGGAGGTGGCTTGCAAGTGCCTGCTCAGAGCAGGCGCCGGCAAGCCTCCCTGCAGTGCCTGTCAGATCGCTGATCTGACACAGGGCATTGCAAAGTGTCAGATCAGCGATCTGACACTATACTGTGTTGTCCCCCCCGAGGCAATGTTATAAAGTAAAAAAAAAAAAAAAAACATGTATAAAAAAAAGAAAAAATTCCTAAATAAAGAAAAAATAAATATTGTTCCAATAAATACATTCCTTTATCTAAATTAAAAAAACAATAAAAGTACACATATTTAGTATCGCCGCGTCCGTAACGACCCGACCTACAAAACTGTCCCACTAGTTATCCCCTTCAGTGAACACCGTAAAAAAAAAAACGAGGCAAAAAACACTTTATTATCATACCGCCGAACAAAAAGTGGAATAACACGCGATCAAAAAGACAGATATAAATAAACATGGTACCGCTGAAAACTTCATCTTGTCCTGCAAAAAACGAGCAGCCATACAGCATCATCAGCGAAAAAATAAAAAAGTTATAGTCCTCAGAATAAAGCGATGCAAAAATAATTATTTTTTATATAAAATAGTTTTTATGGTATAAAAGCGCCAAAACTTAAAAAAAGATATAAATGAGGTATCACTGTAATCACACTGACACAAAGAATAAAACTGCTTTATCCATTTTACCAAATGTGGAATGGTATAAACGCCCCCCCCAAAAAAAAAAAAGAAAAAAGAAATTCAGATTGACTGACCTTCATTTCTTAAAGTAATGATGGCCACTCGTTTTTCTTTACTTAGCTGCTTTTATCTTGCCATAATACAAATTCTAACAGTCTATTCAGTAGGACTATCAGCTGTGTATCTACCAGACTTCTGCACAACGCAACTGATGGTCCCAACCCCATTTATAAGGCAAGAAATCCCACTTATTAAACCTGACAGGGCACACCTGTGAAGTGAAAACCATTCTTGGTGACTACCTCTAGAAGCTCATCAAGAGAATGCCAAGAGTGTGCAAAGCAGTCATCAAAGCCAAAGGTGGCTACTTTGAAGAACCTAGAATATAAGACATAATTTCAGTTGTTTCACACTTTTTTGTTAAGTATATAATTCCACATGTGTTAATTCATAGTTTTGATGCCTTCAGTGTGAATGTACAATTTTCATAGTTATGAAAATACAGAAAAATCTTTAAATGAGAAGGTGTGTCCAAACTTTTGGTCTGTACTGTATCTCTGTGATTTGAGGGCATAAAAATTCAAAGTTGGAAAATTGAGAAATTTTCAAAATTTTTGCCAAATTTCTGTTTTTTTCACAAATAAACATAGGTAATATCAAATACATTTCACAACTATCATAAAGTACAATATGTCACGAGAAAACACTGTCAGAATCATCAGGATCCGTTGAAGCGTTCTAGAGTTATAACCTCATAAAGGGACAGTGGTCAGAATTGTAAAAATCGGCCCAGTCATTAACGGGCAAACCACCCTTGGGTGTTAAGGGTTAAGAAATCTATGGGAAATTTAGTTCAAATTCCCTAGCATCACTCAGGCATGATTACTGGCCCACCTGTTCTCAATCAAGGAATCACTTAAATAGGACCAGCCTGACAAAGTGAAGTAGACCAAGAGCTCTTGAAAACCAAGACATCACGCTGCGATCCAAACAAATTATCGAACAAATGAGAAACAAAGAAATTGAGATCTATCAGTCAGGAAAAGGTCATAAAGCCATTTCTCAAGCTTTGGGATTCCAGCGAACCACAATGAGAGCCATTATCCACAAATAGCGAAAACATGGAACAGTGGTGAACCTTCCCAGGAATGGCCGGCCAACCAAAATTACCCCAATAGCGCGGCAACGACTTCATCCAGGAGGTCACAAAAGACCCCACAACAACATTCAAAGAACTGTTGGCCACACTTGCCTCAGTTAATGTCAGTGTTCATGACACCACAAAAAGAATGAGACAGAGCAAAAATGGCCTGCATGGCAGAGTTCCAAGATGAAAACCACTGATGAGCAATAAGAACATAAAGGCTCATCTCAGTTTTGCAAGAATACATCTTGATGACCCCCAAGACTTTTGGGAGAATACTCTGTGGACTGACAAGACAGGAGATTAACTTTTATGAAGGTATATGATTTCATTACAACTGGCGTAGAAGTAACACAGCAATTCAGAAAAGGAACATCATACCAACAGTAAAATATGGTGGTGGTAGTGTGGTCTGGGGCTGTTTTGTTACTTCATGACCTGGAAGACTTGCTGCGGTAAGTGGAACCATGAATTCTGCTGTTTACCACAAAATCTTGAAGGGGAACGACCTGCCATCTGTTTGTAACCTCAAGTTGCAGCACACTTGGGTTATGCAGAAAAGCAATTATCCAAAATACACCAGCAAGTCCATCTCTGACTGACTTAAGAAAAACATAATTAAGACTTTGGAGTGGCAGAGTAAAAGTCCTGACCTTATTCTGATTGAGATGCTGTGGCATGACCTTAAAAAGGCGGTTCATGCTCGGAAACCCACCAATGTGGCTGAATTACAATTCTGCAAACATGAGTGGGCCAAAATTCCTCCAGAGCATTGTAAAATACTCAGTGCCCATTATCGCAAACACTGGATTGCAGTTGTTGCTCCTAAGGGTGGCCGACCAGTTATTAGGATTAGGGGGCAATCACTTTTTCACACAGGGCCCTGTAGGTTTGGATTTCTTTTTCCTTTAATAATAATAAAGACTTTCATGTAAAAACTGCATTTTGTGATTACTTGTGTTATCTTTTTCTAATATTTAAATCTGTTTGGTGATCTGAAACATTTAAGTGTGACAAACATGCGCAAAAGAATAGGAAATCGGGAAGAATAGGAAATAACTTTTTTTCACACAACTGTATTTCTACAGATTTCACTGTGGTATCGGGTACCAGTAATACCTACATCTTGTAGTTTTGCAATTTTCTCACTTGCCACTTGGGTTATTATACAATCATGCTACTTATCCTCTCTGGCAGAGCTTTCATCAAGGCTCATTAATAGAACAGCAGGTGTTGTTTCCTGAAACAACAGGAAGTTAGAATTTAAAAAGTCCCAGTGTGAAAATTGCTGTTTGTACTTTTTATTATTAATGCAGATTGTCATCTAGAACCCCCCCCCCACACACACACACACACACACACACACACACACACACACACACACACACACACACACACACACACACACAAAATACAGCTAACACAAAAACCTAGTTTAAGCAATAGATAATATTCTGAAGACAGATTACCTCTAATTGATTTATGATTTGCATACCTACCCCAGATTTTAGCCTAGTTTTATTACACTGTGTTGTATATAAGTCCCTATATATATTCTGTTTTACACTTTTATGCAAAGATCAACATTGGCTGGATAAGTGATAAATGTCAGATTAGTGGGTACTAGAGTTTGCAGAAATTATTGGGGCAGAATGTGACATAATGATGATTGCAGCCTAATGTAATGTAACAGTTTGTAATGCTTACAGCAAATGATGGGTTAATTAGTAGGTCTGAGGAACAGTAAATGCAAGCTGTAGAAACCCCTGGAGTTTCCAAAGCTGCAGCAGAAGGTACTGGATGGTGGCAAACTCCAAGACAAATAGCAATTAAATACAATATTGACTGAATGTTCAGAGACCTTATATGTGTCAAAATAAACCTTAAAAAGTCTTGGATTATGATGACAGTAGGGTAAGTCTAGCAACTTATGAAACCCAATATGGAGCACAGCAATGGGTGGTAGATATAGGGTAAGGGAGTGAAGCCAGAACCTGAATTCACGATAACAGTATGGCTACTTTTAGAGAGCCTACCAAAACTGTCAGTAACAAATCAAAGAGGACACTTGGTATGACATATCTCAAGCAAGACTATAATCAGTATTCTTTTTGGGTGCCCAGTATCTTTCCTCAGGACTGTATCCAGTCTATCAAGTAGAAGTGATTTTCATGAACCTTCTTACTTTACAAAATTTGTTTGATCTCATACTTTATGTCTGAATCAGAAGCAAAGGCTGAAACTGTCTTGACTGCAGAAGAGAATTTGTTCAAGTCCAGAGGACATAGTAAGGAGATATGAAAAGAATTATGAATTTTTCATGTGGAAAGTAGCTTCACACAGAAAGTGACCTGATTAGTTTGCTGAACAATTTGGAATGGCACAATGAACTTAAGAGCCATCTTTTGTAACAAGTCTTTAACCAAATGTTTTTGTGGAAAATCAAACCTCATCTACAGGATATATGTTGGGACCAGGTCAAAGGTACCTCTCAGCACTCTTCTTTGCTTTATTTGCAGCTGCAGCCAAATTGAAGTGCACTTCTGTCCAGATGTTGTGTATGTCCTGAGAGACACTGTTCACAGCAGGAAGTAGACATTTAGGTGAAATTCGCAGAGAAAGACAAGGTTCCTAACTAAACAACGTAACAAACAGAGATTACCCAGAAGACTCTGAAACTGAATTGTTGTAGTCTGAATCGGCTCAAGAAAGCAAATCTCACCAATTATCTTGATGGAAGTTGTCGAAAATTTGTAAATATTATTCCATGGACTAATTGATTCCCTCACTTTACTTATTACCTTGGGGGTGCTAAGGTGAGGTTAAGTCTAAGGAGATTTTTAAAATCTTGCAGAGAGCCCGCCAGAACCTGGAACAAACTGAACACCATGGTCAAAAATTATGCAAGCTGGGACACCGTGGACCCAGAAAGTTTATTTGAAAATCCCTGGGTCAGCTATGGAGTAGATGAAACTCTTGACAATGGAACAAAATGAGACATTTTGAAGAAACGGTCCACTACAACCCAGACAGTAGTCAACCCTTTTGCCTCAGGTAGATTTGTAACAAAGTCTATAAAATCTCAGTCCAGTGCTTTTGTGGTATAGGAAGAAAGTGAAGGGGACAAAGAGGTGCTAGACAGGAGTGTTTGAACTGCATACATTGAGGGCAAAAGTAAAAACAAAAATTGAATTCAGTTGTTCGTTTAACTCCCGGGTGACCAGACAGAAAAGAAGAATGGGCTCATGATAAGACCTTCTGGTGCAGTGCTTTTGAGACTAGAGAATATCCTCAGGTGGAAAATTGTAAGAAGAAGAAGATATAATAGCAAGGAAACATTCAGGTTTAATTACATGTGAGGGTGCATCCTTGGAGGCTAAATTGCACTAAACCCTTTTGCGCCAGAGCCTGTTTTCACCTTCATGAAAATGCCAATTTTTTCAATTCTGACCAGCGTCAATTTAAGAGGTAATAACTCTAGAACACTTAAATGTATCATAGTGATTTTGAGATTGTTTTTCGTGACATATTGTACTTCACGAGAGTGGAAACATTTGCTCGATATAGCTTGCGCTTATTTTTTAAAATATCGGAAATTTGGCAAAAGTATCGCAATTATCAAACTTTTAATTTTTTTCAATAAAAATTTTATTTTAGCCCCATTTTTTTTCATTTTCACAAGGTTAGCAAGAAAAAATGGACTCCAAAATTTGTTCTGCAATTTCTCCTGAGTATGATGATACCCCATATTAGGTGGCAAACTACTGTCTGGGCGCACGGCAGGACTCAGAAGGGAAGAAGCATCATTTGACTTTTGGTATGCAAAATTGGCTGAATTGATAGCGGACGCCATTTCATGTTTGAAGAGCCACTGAGGTGCCTAAACAGAGAAAAAAAAAACACAAAAAGTGACCACATTTTGGAAACTAGAACCCTGAAGGTATTTATCTAGATGTGTGGTGAACAGCTTGAACCCTCAGGGGTTTCACTGAGTTTTATAATGTTGAGCCATGAAAATAAAAAAAACAAAAACATTTTTCCCACAAAAAATGTAATTTTAGCCTCAATTTTTTATTCTCACAAAGGTAGAGAGAAAAATGTACCCCAAAATTTGCAATGTCTCCTGAGTATGCTGATACCCCTTATGTGGTGGACAACTATTGTCTATGCGCACGGCAGGGCTTAGAAGGAAAGGAGCATTAGAAGAAGGTATTATCAGGGATATTAGAAGAAAATGAACAGTACAATTTGTTGCACAATTTCTCCTGAATACACGGATACCCCATACAAAATTAATCCATGATAATCCAGCACATCTTATTGATTATAAAAAAAACTTTATCAGTGATAAAGTTTTTTATAATCAAGAAGATGTGCTGGATTATCATGGAGTAATTTTGCATGTGGGCTTGAATGCTATTCCATGCACCTTCGTGGATAACTGCACCGGCAGTGGACAATTCAAGGGTGAGCTGATGAACTTTTCCTTATATTTTACTGATACCCCATAAGTGGTCCCAAACTACTTTTGAGGCACCGTGCAAAGCGCAGACGGGAAGGAGTGCCATATTACAGTGCAGATTTTACTATTATAGTTTGCGGGTGTCATGTCACATTGGCACAGCCCCTAAGGTCTCAAAATAGCAGAAACTGCCATAATTTACCCCATTTTACAAACTACACCTCTCAATGAATAAATCTAGGGGTGCAGTGATCATATCGACACCACGGATGTTGCCGAGTGAAAATTGCAAATCTTCCATTGTAGTGCCCAGCACATTGCAGACCAGAACATTGTGTAGTGCCCAGTACATTATGCCCAGCTTGTGCTTCTGTAGACCTGCATCCATAAATTAGCCGGGCTCTCATTGTTACAGAAATGCCAAACGTGGACGCTAAAAGTGGTTTAGGCACACTGTGGGTTTCATATGGAAGGGAGGCATTTGGGAGTACAGAATTTGTTGAATTTCTTTTGGTGGGTGAGGAGCCATAGCGCTTTTCCAGAGCCTTTGTACTACCAGTAACATGGAAGCCCTCAATATTTCCATTAACAGATGACAGACCTGAGTGGGGACTTGCTATTTTTGTGGATTCATTTGAAGCTTTTGTTGGGAACATTTTATATAACATTTTTGATCCTGTTTATCCTGTGCTCTACGCTGAGCACTTACAGTGAGGTTTCCACCTAAATCTCCGAGTAAAGCGATTTAGATGAAATCCCCAAAGGATCCATTCACTATAATAATGCAGCAAAGTTAATCTGATCTCTGTTCAGCGTTGCCCTTATGAGACATATGAGTCTGGTATTTGGCTTAATGGACAATGTTTTCTTTGCTGTTAAACATACTGTAGATAGTGATAATGAAATTTGAATAAAATTAATATCAGGTTGTTTTTATACATACATTTCACCTAACAGCCCAATTTAAACAATAGGTCATTTTGTGGTGAAATTTTCCCTTAAAGTCTAATCAAGCACTGATAAAAGGTCACTGAATTAGATTTGGAAATGGTGGATCTCAGCAACTCCTCAATCCTTTCTGTTTTACTATATATTTCTGTGTCGTTCCTCATGATAGTGTTCCCAGTGTAAACATAACAGGGCATTTTTCTATGTTGAGTTTTTGGCAGTTTAATCCTCTTGCTGAATGAGGGAAGGGGCTAACATCATAGCAATTAACAGCACCTGTCGCGTGGCAATGCCCATCATGACAACTATTTTGTCATTTAATAGCTGTAATGATAAGCCAGCCACCCAAAGAGTGTGTTGGCGCGACCTTCATTTGGAATCGGTGGTATTAATGCTCATTATGTGAATGTGGATATCTTATAAATAGTTATGCATATTGACATTCATCAGGACATTTTACATATCTTTATATATCTCCCTCTATCCCTTTGGATAAATAAACTTAGATCACTATTTTAAGTATATTCTTCAAGTGAAGCTCCACTTTAGAGCTACTTTGAAGTATACATTAAGAAATTACTTCACCTTTGGCATCAATAGTCCAGTATTGGAGCATTCAAGTGATCATCATCTGTCTCACACCAAAACAGCCCATTCACAACTCCAAAACCTCAAATATACAGTAGATGGTCAAAGAGAATTCCAACGCCCCAGGGAGTTTATTTGCAATTCTTGTTTTATCGAATTCATAGAAAAGATCAATATTTCATCATTTCATGGTCAACAGATTGAGTTCAAAATGGCGGAAAAATTGCCTGTGGGTGCTATTGATTAACGAAAGCTAGAATTCAATGCAAAAGTCCTGGAGACTTGTTGTAGGAAGGGAATGGCAGTATCCACTATACTTTACTGCACATTTATTACCCAAATGTAGCTGAACAACAGCAGAAGGATAACATGGAAAAGCAGCCAAAGTAAAAGTTCCACTGGATGATCGTTTTTCAGTGTCAGTAGATTACGTGTGTTTTTACAGTGTCTGAATTCCACTTTCCAGAGTGAAATCTGATTTCACTCTCAATCATAGAAATAGATGCCTTAATACTAGAGGCATTACTAAGGGTTCAGCACAGGGTGGCTAATCATCTGAGTGGGCCCACATCCACTGATTACAGCTACGGTGGCGTAGTCTAATAGTATTAATGGAAAAAATCTCTACAAAGACCAAAAATCTAAATAACCACCATATGGTGACCATGTAGTTGTAGACACCAGACCTACAAAACATATAAGAGATTGCAGTGCAGTGGGGCTAGGGTCACATTGCGTTAGGGCAATCCGTTAAGCGCATAGCGCTAGCGGGTTGCGCTAATGCAATGCTTCCCTAAGGTCCGCGTTCGGCGTCCCCGCTAGAGCAGATCCCCGATCTGCACTAGCGAGGAACGGACCTCGGGCGCGCCGCGGACGCTGCAAGCAGCGTCCGAGGTCCGTCACTCAAATGACGCGACATCGCTAGCGCCCGCCCAATGTGGGCGGGCGCTAGCGACGCGCTCACCATTACAGGCTATGGCGGCGTTAACGGACTACGTTAACACCGTGTTATGCTGCGGTGTAACGTAGTCCGTTAAACGCGGTCACATAACGCAATGTGACCCTAGCCTTATAGATGGTGACTTACAGATGACATTCTTTCTTATGGATTCACTTTTCCCGTCTTTTCCATCTGGCTCAGCCAGACATGACAGCTTCTCCAGCCAAGACTCGTCTGCAGACTCGTGCACTTCTCACATTTCCAGCACTGTACTCATCTATTCCCAACATGGACAACCGCCTCATCCTACTCATACCCCAATCAAGCGGCTGCGGCCATGTCCCTATTACTGCACCAGCTGTGTGGTACAATAATGGCTTCACTTACTGCTCCACATTATAATGGCCACCACTCTGCCCCTTACATATGAATAATACCTCCTTTGTGCCCTCTAGATGCTAAAATTGCCCTCTAGAAATTATTAATTTCCTGTGCAAGTACCATAGAAAACTGTCCACATTTTGCTCCTAGAAAATCATAATGCCCCTTCTGCACTTTTGACAGCCACAATAGTCTGGGTGCCCCTATAACAATAATGCTTCTTAAGTGCCCACTTAACATCAATAATATCCTCTTAGTGCGTCAATGTACAGCTCCTCTATAAGCATTATGATGGGCCCACAGCTCCCCTAAACACAGTATGATGGGCCCACAGCTCCCCTATACACAGTATGGTGGGCCCACAGCTCCCCTATACACAGTATGGTGGGCCCACAGCTCCCCTATACACAGTATGGTGGGCCCACAGCTCCCCTATACAAAGTATGGTGGGCCCACAGCTCCCCTATACAAAGTATGGTGGGCCCACAGCTCCCCTATACACAGTATGGTGGGCCCACAGCTCCCCTATACACAGTATGGTGGGCCCACAGCTCCCCTATACACAGTATGGTGGGCCCACAGCTCCCCTATACACAGTATGGTGGGCCCACAGCTCCCCTATACAAAGTATGGTGGGCCCACAGCTCCCCTATACACAGTACAATACACCTACAGCTCCTCTATACCAATATTATATTCCACAACTGCCCTCTACACAGTATGTGGGCCCAGAGCTCCGCTACACACAGTATAATGGGTCCACAGCGTCACTAAACACAGTATCATGTCCCCACTGCTCCCTTAAAACACTGACCCCCACAGTAGCCCTTACTCTGTATAATGGCCCCCTCATTAGCCCCCAAACTGTATAAAGGCCCCACATTAGCCCTCAAACTGTATAATGACCCTCATATTAGCTGCCAAACTATATAATGGCCTACACATTAGCTCACAAACTGTATAATGGCCCCCACACTAGCTCACAAACTGTATAATGGCCCCCACATTAGCCCTCAAATTGTATAGAGGCCCCCACATTCACTCCCAAACTATATAATCCCTCCCACATTAGCACCCGATCTGTATAATGTCTTTAAGCTGTATAATGGCTCCAGCATTAGTCCTCAAGCTGTATAATGGCACCTGTATTAGTCCCTTAAATGTATGATGGCCCCACCCACACCTTCAGGTTTCTCCACGCTATGTATAAGGGTCCCCCCATCATGCCCCCTCATCACAACACAAGTTTAAAAAAAAAAAAATCATATACTCACCTAACTCAGGATCCTGATGAGTCCATCGGCAAGGTAACATGCTGTCATAGTGCCGACAGCACGCACAGAACATCAGAGCCCCAACGCGGTGCAATGATGTCACTACTCTGGGACTCTGACGCCCTATGTATGCGTCGGTGCCTTAGCCTTTCTGTAGACCACAAGCTTAAAGCGAGTGAAAAAAACTTGTCAAAGTCGTTGAATTAGTCATCAATGATTTCTCTTGTACTCTAAAAAATGGACTGTTTTTTACCAGTGTTTTGGATCCAACTTTCATCGGTTTTTCCATATTTTACCATCAGTGTTTTATCATTCATTCTTTCGTACATCCTGCCCACTACCATGTTAAAACAGGCAATAACTCTTAACCCAACACCATATGGTAAATACAGTTGAGTAATGAAGCAGTCCATAAAATAATAAAAATATATACGGTATATATTTTATTGAAACACCTTAAAACATATCACTAAAAAAGCAGAAAATGCCGTATAAGGGACGCTGAACTAGTCGATAGTAGAAAAAATGAGACAATACACTTATAAGTGGGGTATAATAATAACAGTACAACGACTCCCCATGCCATGGTCCAGAGAAAAATCTGAAATCAATCACATGGTCTCACATAACAGCAATACACTGGCATTAGTACATAGAAAGACAGCCAAAACATAAGTCTCTGTTGAGGTAAGTAAAGAGAGGGAGAAACTAATGTAAAGTATAGGGTATCAGAATCCATTATATACCTGTGTTGTCTCCCATATCTCTATTATATTAGATGCAATTGACCCTGGAGCGAGGTGCTAGAATACACTATTCAGTTTAAATAAGTCAAAATAAAAGAGTATATTAAATAGAATCAAATGTACCAATTTGTGAACAATTCACTCAAACACCAACAGAGATCCGCTCAGCGTCCCCTCACCCCGACGCGCGTTTCTTCTGGGGTCATGAATGTTAAAAACAGACAGCACATAGATGTCATATATGTGCTCTACTTGCTCCCATAAACTTTGTATGTGATTTTCTTATGTGATTCAGATGAAAAACAGATATGACTCTGCGCATGTTGCAATTTATTTTCAAGCACAGAAAAAAATTTCACTGTGAAAAAAAAAAGTTAATCTGCACCGCCTTACTGAATAACATTGGTCTAAGTGCAGCTTTTTTCATGAATAGTGTTTGGCCCTAAAATATGGTTATGTGAATGTGGCCTACCAGTAAAATAATGTTCACAAGATCTAATGTTCCACTTTTTTGTTCTGTTTTCTTTTCTTCAGTTCATAGGAAAGTTGGGAAACTGCTACACTCTGAAGTCTGTGGTCATGTTTTCAGTCATGCCCTTTAAGATACCTTAGAGGAAACCTAGAAAGCATCAAATTCTTAGTAAATAGTGTAACATTTGCATTGCCACATAGCACTCTTCAATTCCCATTTTAGTTTATAGTAAGCAAGCAAAAAGGACGTTAAAATGTGAAACGGATGTGATGTACAATGTCAAAAGTGACATATTACAGACAAATATTCCTCGGTGGTGAAATGTGAGGCAGTCCATCGGCAACTATGGGGAAAATTCACTAACACCACTGCTCTGGTAAGTGGTACACCATTTTATGACTTGCATGGGCATGTTCACCAGGATAGGTCTTGCCAATTGTGCAATGTACACAACTACTTGGCTACTTGTCTGCACAAAAAAAAAGACACAAAGGCCCCGATTCATCAAAGCTTTTATACCCAAATAGTGGAGTAAAAGTTTTGAAAAGTCACAAAAGTTTAGCAGAACTTGGAGTTGTGCCAAAATTGAGTGACTTTTGGTGTTTTCAATCAAATTCACAGGACAATCCAAGACCGTGTATAATGTGTACTGTCATGTGTCAGGAAGGGAGGAGAGTCAGAGCACCGATCCACACATGTCGGTGCAGAATAAGCCATGGCAATGCATTATACACCGCCCTGTGTGGACCAGCGCTCTGCCTCTGCTCCCTGACACGACTGTACACACTGTGCAATGTCATGGCTTGTTCTGCAGTCGATCACAGCCTGTATTTGCAGCTTATTAATGAAAGGTCCAGGAGCGTCCTTGGAGTTATGATTGAAATAAAGAAGCTATGAAAGTAGCAGGCATGGTTCTCGAGTGGAGAGGCGCGTGAGATGGTAAAGAATAGATATTGTTGCAGTGTAAGAGGTTACAGTTGCTTCTTAAAGACTCTATTGCAATCCTCATGTTGGTTTTTCAGTTTGAGCAGAGAGCTGACTGACCTGGTGCTCCATCTAAACTCTCCCTTCCTGAAACACTCTCTCTTTCAGTTGGTTCCGTAGGGTCTCTCTAGGACGGCAGATGGCAGTGTTCTTGCACAAATGCCAAACAGCGCTGAGGATTCTCGATTCTTATGGCACACCTTCTTACATGGGCACAAACTTTATGGAGTGGGAACAGGAGTTAAGCTCAAACCATACAGTGTGGGTGCTGGCTGCATAATACAGCTGGCACCCAAGACTAATTGCTACATCAGTTTATCCTCTTAGATGCAACTGTCAATTGTGACAACAGTATGTAGGAGAACATACATATACACCAAAAGAGAATATATGAGGTGCATCCACTCAAGATTATAATACCTACAGATATGATGCACGGCTACAACATATGTATTAGAAGAAATAATTTTATTATATCATAAAAACATGACAAAATGCATAATATAGGGGAGAGAACAAGACAGAAGGAAATGAAATACGGGGTGTCAGAGTTATAGAAATGCCTTATTATACATAATGCCACACAACTAGGGTAAATCCGATAAGTTAAACTATATAGATATCAAATATGCAAATATAATAGATAATAATAGTTATGTGGACAATAAGATGTATACAGTATAGCTGATATATGGTACCTATATAGTATGATCTCCTGAACCTAAGTATAGAATATAATGTATAAGGTGATAGTTATTGACTATAAAATCCACATAATATTAAAAAGGAAATAATATATTGCAATAAAGTGCCAAGTAAATATAGTATCTAATAAATGCACATATATTCAATATAGTACAACGTAGTCATATAGAAATAAAGTGTCATAGTGCCAAAAAGTGCAGATAAAGATTGCAATGTAGTGCTTGAGGAGTCACTACAATATGTGCATACATTACCAGTATAAGTGCCTGGTCCTATAGAGACAAAGTGTCATAGTGCCATAAGGAGAGGAGATCCAATGTAATACTGACCAGTACCAGAGCCCCGTGGCAGCCTGCACCTGCCCGACGCGCGTTTCGCCTGAGCTTTGTTCTCTCCCCTATATTATGTATTTTGTCATGTTTTTATGATATAATAAAATTATTTAAATATTTAATAAAGCGATTGCATTTTGAATTCCCCTAGAAGGACTATTAAAGAAAAACATAAAAATAAAATATATATAAACAAATATAAAAATTTAAATTTCCCCTTTTCCATTCATGCAACTAGAAAAAATGTAAGAAAGTATTGCCACATGAGTAATTGCTCAAGCTAAAAAAATTAAAAAAAAAAATCTAAATGCCAGAATCACTGTTTTAGTCTCCTCACCTGCAAAATAAATAGAATAAATATAATAAAAATTCATATATATTCATTCAATAAAAATTACAACTCGCCGTGCATAAAAAAAAGCACTCCTTTAACTCTATCGGCTCAACTATAAAAAAAGATACGAAGACCGAAGCCACATTTTTTTTATTTTGCTTTTTTCCCTTTTTTAAGTAGCAATTGCTGACCCACCGAATAAAATTACTGAGCCATTTTCTGCACATTTAACAACGTAAAAACTAAAAAAAATAAAAATTCCAGAATTGCTGTTTTGGTGGAATTTTTTTCCTGGTTTTTTTTTATACATTATATGGTAAAATGAATAGTGTTATTCAAAACCACAATTTGTCCAGAAAAAAAAAACATGACCTCATATGCCTTTTTTGACAAAAATAGGAGAAAGGAGAGGAAAAATACAGAAAGCAAAAAAATTAAAAATGTCCTCAATCTACCAGGAAGATTAGGATTGACAGTGAAATTGATCTCTGCAGTATTTGAGTCTTCTTCGTGGCAGAAAGAACTTAAAATGGTTAAATATGCAATTGTGGATCATCGTGCAGTATTTTTTTTTTTTAATTATGAAAATAATGTGCAGATTTTTTTTTATTTCGCAAAATGTGTGTTCGTGTGTTCTCACTTATCATGAAACACCTTTGATAATTTCCTTCCAGCGGTTTATGGCGGCCTTCTTCTCCTGGGCTGCTGCAGTGCTCAGGCTCTCCTGCAGATGGCGGTAGGGAGGTGATTCGTGCTGCTGCAGACGAGTCTATAAAGTGCTGAAAATGAGAAATTCAATCAGAGATCACACTCCCGTCTCAGAGTCAGACACATAGCCGTGGAATCAATGACACACACGGTATGAATTCAGACACAATGTCACCGATGTGCAAATGGAATAAATGGTAACAAACAAATAGAGGCACTTATTAAAAGAAACGCAGGCAAGTTCAGGGTAAATGTGATGGATTTGCGCATTTTAAACAACACGTACTGTCTGACGGGCACAGTTTCCATTGGAGACCGGGGATAACTAGTATTACATAAATGTATAAGGAGCTGGGTATATAACAGATAAGTGCAAAAAAAAACAGTTCAAATTATTCTGCATTGTATCTAAGAATATATCGGCCAGAGAAGTGAACATTCTCGATTAAAAATTTTAAATTTTGGGCAAAAAAATATAATTTGTAATTGCATTTTGTTACATATTTTGCACCATTTGCCTTCTACAGCCTCTGTGTTGCATCGTCTATTGCTGGCTGCGGAATGTGGATTAACTGAGAACCTATCAGTGAGCTCGTTCTGACAGTCTGATGGGATGGGAGCATTTGTAACTCTTATCTGTCTTTTTCTGAGATCCTCTCCGCTGATTTATGACCGCAGACCACATCAAAGTTGAAAGTGCAGAGAAACAAAGAGCCTGTGAAAGCAAAACGGTGAAAATTTGTTAATGAATCTTAATTGCCAAAATTATTTTTAGCCCCAAATACATGTGCAACGCCCCAGAGTCCTGGTCGTTGCAGTAACGTCGCTCTGCCACTAAGGGGAGTGATGTTACGTCTGATGGCACTAAAGGAGTTCACCTGACCAGGTATCACAGTCACGCATTACACTTCACACTCCGGCCAATAGGGGGGGTGGTTCTATGTATTAGGCCACTCCTCACACTCAGGTAAAACTGGGGGTTGGATAGGAAGTTATAGAGAAGCTGACTGGGTTTTGCCCAGGTAACATCCTGTGAGAGAGGGGGTTAGTGGGAAGATTCAGGGGGATCTCTGTCAGGGGTGGGATCCTGAGAGAGGCCTAGCGAAAAGGACAGATCGTTACGGAGCCGCGCCTGCACTTCATTGCGGCGGCAGCTTAAGGAAGGACACGAAGCGAAGTTTATTGTGGAGAAGTGAGAAACGAGATCGCAGCACAAAGGAGAAAGAACCAGAAGGAGTCGTGCCCCTAAGATCGTGGCAACATCCTTCTGAGGCACGTAGCCGGTGGCCGGAACGCCGAGGAAGTAATAGGCTCTACGCATTACTTCAAACCCACGGCAGGACAGTTAACTCTAGGTTGGTTGTCTCACCTAAATCACCTAAGCAGACAACGGAGGCAATTGTGGGAGAGGGGCGTCTCTAGGGTCCCTATAAAATAACTCCAGGCCTACCCCATATACGGGTGCGTCCTAGCCATATTATCTGGGGGACGGAGAGAGAAAGAACATCAGAAACAGACACGACAGTTGTGAGGACTATCCCGTGGTGCTCAGCAGGGAGGTACTACAACACACAGGCTCTAGAAGGTAGGCACTGATTTCCACCTGCAAAGGGAACTCTGGATGTGCCTTCGGACCGGCCGGTCTCAGCCAGCCCTGTTAGCAGTGCTCTGGATTGCGGATCCCGAAGCCTTCAGTAAAGAGGTAAAGAGACTGCAACCCTGTGTCCTCGTTATTCATCGCGCCTTGCACCACACACCATCACCTTTAATTGGACGCCCCTTAGTAGGGTCACGGACCGGGTCTAGCCACCGTGACAACCCCAGGACTGAGACAGAGAGGCCCGGTACCGAGTACCCCGCGGCCCTGCGTCTGGGGGCGCTCCAAACTTGGCGTCACTAACAGGATCTACTTAAGCCTGAAAATCAGGTCATGCGTGCCTTGGAACTGTGTCTGAATTGTGCTTGAACTGTGACTTATTGCAAATACTGTGTACTGCCACTTGCCGCCAAAAGTTCCCGCCAAAACCGCCGCCATTACAGCGCCAAGAGGAGCGCAGGAGAAGAAGAAGGGAGTGGAAGTGGGCGTGAACAGGCTGGAGAGCGCGAAAGACAATGGCCACCCAGTCTAAATATTTCTGTGCCTTGAGGACGTGTCCGTCAGCAGCCGAGATCCGCCTCTTGATCCTCAATGGAGGGCGGAGACAAAGAAAAAGAAACCGCCCACAAAGGAGAGAGCGGGAAAAAGGCCAGGAAGCAACCCACGTGGAGGACGCCATGGCCGATCGCTCAGAACCAGAGTGTGGGGTTGAAGTGGAGGACTCCCCCAGCTACCCGGAAGAGCAGAACGGCCAAATCTCCACAGTCGACACTGACCTCCTGCAAATCGAGATGGAGGAATTAATTGAGCAGCTCCTTCAACTGCGGGTGGAGGCCAAAGCCTCGTACCAGGAGGTGCCGGAGGGGGACCCCCCGACATCGGTCCCTGCGCTGCTGCCGGAGCTCCTGCCAATGTCTCCACCGATACCGCCGCTAGCGGAGCCAGCCACGATGGAGGAAGCCGCACCGGCCAGTGAGTCCACCGACCCTGCCACGCCAGCAGAGGACCTACTGATAGGCCCCGTCGCAGCACCCCCTCTCCCTGGGGCCTATAGACTCCAGAGCCTTACACCCTGGGATCAGGCCACGGGTATGGAGCACTTCTTGAAGGCCCCGATCTCACCAATCACCCTGCCCGGTGAGGTCTATGCGGAGCGCACAGTGTGCCACTGGGTGAACCCAGGATCCGACTTCATGGGGTTCCCCGGGGTGAAGACACAGGAAGTGGAGATGGTGGAGGCCCTTAGCTGGGCGGAATACCAGGCCCAGCTAGACCAACGGTGGGAGAAGGAGGAAAAGAAGTACCAGGCCCAGCGGGAGGCCCACCACCAGCGGGACCTCGTGGTGAAGGACCGGGCCCGCAAGGACCGCACCACCCACCAGGCCCCGCGCAGGCAGGGCATCATCATTGCCTTTAAACTCCGTGGGGCTGGGGCTTCATTAAGGAGCCGGGCCTGTACGCTGAAATTTTTGTGAATCGGAGGGATGTAGAGTCCCACCTTAGAGAGGGCCACCCGGATCGGGATCTCTACCCGGGGGATAAAGTCACCTACACCCGGCACTTTGGGGAAAAGGGGTGGTTCACCTTGAACGTCCACAAGAGGCGAGGCTCCGTGGCACCCCCAACTAAGGTGCCGGTGAAATTGTCCCCCGTGGCGAAGGCGCCCCCTTGTGGCCAGGCTACCGTCACCATGAAGACCACTGTGGTTACCCCGACGTGCACCATCCTTAAGACTACGACCTGCGCCATCACTGCCACTACCACCGTTGTAGCCGGAACATTGGTCTCAGAGATTGCTAGTACTCCGGTCGTCTCGGGATTTAAAACTGTGGGTACCCAGACCCCTGTCTGGAGCGAGGGGGCCTCTGGTACCACACCTGGTGGCTGCAGGTATCCGGGCGGATGGCCCCGCCCATTGTTGCCTGCAGAGCTACGACCGCCAGAACAGGAGTAAACCTCGGAGCTATGAGGATGTAAATAGTTATTTGATTGTTTTCCTGCTGTTTTGCTGTTAACACCCGTAGGGGTTAGTGAGTCCTCCGGGAAGCCATAGAGAGATGGTTGAGAGATTTTGCACTTAGAAAAGAGAAACAAAGAAGAAGTTAATTTGTACTATAGCGTTTTATAGTAAGCCTTTAGTGGGTTCAGTATACGCCCTTAAAGGAGAAGTTAAATTATTGTTCAGAATTTGCACTTAGTAGATAGAATACCCGGTTGGGTAATAATGGTTATTTATAGCTAGTTATTTAATAATTGTTATTAAAATGTCTTGTTGCACACTGTAAATATGTTTTTGTTTGTAACGTTCAAGTGTCCTCTCCTCCCATAAAGGGAAGCACTGTTATATTTATTTGTTTATAGCATTCCAAAATTTTGTATGTCTTTTGCTAACATGTATTGTTGTTCTTCTTCCCAGTCCGGGAATACTGGATTTAACCGGGGGGGGGTGCAGCGCCCCAGAGTCCTGGTCGTTGCAGTAATGTCGCTCTGCCACTAAGGGGAGTGATGTTACGTCTGATGGCACTAAAGGAGTTCACCTGACCAGGTATCACAGTCACACATTACACTTCACACTCCGGCCACCAGGGGGAGCAAAGGGTTCTATGTATTAGGCCACTCCTCACACACTGGTAAAACTGGGGGTTGGATAGGAAGTTAGGGAGAAGCTGACTGGGTTTTGCCCAGGTAACATCCTGTGAGAGAGGGAGTTACTGGGAAGATTCAGGGGGGTCTCTGTCAGGGGTGGGATCCTGACAGTGGCCTAGGAAAAGGACAGATCGTTACGGAGCCGCGCCTGCACTTCATTGCGGCGGCATCTTAAGGAAGGACACGAAGCGAAGTTTATTGTGGAGAAGTGAGAAACGAGATCGCAGCACAAAGGAGAAAGAACCAGAAGGAGTCGTGCCCCTAAGATCGAGGCAACATCCTTCTGAGGCACGTAGCCAGTGGCCGCAACGCCGAGGAAGTAATAGGCTCTACGATTACTTCAAACCCACGGCAGGACAGTTAACTCTAGGTTGGCTGTCTCACCTAAATCACCTAAGCAGACAACGGAGGCAATTGTGGGAGAGGGGCGTCTCTAGGGTCCCTATAAAATAACTCCAGGCCTACCCCATCATACGGGTGCGTCCTAGCCATATCATCTGGGGGACGGAGAGAGAAAGAACAACAGAAACAGACACGACAGTTGTGAGGACTATCCCGTGGTGCTCAGCAGGGAAGTACTACAACACCTAGGCGCTAGTAGGTAGGCTACTGATTTCCACCTGCAAAGGGAACTCTGGATGGGCATTCGGACCGGCCGGTCTCAGCCAGCCCTGTTAGCAGTGCTCTGGATTGCGGATCCCGAAGCCTTCAGTAAAGAGGTAAAGAGACTGCAACCCTGTGTCCTCGTTATTCATCGCGCCTTGCACCACGCACCATCACCTTTAATTGGACTCCCCTTAGCAGGGTCACGGACCGGGTCTAGCCACCGTGACAACCCCAGGACCGAGACAGAGAGGCCCGGTACCGAGTACCCCGCGACCCTGCGTCTGGGGGCGCTCCATGCATTTAAGAAAAAAAAAATGTTAAAACCATTTTAACATTAGGTAGTAATTGCTTCTAGTGCCTGGTAAGTGAGGGGTGTTAAACACAAGAAGACCCCAGAGTTATAAGACTCTGCACGGTACATTGGCAGGAGCTGTGTATTTCAGATCCACTGCATGTTAGTTTGTACTGCAGATGTAGGTGTGAATGCAAAGTGTGAAATCCGTGGCTCCTCTGCTCCTTCTTCACAACAGCTTTTGCAGCAGTAAGTGCCACTGTGAATATTGTGGCGACATCTCTTCTACCAGACGTTTGCAGTGGAGATGATATATATGGGAAAGTAGCCTTAATAGCACATGTGATAGGAGGGGGTTCATGTTACGTAGTTGCCTCGGGGCCAAGGACCTCCGAGTTACACATTTGGGAATGATTAAGCCTTTATAAATCCCTTTTTACTGTCATCGGATATTTGGTTCAGTACAGAGACACCCTATTCTCTATGCCCCCTGTGCCCCTTTATTTGCTGCTTGGCTCAGGAGTCATCATCTGGCACAGGCTTTAGCTGAAGTCTAGAAGAGCATGCCAAGGAATCTCTGTAACAGGCAAGCAGCTAAATAAAAAACTAAGGTTAGGGGCAGGCAGACAAGGCACTTGCCTAGTGCCCCCTATCCACAGAGGGGCCCCTTGCTGGAATCCCACTTGTGATGTGATGTATGCAGTCTTAATGCCGGCAGTGGGTAAGTAGACAGATTACGTTAAGGGTAACTCTTCAGTTGGCTCCCGAACGCCACCGCTACAATGGAGCTACATATAACTCTTGGCAACGCAGCACAAAGGCAGGAGCATGCAGGAGAGAAGGGGACAAGTAACAGGGAGATAACTAAGAGAAGAACAATCATTACCTGTATTGGTAGAAGTCAGGGGAGCAGCACTGCCACCTCAGCTCTGCCTCTTCTTCTGCCCATAGTTACTTATACTGTGTCCTGAGAGCTGCTGTTCAGTGTCAGGACATTATGTACACTGGCTGAAAGTGACTCCTGATGACGTGGTCCTGACGTTATGTAGCGATACCTGAACGACACAGTTGGGCAGGACTCAAACATGGAGTAGTAGACGAGGAGGCAGAAAAAAATACCGGCTTTATTGAAAGAGGATTAAATGCCGGAAAATAAGACTAACGATTATTGTAATGATGACAGCAATAATAGATACAAGGAGAGATAGCTGGAATGTGTCACACAAGCTGCACTCCAGCTATGGCAATGCAAAGTCCAATACAAACAGTATAAACAATTTCTACAAACTACTCTCTTGTAACTACTGCCTACTTGGCTTCCGATAACGGGGCCGTGCTGCCACAGCACCCTAGCTAAAGTACCCTGCTCTACACACTAATACAGTTGAACACTAGTGTACACTAACAGTTCTGTAGAGCTTAGAAGAAAGTCTGGTAGCTTCAGTTTAGGGCTCATACTCACTTGCGAGAAACTTGGATGAGTCTCGCATGTCAATACCCGGCACTACACCCAGCAGATCAGATCAGCACTGCAGCTGCATGCTCCGCTCCTGAGTGCCGGGTGCAGTGCTGGGTATTGACGTGTGAGACTCATCCGAGTTTCTCGCAAGTGAGTATGAGCCCTTCATCTTGATGTAGTGGAGCCGAGTATGTTGTGTTGAGCTCTTCCTTCAGGTTAACTGATCTGTCTTTTTCCAGATCTGGGCAAGTCTAGTTCTCACTTTCAATGTTGAGAGATTACTGGTACCACAGTGTTGTTTTCTCTCCCAGGTTACAGGTGCTTGGGGAGAACCACATTAGCTGTGCAATGCAACTCTTTCCTTCTGATCCAGTCCTGGTCATTGATCCTGCAGTAAACCGGGCACTATCTTCTCCCTTGAAGCCATTAGTTCATTTACCAGTCTCTCATTTATAGTCCTGCCCTTCTCCCACAGGCACAAGGCTCCCTCTTCCCTTACTGAACAGACACACTTCCTGCTTCTTCTTCAAAACCAACTCACTGCAAATCACAGGGGAGCATTGTCTCTTAAAGTCACAGTGTAATTCAGTTTTTAGCATGGGCTGACCCCCTATAGTTACAGAGCAGCTCCTGTCAGGACACAGTGTTGCCACCCAGGAGATGCCTGCCCTTAGTCAGCACAACATTTATACTGCACCTACACCAGTCACATATACACACAGACACCCTTAACTAATAATGTAAAAAATATTTTACAAAAATCTATATCTAAGAAAAAGCACAAAGGTAAAGTGATAAAAATAGCAAAATCAATAATACCTGCTCAGGATAGGTGATAACTTACTAATTGGTGGGTGTCCGACTTCTGGAACCTACATCAATCATCAGTATGGGGAAGCCTGACTGATTCATTGAATTTTTATAAGGCTGCCAGAAAAAGCTGAGCGCCGAGGTCAGCAGCTCCGTAGGAGATGAATGGAGCCCAGGTGACATATGTACAATGTCACTTCATTCTAACGGGGATAAAAGTGCCGATAGGTGCAGGGCCCAACGGTCGGAACCCCGCTGAGCAAAAAGTTATCACCTATTCTGTGGATGGATGATAATTTGTTTTCAACCCCTTTAAGCAAAACACTCTCTTGTCCACCGTCGCTTGTTGTTGCATCGGGAGGTGACATGAGCTGATGACGTCACATTTGCACTTAATAAAAATAAGAGAGAAGAAATTACACCACTCATCAAGCTGCATAAAAAAACAAATAACAAATACCCAGTACTACACCATGTAACTCTCCCGTGATATGCATTTATTTGGAAATAATGGAATTTTTTTATGCAGCTTGTGAGCGGCTTAATTTCTTCTCTCTTATTATTCTACTTTGTCTATATGTTAACTGAGCACCATGGCTGCTTTTTAAACCTAGCCCTGGCAGTTATTTTCACACTGATGTTAGTGTTTGGTGCCCAGTGCTTGCTATTTGGACTCACACCTACACATGCATGGTGTATGTATATTCTCCAGGTATCAGTCACATTGTCTTATTAGACAGGCTATGGGTTAGTGGAAGTATTGTTAATATAATGTGAGTGTAGAATTTGGGGCCTTACTTTTATTTATTTTTTTCCCAGGACCCCACTTTGTCTAAAACCGGCCCTGCGTATGCAGCGCCCCAGAGTCCTGGTCGTTGCAGTATTGTCGCTCTGCCGGTAAGGGGAGTGATGGTACGTCTGATGGCACTACAGGAGTTCACCTGACCAGATATCACAGTCACACACTACACTTCACACTCCGGCCACCAGGGGGAGCAAAAGGTTCTATTTACTAGGCCACTCCTCACACTCTGGTAAAACTGGGGGTTGGATAGAAAGTTAGACAGAAAGCTGATTGGGTTTTGCCCAGGCAACATCCAGTGAGAGAGGGTGTTGCGGGGAAAGATTCAGGGGGGTCTCTGTCAGGGGTGGGATCCTGACAGAGGCCTAGCAAGAGACAGATCGTTACGGAGCCGCGCCTGCACTTCATTCTTCTGTATCTTAAGAAAGGACAAGAAGCGAAGTATATTGTGGAGAAGTGAGAAACGGGATCACAGCAACAAAGGAGATAATACCGGGAGGAGTCGTGCCCTAAGATCGTGGCAACATCCTTCTGAGGTGCGTAGCCGGTGGCCGGAACACCGAGGGAGTACTGGCTGTACGCTTTACTTCAATCACGGCAGGTCAGTTGACTTTAGGTTGGCTGTCTCACCTTTTCACCTAAGCAGACAACGGAGGCAAATTGTGGGAGAGGGGCGTCTCTAGGGTCCCTATAAAATAGCTCCAGGCCTACCCCCGTCATATGGGTGCGTCCTATCCAAACTGGGGGACGGAGAGAGAGAACATCAGAAACAGATACAAGAGTTGTGAGGACTATCCCGTGATGCTCAGCAGGGAGGTACTACAACACCCAGGCGCAAGTAGGAAGGCTACTGATTTCCACCTGCAAAGGGAACTCTGGATGTGCCTTCGGACCGGCCGGTCTCAGCCAGCCCTGTTAGCAGTGCTCTGGATTGTGGATGCCGAAGTCTACAGTAAAAGGTAAAGAGACTGCAACCTTGTGTCCTCGTTATTTACCGCGACCTAAACCACCACCACCTACACCTTTAATTGGATGCCCCTTAGCAGGGCCACGGACCGGGTCGGGCCACCGTGACATCTCCAGAATCCTGACAGAGGGACCCGGTACCGAGTGCCCCATTGCCCTGCATCTGGGGGCGCTCTACGTACAGTTACACCTGCCCAAATCCAGAATCTTCTGATATCCATCTTTAGTTTGATTTGTAAGGGGGCTGAACATTTACAGGACAGCTCAGTCCAAATACATTTCAATTTAAGTTCTGTAGAGGTGCTGCACAGATCGTACAACCTTATATTGAAATTGATGGAGTCATTCAAGGCTGTAGAGATCCCGCACAGGTTCTACCACCATCACTTTTATTATTGGGTGGTGGAACCTGTGCCAGACCAAAACAGCCTTGATTGACCTCATCATTTTCACTATAGGGTAGGAGAACCTGTGCAGGACCTCTAGAGCCTCGAATGACACCAGTAATTTCACTACAGGGTAGTAGAACCTATGCAGGACCTGCCTTGATTGACTATATCAATTTCACTATAGGGTAGTAGAACCTGTGCAGGACCTCTACAGCCTTGATTGATACCATCAATTTCACTATAAGATAGTAGAACCTGTGTAGGACCTCTACAGCCTTGAATGTCTCCATCAATTTCATTATAGGGTAGTAGGACCTATACAAGACCTCCAACAGCCTTGACTGACATCATCAATTTCACTATAGGGTAGTAGAACCTATGCAGCACCTCTACAGCCTTGAATGTCTCCATCAGTTTCACTACAGGGTAGTAGAACCTATGCAGGACCTCTACAGCCTTGATTGGCTCCATCAGTTTCACTATAGGGTAGTAGAACCTGTATAGGCCTTACTTCCTGCAAGTGCCCCGTAGCAGCTGCATAGGCAATCTTTATGTTTTTAAGCAGTCATTGATCCACTCTTAAACCTTTTGGCTTAAGTCAAAAATAACATTTTTATGTGAATTGCTTTAGTGACTTTAGATGTCCTTACAAATGTCACCAGCTTGAATCACAGTCATGGATATAAGATTACACAGTGCGAGCATTTCTCTCTTGTTTGTTGTGATATAAGCCAGTTAAATTAAAAGGTATAATTTACTGGTACTATAAGGATAATCACACTAAATTACATTTCACTTATTGCTAAATCAACCGTTAACTCATTCACTGCTGCTCTGCTGTGCTATCAGACGCCGATGTCTGCATACAGTGGAAGCAGTCAATTAGAGGCCTGAACATACATGAAAATGTCCTCTGCACAGTCATTAGAAAAAAAGTGACATCCCTTACTTACTGCATGACTGATAAGAGAAAAAAATAACCAGTGAACGTGGCATTAGTATAGATTATGTCTAGCCAAGAAGATGAGTATATTATAGCACTTTGGAGGAATGATCCACTTGTGGACAACCTTTCTTTGATATAAGATGCCAAGCAAGATCTTCTTCATAGGAAATGGTCAACCCATCCATGATGCTTCAATCACCATGTGGTTTGTGTATCTGATGGTGCTGTCAATCTAAGGATGAAGTTTTTTCCAATGGTGATGTCAGTTTAGGACTATTTATAGAAGGGGGCCATGCTACCCAGAGCTCTTCTTCAAGAATGGATAATAGCCATGCCAGTTAATAGAACTGGCACTTGCCTTGGGGCTACCACCAACCACTATCCCTGGAGAGATAAGTCTTGGACATCTCTGCAGGGATGGTGGTTGGTGGTAGCCTCAAGGCATGTGCCTCATCTAGTAGATACTCCCATGACATTCATTTTGTCTACAGGTAGTGTATCTAAAGCTCATCTTTTAGACCAACTCCTTTCTGGAAAATGGCTGGCTGTTTTGTTGTCCAATCCAGTAAAAAAAAAAAAAACAGGTGTAGAAATCATGCATGTCTGTGGGTATTCCTATTAATGTCTAAGAGACTTTCTGGCTTGGCTGCCTCCATAACTCTCACAACTTCAGTAGAAAAGTCCATGACCATTTGCAGTTTCCTCTCCTAAACGTGGCTGCCATAAAGGCCCCCACACACACTAGAACAAAGTTGTCCAAACTGCCTATTTTGGGAGAACCGGCTGATCATCTAATTCATAAAGGAGCTTCCTACCCCGACAGATGATGTCAGGAGAGATATTAATTTTAAACAGCTGATTACTATGTTCTATGTGAGATAAGCCGTATCTAGAGGAGTTTGCCAATGACTTTCTCCCCTCACTAATGTTCAGGTGTATGGGGGTCAGTTAACATAGCAATACAATGAACAAACGTTCAGCCAAAATCTATCACATGTGTATGGGCACCTTAAAGAGGTATTCAAGTTTTGAAGATATTCCCCATCAATAGGTCAGGGAATATCATCCTGATCACTATAGTCCAAACACTGATCCTGAGAACTTGGGCTCTGAAGATCCCTGTGTGAATGGAGCGCTGAGTTTGGCTGGTCTTTAGCACTCCCATAAAAATAATTTGAGCACAATGCATGTGATCGACCACCGCACCATTCACATGGGGCATTTAAGAGTCTCCGTTCTTGCAATTGGTGGGGGTCTCAGTGGTCAGACCTCAAGATATGTTGAAGTTATCCCTTATCCAATGAATAGGGGATAACTTACAAATTTGAGAATACCCGTACACGGTGTCTGGTGGATGTTGTCTGTTTTGCCCGTAATGTGGGATGAGGTATGCCAGTATAATTCTGGTGTGCCCCAGAGCTGAGAGAAGGAATGTCACTATAAGTCTGGTGTTCCGCAGAGGGGGATGAAGGATGCCTCTATAAGTATGGTGTGCCCCAGAGCTGGGATAAGGGATGCCACTATAAGTATGGCGTTCCCCAGAGGTGGCACGAAGGATACCAGTACAAGTCTGGTGTGCCCCAGAGGTGGGATGAGGGATGCCACTATTAACCTGTGTGCCCCAGAGGTGGGATGAGGGATGCCACTACTAGCATGTGTGCCCCAGAGGTGGGATGAGGGATGCAACTATTAACCTGTGTGCCCCAGAGGTGGGATGAGGGATGCCACTATAAGTCTTGTGTTCCTCTGAGGTGGGATGAGGGATGCCACTATTAGCCTGTGTGCCTCAGAGGTGGGATGAGGGATGCCACTATAAGTCTTGTGTGCCTCTGAGGTGGGATGAGGGATGCCAATATAAGTCTTATGTTCCTCTGAGGTGGGATGAGGGATGCCACTATAAGTCTTGTGTTCCTCTGAGGTGGGATGGGGGATGCCAGTATAAGTCTTGTGTTCCTCTGAGGTGGGATGAGGGATGCCACTATAAGTCTTATGTGCCTCTGAGGTGGGATGGGGGATGCCAGTATAAGTCTTGTGTTCCTCTGAGGTGGGATGGGGGATGCCAGTATACGTCTTGTGTTCCTCTGAGGTGGGATGAGGGTTGCCACTCTAAGTCTTATGTGCCTCTGAGGTGGGATGAGGGATGTCACAATAAGTCTTGTCTGCCCCAGAGGTGGGATGGGGGATGCCAGTATAAGTCTTATGTGCCTCTGAGGTGGGATGAGGGATGCCACTATAAGTCTTGTGTGCCACTGAGGTGGGATGAGGGATGCCACTATAAGTCTTATGTGCCTCTGAGGTGGGATGAGGGATGCCACTATAAGTCTTATGTGCCTCTGAGGTGGGATGAGGGATGCCAGTATAAGTCTTATGTTCTTCTGAGGTGGGATGAGGGATGCGACTATAAGTCTTGTGTGCCTCTGAGGTGGGATGGGGGATGCCAGTATAAGTCTTATGTGCCTCTGAGGTGGGATGAGGGATGCCACTATAAGTCTTGTGTGCCTCTGAGGTGGGATGAGGGATGCCACTATAAGTCTTATGTGCCTCTGAGGTGGGATGAGGGATGCCACTATAAGTCTTATGTGCCTCTGAGGTGGGATGAGGGATGCCAGTATAAGTCTTATGTTCTTCTGAGGTGGGATGAGGGATGCGACTATAAGTCTTGTGTGCCTCTGAGGTGGGATGAGGGATGCCACTATAAGTCTTATGTGCCTCTGAGGTGGGATGAGGGATGCCAGTATAAGTCTTATGTGCCTCTGAGGTGGGATGAGGGATGCCAGTATAAGTCTTATGTTCTTCTGAGGTGGGATGAGGGATGCCACTATAAGTCTTATGTGCCTCTGAGGTGGGACGAGGGATGCCTGTTATGATCCTAGTGGCAAGGATCGCAGGTCGGACTAGCTAAGTAACTGAACAGACTACTAGCTCTGGGGAAGTGGTAACTAGATTGACCGCAACCTGATCCTATCCGCAAACAACTATAGGCAGCGTTACCTAAAAATCCTAGACGTCTCTTCACGGCCTGAGAAACTGACTATTCCTGGAGGGAAAGAAAGTCCTCTCTTGCCTCAGTGGAATGACCCCAAAGATATAGAATAGCCCCCCACAAATATTAACGGTGAGTTAAGGGGAAAGCACAAACGCAGAGATGAAATCAGATTTAGCAAATGAGGCCCGCTAATACTAGATAGCAGAAAATAGGAAGGGAACTGTGCGGTCAATAAAAAACCCTATTCAAAATATCCACGCAGAGATTGCTCGAGCCCCCGCACCAACTAACGGTGCGGGGGAAGCAACTCCGTACCCCAGAGCTTACCAGCAAAAATAAATCACATATTAGCAAGCTGGACTAGACTCATCATACACAGAAATCATATTGCAGGCAGATGAGCAAAAAATATTCAAACAGAACTTAACTTATCCTGAAGAGGCAGAAAACGAGATAATCAGGAGTAATCAGAATAGCACTGAATACATTGACAGCCGGCAACAAGTGGAAGTGAAGCAGAGCTAAATAGGAGCCTCCCTGGTGAATAACGAGGCAGCTGATCCAGCCAGACCCTCAGGATAATAAACCAAACCACCAGGGGGAGCCAAAAAACCAAAGTCACACAATACCATCTGTGACCACAAGAGGGAGCCCGAAAACGGAGTTCACAACAGATGCCACTATAAGTCTTATGTGCCTCTGAGGTGGGATGAGGGATGCCACTGTAAGTCTTATGTGCCTCTGAGGTGGGATGAGGGATGCGACTATAAGTCTTGTGTGCCTCTGAGGTGGGATGAGGGATGCCACTGTAAGTCTTATGTGCCTCTGAGGTGGGATGAGGGATGCGACTATAAGTCTTGTGTGCCTCTGAGGTGGGATGAGGGATGCCAATATAAGTCTTATGTTCCTCTGAGGTGGGATGAGGGATGCCACTGTAAGTCTTATGTGCCTCTGAGGTGGGATGAGGGATGCGACTATAAGTCTTGTGTGCCTCTGAGGTGAGATGAGGGATGCCACTGTAAGTCTTATGTGCCTCTGGGGTGGGATGAGGGATGCGACTATAAGTCTTGTGTGCCTCTGAGGTGGGATGAGGGATGCCACTGTAAGTCTTATGTGCCTCTGAGGTGGGATGAGGGATGGGACTATAAGTCTTGTGTGCCTCTGAGGTGGGATGAGGGATGCCACTGTAAGTCTTATGTGCCTCTGGGGTGGGATGAGGGATGACACTATAAGTCTTGTGTGCCTCTGAGGTGGGATGAGGGATGCCACTGTAAGTCTTATGTGCCTCTGAGGTGGGATGAGGGATGCCACTATATGTCTTATGTGCCTCTGGGGTGGGATGAGGGATGCCAATATAAGTCTTATGTTCCTCTGAGGTGGGATGAGGGATGCCACTGTAAGTCTTATGTGCCTCTGAGGTGGGATGAGGGATGCGACTATAAGTCTTGTGTGCCTCTGAGGTGGGATGAGGGATGCCAATATAAGTCTTATGTTCCTCTGAGGTGGGATGAGGGATGCCACTGTAAGTCTTATGTGCCTCTGAGGTGGGATGAGGGATGCGACTATAAGTCTTGTGTGCCTCTGAGGTGAGATGAGGGATGCCACTGTAAGTCTTATGTGCCTCTGGGGTGGGATGAGGGATGCGACTATAAGTCTTGTGTGCCTCTGAGGTGGGATGAGGGATGCCACTGTAAGTCTTATGTGCCTCTGAGGTGGGATGAGGGATGGGACTATAAGTCTTGTGTGCCTCTGAGGTGGGATGAGGGATGCCACTGTAAGTCTTATGTGCCTCTGGGGTGGGATGAGGGATGCCACTATAAGTCTTGTGTGCCTCTGAGGTGGGATGAGGGATGCCACTGTAAGTCTTATGTGCCTCTGAGGTGGGATGAGGGATGGGACTATAAGTCTTGTGTGCCTCTGAGGTGGGATGAGGGATGCCACTGTAAGTCTTATGTGCCTCTGGGGTGGGATGAGGGATGCCACTATAAGTCTTGTGTGCCTCTGAGGTGGGATGAGGGATGCCACTGTAAGTCTTATGTGCCTCTGAGGTGGGATGAGGGATGCCACTATATGTCTTATGTGCCTCTGGGGTGGGATGAGGGATGCCAATATAAGTCTTATGTTCCTCTGAGGTGGGATGAGGGATGCCACTGTAAGTCTTATGTGCCTCTGAGGTGGGATGAGGGATGCCACTGTAAGTCTTATGTGCCTCTGAGGTGGGATGAGGGATGCCACTATATGTCTTATGTGCCTCTGGGGTGGGATGAGGGATGCCAATATAAGTCTTATGTTCCTCTGAGGTGGGATGAGGGATGCCACTATATGTCTTATGTGCCTCTGGGGTGGGATGAGGGATGCCAATATAAGTCTTATGTTCCTCTGAGGTGGGATGAGGGATGCCACTGTAAGTCTTATGTGCCTCTGAGGTGGGATGAGGGATGCCACTATATGTCTTATGTGCCTCTGGGGTGGGATGAGGGCAACCACTATAAGTCTGTGTGCCTCCCGACGTGGGAAGGGAGCTGCCACAACAAGTGAGAGGTCCTCACGGCCCTTACTATTACCACAAATCTTGGTGGTTTATAATCTGACAAAAATCACAACTTTCTTAAGAAAATTATTAAACATCTAGTTCTACATAAGTAAAGATACCTACAATTTGAGATCGTAGTTGAGGGGCAGATGAAAGAGAAGCATTTATCTCAAGCAATTCATTAATTACACCTCTACAATGAAAGTTACCACATCATCAGTCACAACAAAATCTGTGAGATCCATCAGAAGGAGGCTGCATCGCATGCTTCAGCTTTATAACGGTTGTGTGGGGCTTATGTGTGCGGCAGATGAGAATCTTGTAGACCGGATAGTTGTGTTTTTAATTAGAAGCATTTTATGACATGCTGCAAAATTCATTACTCTTAGAAGCAGCAGCCAATTAGCAGTCTGCCACCAAACCTCCCGGCTCCTTAGCAGCTGCTGTACTAGCACAATGCCATGCCAGGTTTGTCAGATGAAAAAAATAATGAACACAAATAACTGGAGGTGTTTGCATGGAGAAAATACATTGATTAGTATAATGAAGGTGTAGTGAAAGAAAAGAATATGGATCTGGTCACATACATGTCTCCAAGTGTCACCAATATACAGGGGATATAATACACGGCTCTTTCATAAGGGGATATTTGGATAAAATGAATATTAGCACTTTACAATGTGCACCAGAAAGTTTTTAATGCAGATGTTCACTAGTTTTAAATAATTTAAAATGTGCCCATTGTGGTCCTAAAAAAGAAAAAATACACAACTCCCTGACTACCACCGCTCACCTAAACTGCTGCAGGTGTTCCCTGGTGGTCTGGGGGGGGGGGGGGTTAGGTGACCTCTGATGACCTGCAGTGGTCACAATCTGTTCAAGCAGGAAAAAACAGCTTAGGTATAAGCCTGAAGCCAGTGGTGGAGCAATAAGGGTCCAGTAAGTGACCAGTATGTGTATTCTTATTTTAAGACCACCATCCTGGTTGTCCTGGTGAAAAAGTTGTATACTTTGAAACGCGTTGAGAAATAAAGCACATACTACTTGATTGGCATCTTCCATTCTTTCACTGCTGCGCAGAACAACCCGTTTACTCCTTTTTATGGTCCACCACCAAGAGTACATTTTTAAACAAATGTGAAACTCATAAGTAAATGAAAAGTACATATAAGCACACAAAATACTGGGTGAGAGTAGTATGGGCTAATCATACAAAAATAGAGAATATAACCAGACTCGGACTGGCCCACAGGAGAATCCTCCAGTGGGCCCCTGAGAAAGTAGGCCGATGAGCAGTGCTATGATTCACAATTTGCAGGGAAAAGGTATCATCTTATCATTCATTAAACAATTAAACAAGCTAGCCAAATTAATATTATATAGAAGCAATAGTAAATTAGTGTACTAGAGTCAGATTATTTTTATATGTAGCTGAACAGTGGACCCCAAAATTAATGTCATTGGTGGGCCTTTGCCAACCCAGTTTGACACTGAATCTAAGGAGGTGATTTGTAAGTAAGTGTTTGTCGATAACTTGATAAAACAGAACATTAAATGCAAAAATTTTAAAATTGGAAGGGATATACTTGTACTCATGAGACAGTAGGATCCCAAATAGTCTGCTTCTGCCTATATCTAATCATAGTGAATGTGGTTGTAAAGAAATCCAGCATGGTTTGGTCATTGCTGACCCAGCTGTCCGGTTGCTACATTTAGGTAAAATTGTGAATATCACGATTTGCAATGTAGTAGGGTGCAATCTTATGTCATGCAACTGCGTGCCTAAAGGAATTTGGTATTTTTTGATATTTGGTATATTTGACCCAGATCTTTCCTTCACTCCCCATATCCAATCACTTGCCCACTCATGTAACCTACTCCTCAAAAACATCTCTAAAGTTTGACATTTTCTTACCTTTGACTCTGCAAAAGCTCTTACTCATTGTCGTTACAACTGTCTACTAATTGGTCTCCCTCTTACTAAACTCTCCCCTCTCCAATCCGTCCTTAAAGCAGCCAGGATCATATTCCTGACCAACTGCTACACCGATGTCTCTTACCCTGTTCCAGTCGTTCCACTGGTTGCCCATCCACTAAAGAGTTCAATATAAACTTCTCACTCTCTCCCACCAAGCACTCCACGGTTCAGCACCACTCTATCTCCACCTGCCTCCCTCATCTCTGTACCTCACCCTGCAGGTGCCCCCCGCTCTGCTAATAACCTAAGACTAAGGGTACCGTCACACAGTACCATTTTGATCGCTACGACGGTACGATTCGTGACGTTCTAGCGATATTGTTACGATATCGCAGTGTCTGACACGCAGCAGCGATCAGGGATCCTGCTGAGAATCGTACGTCGTAGCAGATCGTATGGAACTTTCTTTCGTCGCTTGATCACCCGCTGACATCGCTGGATCGTTGTGTGTGACAGCGATCCAGCGATGTGTTCGCTTGTAACCAGGGTAAACATCGGGTAACTAAGCGCAGGGCCGCGCTTAGTAACCCGATGTTTACCGTGGTTACCAGCGTAAACGTAAAATAAACAAACAGTACATACTTACATTCCGGTGTCTGTCCTCCGGCGTCTCAGCTTCTCTGCACTGTGTGAGCGTCTGCCAGCCGGAAAGCGAGCACAGCGGTGACGTCTGACGTCACCGCTGTGCTTTCCGGCTATGGCGCTTACACAGTGGAGAGAAGCAGAACGCCGGGGACAGACACCGGAATGTAAGTATGTACTGTTTGTTTTTTTTACGTTTACGCTGGTAACCAGGGTAAACATCGGGTTACTAAGCGCGGCCCTGCGCTTAGTTACCCGATGTTTACCCTGGTTACCGGGGACTTCGGCATCGCTCCAGCGCCGTGATTGCAACGTGTGACCGCAGTCTACGACGCTGGAGCGATAATCATACGATCGCTGCGACGTCACGGATCGTGCCGTCGTAGCGATTAAAATGGTACTGTGTGACGGTACCCTAAGATCCTCAATCATCGGAACCTCCCATTCCTGTCTCCAAGATGTCTACAAGCTGTGACAATTCTCTGGAATGCAATTACCTCAGAAAATTCAATTAATTCCAAGACTTCTTTAGACTGGCCTATCGCCTCACCTTACTGATACAATTATTCCAGTTTTGCCCTTCCAAAATTTCCTTCCAGATTTGGTTCCTCGTAGCATCTGTTCACACACCCTCCATGTACTTATTAACATTCTGTATCTGCATTTGTACACATACTGGTTGGTGGCCGCTTCATGCAGTGTTATGTGAATACCTTATTTATTATATTGATGGCTGGACCATAAAATACAATCACTTTTTACCACTCATCTTTTGGGTCTCCCCCATTTCCTCATAGATTGTATACTTGTGATCAGGTGCCCTCACTCCTCTTGGTATCTGTTGAATAATGTGTTTTCTCTGTTATGTCTTTCTTGTCTGTACATGTGCAGCGCCCCAGAGTCCTGGTCGTTGCAGTACTGTGGCTCCGCCACTATGGGGAGCCATGGTGCGTCCGATGGCACTGAAGGAGTTCATCTGATCAGGTATCACAGACACCAATACATTTCACAGCTGGGCCTCCGGGGGGGAGCTAAGGGTGCTATTCATTAGGCCACTCCCCCACCATAGTGGGTAAACTGGGGGTCAGGCAGGAAGTTAGAGGAGAAGGCTGACTGGATTGAACGAAGCAACACCTTGTGGCAGAGGGTGTTGTGGAGGAAGAGACAGTAGGGTCTCTGCCAGGGGTGGGATCCTGGCAGATGCTTGGCATTGGAAAGAACGTAACGGGTCCGCGCCAGCTCCGGGAAGCGGCGGGACCCAAGAAAGGACTAGAAGCGAGATAGATTGTGCTGAGTGAGAAACGAGATCAAGCAATAGGAGAATTCCAGTAGGGGTCATGCTGTAAGACCGGAGCAACACCCTGCTGAGGCGCACTACCGGTGGCCGGAACGCCGAGGGAGTATTATAACATTCAGCTTCAAGCAATACTCTAAACAGCGGCAGGACAGTCAGTTTAAGGCGGGCTGTCTAACACATATCACCTATGAAGTCTTGGGAGGCAATTGCGGGAGAGGGGCGTCTCTAGGGTCCCGGAAGAACTCCAGGCCTACCCGACAAACGGGTGCCGTTCTAACTGTAACATCAGGAAGGGACGGACGATTAGAAGAACATCATTTAATCGAGTTGTGAGGGAACTTAAGAAACAGACACAACAGTTGTGGGGTACTTTCCGTAAGCACAGCAGGGAAGGACTACAACACATAGCGCTAAGAAGGAAGGCACCGATTTCCACCTGTGAAGTGAACTCTGGAGGTGCCATTGGACCGGCCGGACTTGCGCAGCTTGGTGAACCGTATTCTGGACTGAGGACTCAGAGATCTCCAGTAAAGAGGTAAAGAGACTGCAACCTGGTGTCCTCGTTATTTACCGCGACCTGCACCCCACAACTGCACCGTTACA